>NC_135504.1:109225554-109560138 GCF_052857255.1 Amblyomma americanum
TATAGTTGCCACACACGCACGCACGTAAACACGCATGCACACACGCACGCACACGCATACATGTGTGTCTGTATGTGTGCGTGCTGCTAGCAAGTTTAGATTAGGGAGGCAAGGTTGGGTGAGCGTACACACAGTGTTTCACCTAACACATTGTACATTTTTTAAAAACAGACAGAGATCGAAGAGCGCTTTCTTCACCATACCATTGTCAGCTTTGTAGCACCCCACAATACAGCTAAGATGCGCTAACTAGCAGGCTGGTTAACTAATACTGAATAGTTAACTTGGAGCTATTAGTGTTAGGGTACTCAGTTATAACTGAGAGACGTGTAACACACCGTGCGTAATATATATATATTAATTTTTATTATTTCGAATGCGCGGTTACCATCAGACCCGAGTCCCAAGAAATTATGCCTATTTCGATGAGTTACGTGGACTGTAAAGGTTTATTTGTCGGCAAGCTTCTTGAAAGCGCATGCATTTTGGCGTGAGGTAGGCAAAATTTGTTGGGCCGCAGTTCCGAGGGTATCCCAGCTTTGGAAATTCTAAGAAACCTCCGCTGCGGTGGCTCAGTGCATTGTTGTAGTCCTCGAGCGCTAACCCCAAAGACGCGGATTCGATCCGGGTCGCGACGGTCGCATCTCAGTGGAGGCGAAATGCTAAATGCTCGTGTACTGTACGATGTCAATGCACGTTAAAGAACACCAGGTGGTCGAAATTTCCGGAGCACTCCACTACGGCAGCTCTCATAGCCTTAGTCGCTTTGGCACATTAATTCCCATATAACCAAAGGAAACCAGATTGTGAAAACTGATATGTGTATTAATTACCGTGGCCTACATATCTTTCAGTAGCTGAGCAGCCTAACAGCACTACTTGAAAATTCCACGATTCTAATTAGTTAACCAGCCTGCTAGTTAGCGCGCCTTAGCTGTATTCTGACGTACTAGACTGCTGATAAGGCCATGCGGAAAAAAGCGCTCTTATAACTCCAAAACTCTATTTTTGTAATGTATATGTAGGAAAGTTTGCTTGGGATCCGTAAGCGATATATACAACAATGATTCAGACGTGAGAAGAGACAGTTTACTTGACGTTAGGCGGCGGGACCCGCCTTCGTGAGAAAAATACCACGAAAGGGCGCTTAGCATGTCTGCAGAACACAAATGTTCCCAGTCCATTCATCCGGAGGTGGCTGGCGTTCCTATCATTGTTATTTTGTAGGTCTAACCATTTTCTTTCTTGACGCTTCCGTCACGATTTGGTTACTTCACCAGGTGTAGTGCCGGCGCAAAGCTGGCTAAGAGCTGCGAGCTGCAAACTGAAGGATTGCAAGTTATTTCCCCTGCGCTGTTGCTTCCCCTGCCTCCGCTGAGCAAGTGTGATATTGTGTAATCACTTACGGCACAAGTTGTGCCAAAATCCACGTCGCTTTGACGGTAGCTTTACCTAGGTTAAGTTGGATGTGCCATCCAAACCCGACTGCATGTCCTTGAGATACATCGTAACAAACAGCAGTTTTCTACGCAGAGGATGAAGCTCTCATTGTAATGAAAAAGTGCAGCCTGCCGTTTTTGACTATTACGCCGATCCGTTTACATTCGAAACTGGAAACTGATAGCGACCTCCTGCTTAGATATATAAGAGTTTAATACATCAACTGTCAGTAATAAACACGGTGCAAATGCATGAAAGAGAGAATTTTTGTGAGGATTAATAGTGAAGTATTAAGCACTTTTCACTCCAAGGGTGAGTGCCACAGAAACAGGATTGAGCCAGGTCAATGTCAGCGTTTTACTTGCTTCTATCATCAGCAAAGTTTGCTGACGTTGATGTAGAAATAACACCCATATGAGGTGGCTCACAGGTGCAAAAATAGGAAAGATATCAATTCGTCTCCCGGCCAAAAAGTTAACAGTCAAAAAAGCTTTATGCCACGATACTCAAATGTAAGATTTTTCTAAACAAGAAAAGCAGTGCCATACACGATGATTTTTGCGCATGAATTATATGACCAGGGAATAAAAAGGAAGGAGTTATCTGCTGTCATTACTTATTTACCCTAATTCAGTCATTAACATTTTCAGCCAATGCTGTTACACACAGCTTCTTGTTAAAATCTTATACATACTTAGTTTTCTGGGAATTTTGTGTTTCAAGACACTGCCTTGTAGGTTTACTACTCAAAGCGCGTAATTACTTATGTTGCACGCTCAACAAGGGTGCGGGACCCCTCCCGGCCATCAAGGAGCTGCTTCATGCACCGTTTCTTCGATTTCGCTGGCAGGAAACAAAACTAACATACTAACTACCTTTATGTGTTTCTTTGCGCTGTTTACGGCCGAAACACCGTCGAGGACAGTTGCGTAACACCTAGGACGAGATTTGGGCTGATTGTTAGTGCCTTACATGTATAAATATGCGCATTGATTTGGAAATTTGGAGGCAACTTTGGTGACACGAGCGTGATGAAAGGGTTCTAACAAACCTAATTGCCGAGGAATGCAATCGCATTCAAAATTGCGACATAAACATGGACGTTTATAGCAGGAACCAGAAAGTAATAACGGATTTCATATAATTGGGATATTCATGACTGGAGGTACTCCGCGCTTTGTGACAGCGTGACCATCTAATCATGCAGAGAAACGAACTTCGTAGATTTTACAGCATTTGTTTATAAAACGCTTAAAATTAAAATTTGAGCATGCTCTGCACAGCATCCGTGTTTTAAAGCAAAGCATTATCGGTAGTCATTTTTTTTTATTTGAGGGAGAAGAAAATCTGGATAAAATGCGCAGATTTGGAGTATGCAGAGGTGCCTACTGATAAGGATCGCTGTATTAAAAGAACACGTTCCCAATTGATTCAGAACTGACAAGAGAAATACCCGTAACGGGCGAATCTGAATGCAAGTCGTATGTGGAATGTGCGAGGCGTATATGTTGCGGTCCGTGGACCACTGAGAGTTTGTTTGTTTTCCAAGTAATGCAAAGATAAGTAGATTTTGGGGAAGGTGCACACCCACAGTGGGAAGTTTGTGCAACAGCATTTTATCGAAAACACATAATTTCAACGTGAATTCTGTGATATACCTGTGATAACATACGCAGCCTAATTGTCATTTAATCACGGTCATTTAATCACGAGCAATGTGACCTGGATGCAAAAAAAATTTCTTCTCGGGATAAATTCCAGGCGCTTATGTGTATAAGTGTAAAGCATTTGAAACATTTTATAATATCACGCCAGCGTAATATTCCGGTGCTGCTGCGCCGGGAGAGGACGAGGAGGATAAATCATTACATGGAAAAAGGGTGCCCATATTTTTATTATTATTATTATTATTATTATTATTATTATTATTATTATTATTATTATTATTATTATTATTATTATTATTATTATTATTATTATTATTATTATTATTATTATTATTATTATTATTATTATTATTATTATTATTATTATTATTCGTTCGCAAACGCTCGAATAAATCTGATAGTCATATTCACTTAGTTGACTCTCATGGGAATGAAATTCGGAACGTCGCTGACGGCTTTGCTCAACACTTTTCCTCCGTGTACAAATCTCCACGTTGCGATTCCGTATGCCTTCCAGCTGGCGCACCTAATTCCGTTCTTCTTGACGAGAAGTTAGTAAGTGAGAGTCTTAAGTGTTTGAAACCATCTTTGTCCCCTGGACATGATGGCATTCCAGCCGCCATAATAAAAGCCTTCAATAGTACCTTCGTCCCTGTTTTAACCACGATATTTAATAACTGTTTGAAAAATTCTGCCTTTCCCCGCGTGTGGAAAACGGCGCGTGTTTTCCCTGTCTTCAAATCAGGAAACAAATCTGATGTTTCGAACTACCGCCCCATTTCTCTTCTTTGTGCAACCTCTAAGCTTTTTGAATTAGCTTTGCACAAAGTACTTTCCTTCCACCTCAAACATGTAATCATACATAATCAGCATGGTTTCATAAAAGGTCGTTCTACTACAACTAACCTTGTGACTTTTATGACGTATACATCAGCTGAAGTCCTTCAGAGGAGTCAGGTAGACGCTGTGTACTGTGATTTGAGCAAAGCTTTCGACGTTGTTACTCACTCTTTACTTCTTCAAAAGCTTCTGCTGCTTGAGATCGACGTTTCAATTGTAGCCCTCTTACGCAACTATCTTCTTGATCGGTCCTGCTTTGTCAGTGTAAATGGACAGACCTCATTTGTTTACACTCCAACCAGCGGAGTTCCTCAGGGCTCGGTATTAGGCCCGCTTCTGTTCTCTGTTTTTATCAATGACGTTTCCTCCGTGGTCAAAAACTCCTCGTTTCTCCTTTATGCGGACGATATAAAAATGTTCAAGGCAATACATACTCTTCATGATTGCTTGTCATTGCAATCGGACATATCCGCCTTCTCTGATTGGTGCTTGAAGAATGGGCTCACTCTCAATTCATCTAAAACCAAGGTTGTCTCATTTACGCGTAAAACGCACAGTCTTCTCTACTCTTATTCTGTGAATGGTAGGCCGCTGCCCAGGGTTGATGAAATTAATGACCTCGGCGTACTTTTCGACCGTAGCCTCAGCTTCTCCTCTCATACAAAACGCATTGCTCTACGGGCTATGCGTACACTCGGCTTCATCTGCAGGCTTTCGAGAGAGTTTCGATCCCAACTCCCTTTCTTAAAGCTCTACCTCTCCATATGCTTGCCGCTTTTGGAATATGCGTCTGTTGTTTGGAGCGGCACTTGCCAGTCGAACTGTGAAAAAATCGACAGAGTTCAGATAAAGTTTTTACGCATATTTCAACATCGGTTTTCTTGCAAAACTTCTAGCTCTCATCCCAGACGGAGTAACTCACTGCAGCTTCCTTCTCTTAGCTGCCGTCGCGTGAGGGCAGACATAATTTTCTTGTATAAACTTCTTCATGGTCACATTCTATGCCCTCAGCTCCTAGCGCGTATCCTTTTGCGTGTACCGCGAAAGAGCATAAGGGAATTCAGACCATTTCAAGTTTCTGCGCTCCTGCACTCCCTCTCCCCTCTGGACAGAATGCAAAAGTTGTTTAATTCTCTTTGTCCTCACCTTGATATATTCGAAAATTCTCTCCCTTCCTTTATATTGAATGTCCGTGACGTTCCAATTTGAGCACTCTTTTTCTCATACATAACTTCCCCTTTCATGCATTTTGTCTTTACTACACTTGTGCGTTTGCACCGGTATTATATTGTTTTTTCTCTCCTTAATTGTACATCACGTGTACTTGTTTTCATTATTATTATTTCTTTAATACTGTGTACTCACGCCTGATTGTCTGTAACGCGTTCACTAATTACATTTCTTATTGTGTATGATTGTATTTCTAGCTTGTATTTCAGAGATCTCTTATTCGTTCATATTAGTATTGGCTTTATTCTTGTTTGTATTTTGATATATGCTGTACTTGGCTGTTATCGGTCGTTCTTGTGTTCATTCTCTTTGTTTATTGTTTTATTAGTTATTTATATGTCTGTTGCCTGTTCTAGCTGTTTTCATTTACCGCTGTTCTCGCTGTTTCCTTGTTCTCGCTTTTTTGTTTCATGCTTGCTGTCGCGCCTAGTTTATGTGTCTTTTTTTTCTATCGCCTTGACTGCTGCATTACCTCCCCTGAGTGTCTTCCTTTGTAGTGAAATAAATGTACATTTTGTGCGTGTGAATGGTGTACCAGCACCAAGACCTTTGGGTTGTTCCTGGGCACCGAAAAAATAAAGATTGATTGATTATTGTTATTATTAATATTATTATTATTATTATTATTATTATTATTATTATTATTATTATTATTATTATTATTATTATTATTATTATTATTATTATTATTATTATTATTATTATTATTATATACCTCTCCAGTACATACCTCTGCATACTCCTACTCGCAGCAAGTTTCCGTTCTGGTTTTCCAAGGAACTTAGAGCAGCGCTGAAACTTAAGGAGCGGGCCCACCATAAAGCGAAACGCCCTGGGCTGGATACATGGGCAGATGAATTTCGCCGCTTGTGTTCCCTTTGCAAAAGCCTGTACAAGCGGGATCATGAGTCCTATCTTGAATATTTAGAGATTAGTGCCTATAATCGTCCTATTGAATTCTGGTGATACGTTCACAAGCGTTCGAATAAATCTGATAGTCATATTCACTTAGTTGACTCCCATGGTAATGAAATTCGGAATGTCGCTTGCGGCTTTGCTCAACACTTTTCCTCCGTGTACAAATGTCCATGTTGCGATTCCGTGTGCCTTCCAGCTGGCGCACCTAATTCCGTTCTTTTTGACGAAAAGTTAAGAGAGAGTCTTAAAGGGAAGCTGAAACGGTTTTGAATCGCATGAATCGCTGTGGTTGGGAAGAAAGGACCTTAAAAATCATGTGTGTAGTTTTTTCCCGATTCTGTCCGCAAACAGAGCTGCAATCGCTTCTTAAAAACCCGCCGCCGGAACGCCCTCGTCGCTTCCGGAAGCGCCGGGTTGGGGGACGGCAGAGAGGAAGAACTGGCGGAAGTGGCGCCATTCACGGAGAGTCGGCCGGCCGTCCGGCTGCGCTTGCTTCGCTGCGGCCCGCGCTTTGGCGAACCACAGATCAACGTAATCTTCTGTCAGTGCCGTTTACTTTCTCTCATTCGGGCGTTCCCTGTAATGCTTGAAGCCTGCATATAAACCAGTTTTGGTGTGGTACTTCTTTCGAACAGCACACAGAATCCGTCGGTGGTTCTCCCACAGCCTCTTCCACGTTAACCAGACAATCTGGTGGTACGCAGCATGCCGAAACTGCCTGCACAAAATATGTGCATCAATATTTCTTTTTTCGTTACATTACTTTCTTACCTTATTGTAAACTCTTTGCCTTTTTCCAGCTGGTTCACATCCATGCTGAGCCAAGGCCACTTCCAGCACTGTGTTTGAGGCCCACAGTCTTGAACTCTTTTGAGCTCGTTACGCGCTGTGTGCCTTTTGGGTTTGTCCTGATTGCTTGCAGCTCACGGCAGCACAAGCAATTCTCTTAATCAGCGCGCAGAACATTCCGCTGCACCTAACTCAACAAAAAAGCGATTATATCAACCTAGTATACTTGAGCAAAGCAAACATATGCATTCATGAGCGCTTGGTCATGGCTGACGATTGACAATGGCGCCAGAATTCATGCAAATCTGTCCTTGAGTCAGAACGGCAAAGTTGTCGGGCCGCGGTACGCATATATCTGCCATAAGAAATTATGCTGGTTACCTCGATACGCAACAACCGCAACTATATATATCTCGCAGCACACTAGTTTTGATGAGCAGCACTGAGAGCTCCGAAACGCAGCCACAATTATTGTTCAGAAGCGTGTTCAGCATGCAAAAAAAAAAAAAACAACGCACGGGGTAAGTGCAGAAGTTATATGGCTGAACAGTAGCCCGAACATGCGACAGAAGAAAAGCGCAGACGGGACCTTCCTCCCGGTCACCTCGACTCTTCGCGCTACAGTACAGCAGTGCACCCACTCCAACTCACCCAGTTTAGCATTGAATTGTAGTTCTAAAAGGCCTTCGGGAGTAATTAAGCAAGTAACTATAAATAAATCAACAAACAAATGCTTCACACCGTGCGAGACTCGTTTGAGCATGCCGGTTATCTGAACTACATCACGCTTACAGGCGTTACAAGAAGTTGGTCAAGAGAAAAAAAACAGCGAAAAAAGACGCAGGAACAGGAGAAGACACACACAGACTGTCACCGGAAAGATGATGGCCAGGGTTTTATGCAGCAGCTGTACACGACAACGTTTCAGCGCAATTTACTTTTTTTTTATTGCCACTTGCACCTACACAAAAGATATGAACGCGCATGCACCTACGCCAACCATACGTATCACTCGAGATTTGGTTTTCGTTTTACCCTGGTAGGAAGTGAAAGGTCGATACTGGGTTAACGAAATTTCCGGCTTGCAGGCGCCGCCATGTCGCTTCTCTATTAGCTTCTTATCAGGCGGTGGCACCAGTTTTCTCTTTTGTAGTCTGTAGTTCACAACGATTTCGGAATAGGTTTGGGCGCGCTCGTCCAGCATCCGACAGTGCGGCGGTTCCACGGTTACCCGGAAGCAGAGAATATGGGAATGCGCCCACTACTCTGGAGTCGACGAAGATGTTGATAGCAGATAAAGCTGGGAAGCCCTGCTGCGCACCGAAGAACCCGCTCGGCAAAAACAAGCCAATACGCCTCGCGGCTGATTCCGCGAAGAGATAAAATCTCTTTGTTAGCCTTTATTCACGGAGGCTCCGGCCCCCGCCCTCCCGGCCTGCGTGCCGGGGGCAGTGAGCAATAAAGGGTCTCCATTTCCGTTGGAAATAAAAGCTGTCATCCATCCATCCATCCAGTCGAGATTTCGAACACGTGAAAACGTCGCGACTTGACTTTCGCTGCCGGCGCACTCCGCGGCGTCGTTGGTTCCGCCGTTTTCTGAAGCTGCTGATGGCTCGAACATGCATGGCGAAAGACCGAACGGTTCAATACTGCTTGAATTATTCATAATTTCTAAAACGTAGTCCGTAAAAGCAAGCTGAAGCAACGCGCTACGCAGCAACGCCATCGGTGCTGCCGGAGGTCCCCGTGGATGACGTCATGACGGTCCCGACCAATCGCGGGAAAGAGCGGCGTTCGCTCGGCGCCCTGAGGAGATATGGTGTTTTTTCTTCTAAAAAACAGCTTTTTGCGTTTATTTCCGCTCTTTTTGAAGGAGATATTCTTTATCAGTGGACTAAAAGCTATAAAATGACGCATAGAACTCATTTTTTTTCGAAAAGTGCTTCAGCTTCCCTTTAAGTGTCTGAAACCATCTTTGTCCCCTGGACCTGATGGCATTCCAGCCGCCATAATAAAAGCCTTCAATAGTACCTTCGTCCCTGTTTTAACCACGATATTTAATAACTGTTTGAAAAATTCTGCCTTTCCCCGCGTGTGGAAAACGGCGCGTGTTTTCCCTGTCTTCAAATCAGGAAACAAATCTGATGTTTCGAACTACCGCCCCATTTCTCTTCTTTGTGCAACCTCTAAGCTTTTTGAATTAGCTTTGCACAAAGTACTTTCCTTCCACCTCAAACATGTAATCATACATAATCAGCATGGTTTCATAAAAGGTCGTTCTACTACAACTAACCTTGTGACTTTTATGACGTATACATCAGCTGAAGTCCTTCAGAGGAGTCAGGTAGACGCTGTGTACTGGGATTTGAACGAAGCTTTCCACGTTGTTACTCACTCATTACTTCTTCAATAGCTTCTGCTGTCTGAGATCGACGTTTCAGTTGTAGCCCTCCTACGCAACTATCTTCTTGATCGTCCTGCTTTGTCAGTTTAAACGGACAAACCTCATTTGTTTACACTCCAACCAGCGGAGTTCCTCAGGGCTTAGTATTAGGCCCGCTTCTGTTCTCTGCTTTTATCAATGACGTTTCCTCCGTGGTCAAGAACACCTTGTTTCTCCTTTATGCGGACGATATAAAAATGTTCAAGGCAATACATACTCTTCAGATTGCTTGTCATTGCAATCGGACATTTATGCCTTCTCTGATTGGTGCTTGAAGAATGGGCTCACTCTCAATTCATCTAAAACCAAGGTTGTCTCATTTACGCGTAAAACGCACAGTCTTCTCTACTCTTATTCTGTGAATGGTAGGCCGCTGCCCAGGGTTGATGAAATTAATGACCTCGGCGTACTTTTCGATCGTAGCCTCAGCTTCTCCTCTCACACCAAACGCATTGCTCTACGGGCTATGCGTACACTCGGCTTCATCTGCAGGCTTTCGAGAGAGTTTCGAGCCCCACTTCCTTTCTTAAAGCTCTACCTCTCCATATGCTTGTCGCTTTTGGAATATGCGTCTGTTGTTTGGAGCTGCACTTGCTAGTCGAACTGTGAAAAAATCGACAGAGTTCAGCTAAAGTTTTTACGCATATTTCAACATCGGTTTTCTTGCAAAACTTCCAGCTCTCGTCCCAGATGGAGTAACTCACTGCAGCTTCCTTCTCTTAGCTGCCGTCGTGTGAGGGCAGATATAATTTTCTTGTATAAACTTCTTCATGGTCAAATTCTATGCCCTCAGCTCCTAGCGCGTATCCTTTTGCGTTTACCGCGAAAGAGCATAAGGGAATTCAGACCATTCCAAGTTTCTGCGCTCCCGCAATCCCTCTCCCCTCGAGAGATTGCAAAAGTTGTTTAATTCTCTTTGTCCTCACCTTGATATATTCAAAAATTCTCTCCCTTCCTTTATACTGGATGTCCGTGACGTTCCAATTTGAGGACTCCTTTTCTCATATATAACTTCCCCTTTCATGCATTTTGTCTTTACTACACTTGTGCATTTGCACCTGTATTATATTGTTCTTTTCACCTTAATTGTTCATCGCTTCTACTCGTTTTCATTAATATTATTTCTTTAATACCGTGTACTCATGCCTGATTGTCTGTAACGCGTTCACTAATCACATTTCTTATTGCGTATGATTGTATTTCAGAGGTTGCATATTCGTTCTTATTAGTGTTGGCTTTATTCTTGTTTGTATTTTGCTCTATGCTGTACTTGACTGTTATTGGTCGTTCTAGTGTTCATTCCTTTTGTTTCTTGTTTCATTTGTTATTTATAGGTCTGTTGCCTGTTATAGCTGCTTTCATTTACCGCTGTTCTCGCTGTTTTCTTGTTTTTGCTTTTTTGCTTTATGCTTGTTGTCACGCCTAGTTTATAGGTCTTTTTTTCTATCGGCTTGACTGCTGCTTTACCTCAGCTGAGTGTCTTCCTTTGTGGTGAAATAAATTTCCATTTTTGTGCATGTGAATGGTGTACCAGCACCAAGACCTTTGGGTTGTTCCAGGGCACCGAAAAATAAAGATTGATTGATTGATTATTTAAAATTTGAGAGCTCGTAAATAGTGCGTGACCCACTTCACCACGAACACCAGGCCGCTGTTTCCCGCAGAATTAGAAATATCTTCTTTTTCAACAAAGACGGGGACGAAAAACAAGTCACAAAGAGAAAAAGGCTTTGTGTAAACAACTGCGCCCCGGAGATTTTACGTGTATCAAGATCCGAAGAAAGGGCCCGTTTTCTGCATTTCCGGGTTAGCGGTGCTCGGGCTCGCTTTCATCACAGATGTGGGCTAGCACAAAACGCTTTGGCAGAAAGTGAGAATTAAATTTATGTTGCTCCAATCTTGAAAGTGCCATTGTCTTCACTTATCGTTCCGTCAATTCCGTCTTGTAGCTTTCGCGGCGGCTTTTTGAGTAGCGACCATAAAAGGTCCTTGTTACGACAGGCGGCGACAGCCAGACGCAGTCACTACGCACACAATTTGGAGGATTCTGCGGAGCTCGTCATAACAAGGAAATCCCTATAGAAGAACAAAAGGCGGAAATTAAAGCAAAGTGAATCAAAATGTACTGCTCAATACTTTTAAGACAAGAATCAATAACCAAGGGGCCTTGAAACATCGCGTTGCGAGTAGGGGTTTTTCAACAAGGAACCGTATTGCAGCTGTTCTCGCCTGCACGATGGTTCTCGCCTGCACGAAAAGGAAAGACTGGTCACCGAGGCCTGTGAGGCCACCGTATTATTTACTCTGTTTTGTGCTAGTAACACAAAACACGTCATTACGCTGGCCGCTTGAAGCAACTTCCGCCTTTAGTGTTGTCGAGGCTCTAGCTGAGCGTTTTACACGCGATAAAGAAAGGAGTAGGGCCTTTCTATGAGCAGAATGTCCAGAAAGTCGTGTAGTTCAAGCCGCGGCCGTGTAATGACCAGAAGGACAACACTAACTCAAAGAGAAGGTGTAATACCCATCGCAACGTCCATTCACTTCGAGGCCGCTGCATTTTACCTACGATACAGTGCCCACGTCCTGGAAAGCTGCATTCATTGTTTAGGGCTCTATTGAGCAGGCTACCGGTATTAGGTGCCTTGAAAATGTGCTGACGCGTCTCTTTGACGTCCTGTATTTGATGAACACAAAAAACTCGTGACATGAAAATTCTCATGAGAAAAGCTTTATAAACTCAGCGGTTCATCATTTTTTTTTTCATTCGACAAGTGTGCCACACGGCTTTGCTTTAGGAAAGGGGATGGTGAAAGGGGTAGGCGAAAGTTAGAAGTAGTGGGGGCCAGTTTTTCTCAGAAAGCCGCATAGTTTTTCAGTGTAATGATTATGCATTGACCGCATTTTGTTGTCGCCTGCCCGACTCCGCCGCAAGCATGCAAGCCTGGGAAAAAGTTTGCGCTCAGAACACCCGCTGCGCATCTACGCAACAAGTAACCAGTTCACACACATACGATGAAGCATTGCAGTGAGTGCGCTTGTCAGCCGTTGGTAGCTGGTTGATACGCCACCGAAGACGGACACACGACATGTTACCAAAAGATTATCCAAGAGGGGTAACTTATCTCGCAGCAGGGTTTACGCAATGAAAGGAGCTTATGGATCTTATTGAATTTTCGAGGGTTGCTACGAGTATTCCACGTAAGTTGGTAATAAGGCGTTAGTTTGTCAGGCCTGGCTGGCCTCGGATAAAGTTTGGCGAGCATTATCGAGAGGTAACTTCAGTGACGGAAAATTGAGGAGCTTCAGAACGTGGCCTTACGGGAGTTTTCGGGTCCATCTGTCGACTCTCTGTTCTCTTGTAAATGCATGAAACGAAATCCCGCCGCTGTAGCTTTGTGATTATAACGCCCTGCAGGAAAGCATATATATTTAGTGGAATTTTTCCAAATCGCTGCGGCGCTTGTTTCAAAGCACAATACGAAAAAGGAGTTTTTCTCTGCGTTAGCGAACTTCATACTTTAAAGGTATTGTAAAACGATCAAGACAAGCATGCTTCCCTAAGTCGTGGTTTTACATGGCTTCTAAGAATCCATTATTATTGTTTCTTTTAGAGAAGCCAGTCGTGCAACAGGTTCATAAAATAACGAAGTCAGGATTCAGACAATAAAGTAAATAATTTATTGGCGCACTTTAAAGAAGAAAGTCAGCATCATCACTGTCTGTAAGAGCGGCATGTTGTTATTCACGTCTGCTATATGCTCCCGAATGATGAGCGTAAACACTATTCTGATGGGAAACCCACAGCAAGATCTTAGGATGTTTTTGTGTTTGCGAACACCTTGCGATATTTTTTGGTTTGTGCAAAGTGAACGAAATAAATACAAATAAACCAAATATATATCCGCGACTGGTATTCGAACCCGCGGCGATGTGTAGAGATCAGCTTTGCGGGCCACTTCGCGACAGCGCTAGGCGGTCACCGCTTTTTTATCATGGTATTTGTTACACTGAAAACTTGGTATTTTTACACAAACTATTCACAAACACTTGAGGAAACTCCACAAAAGACATCTCAAAAAGACATAGCAACAGTCTAGTCGGGAAGTAAGGCGGAGCACTCGAATAGAGTGTCACACCAGTTCAATATCCGTCAGTTGATTCACTTCCCTCCGGTGAACAATCATTTGACAGAAATGATATTTCGTCGAAACAACTCATTCACCGTGGCACTCCATCATTATAGTTTTCCATAAGCTGCATCATTAAATGACAAAAACATATCAAGAGATTCATCATCATATTCCACTTTGGTCAGATATCGAATAGTTTGGGAAGTTAAATAAATTTGTCTTTTCAATGTCCGTTGCAAAACACCTGAAAACAGAATTGCGTGCTTACAACAGATAAAGCAATGCTATATTGTTTCAAGGACATCATAGAGGCAGAAGCTCGAAGATATCACGCAAACGCATTTTTTCTTCATATTTTCACTACTAGTCTGAATACCTGACTTCTGCCGAAGACGTTCACAAATAGTGATATTATATTGATACCAAAGAGCACTTATAAAGGAAAACTGCAATGTTTCCAAGGTTAGAGGCCCATAACGCTTTGTTATGTGGACTATAAGATTTTTTTTTCAAAAGCCTTGGCAAATCGGTTAAAGTTTGCAATGTCGATTGTCATTGGACTGCAACCGACAAGTGGCTTGAGAGGCCATTTGATTCAAACTACCCTACATATTGTAGGAACAGTTCTATAATTCGGCAGCCACTCTCAGGATCAACTGATAATGCTTCAAATTGACCTTGCGTAGGCCTTTGATTGCTCTCGCACAACTTTTTGTTCTCACCTTTACAGCATATTAACGTTGCTTCAGTGGTCTACGAGGGAACATGTCTTCGCTACAGTAATTGCTCCACCCAAATGATTGTGAATGGTTCTCTTTCACAGCCCGTGTCCATCTCTTTGTCTGTCAAACAGGGATTTCTATTATCGCTACTTCTGTTTGCGTTCTATTTAGACTCGTTATGCATGAGGATTTCGCTGAGTAGTGCCATTCGAGGTTTCCGTATCCTAGGTAGTGAGCTCAAAACATTCGCTAATGCATATGGTCTGGCGTTTTCCTACGGAGACAAGCCTTATGTGTATGAAGTTCACTTATCTGAGCAGTTATCAACAGTTTCAGGTGCCCGGATAAATCTTTCCAAGGGTTGCAGTGTGTGTTCTGGATTATGAGATTCTACACCAGCTGAATATGCTGGCGTGGCATCGACGCGTGTACCACACAAATGCCTTGAAATACCATTAAGAACGAACAAGCATACATATTTACATATTTAAAAGACATTACATATTTAAAAGACATTGGACATCTCGATAAGCTCTAAATTCACTTGCAGGTTACCTTCATGCATTCTTCTTGCAGTGAACTTCGTCAGCCCATTCGTCGGACTATGCACTCCATCAATCCATAGGTTACATCAATACTCGCCACTGCATCCTTAGTACCCATTTCATGGCTGCATTTTATCTTCGTTTTTTTTTTCTTTTTTTTCCCACCTGTTCCACGCTGCTCTCCTTCAGTCTTTATCTCCCAAATTCCCCTCCCTACGCAGAGTAGCATGCCAGCGATATTGAAACGCCGGCTAAATTCTCTGTTTATTCATTAAAGAGTCTCTCTCTCTCTCTCTCTCTACTGAAAAGTGTTGTAAAGATCGCGTTTTGGCGGTACAGCGCTATGCTCGGGCATTTGTTCAGCATGGTTTGTAAATATTTGGAGGGGATACCTCCTCTAATTTGTTTCTAGCAAAAAAAAAATATATTCACTGCGCCAGCATTTCAATTCATCGCCTTCACAGAGTTTTTGCAACGGTTGTTTGGTGTTCTTTCTTGAAACCCGTGTGAAGTGATTATTTTTTCCGACCTGTACCATCCAACTCTATGTGCGGCAGATTGTTGGCCGCTTTAAGGTTTTTCGTCACAATTTCAAACCAATAATTCGAGTATTTTTGCTGACAAATTTACTTAATGCTTTGCCCACAGTGATTGCTTCCTCTAACTTTAATGACGGTTTTCGTTCATGGGGGTTTATTCACTTTAATTATTTCTGATACCCTCAGACCCGGGTCGGGAGTTACAGAGAGGAGTGAAATACATAACATAATATGAAGAGAAAGCACAGACATGCATGTAACGTTGTCAATCGAGAAATGTTAAACAGTGCAAAAATGAATAAATAGGAACACAAAAATGTAAAGGTATGAATCCAAGGATGCAATACAAGTAATAATAAGAGGGTAAGTTTCGAGAAATACTAAACAGCGCTTATATTATTAACTAGAGAGACCAAAATGAGATGTTAAAGGAATTTTGAACAAGGTAACATATTTAATATACACAAGAGCGTCAGGAAAGTGGTTCCGTTCCACTTTTTCATTGAACGCGGGAGGACAGAATTGTGAAAGGAATTTGTGAGACATGCAAAGTATTCAACTTTATAACGGTGGTCTATGCGGCGCGTCGTATAAGAGGTCCGCTGGAGCAAAACATCGTAAAATATAACGAGATAGAATATTTTATGTACCAGACAAAGTCGAAGCATCTGACGTCTCACTGAGAGTGGTGGTACATGTAACGTGTTTTACATTTTGATTGTGCTGGCAGTACAATAATAATTACTGAGTATGTAACGATCAGACTGATTCTTAATAGCTCCGACCGTTATTACTAGAAAATAAAGACCGGGGTTCCTTACAAAGGCAGCATGCTCAAGCCCAAGACGGATGAGTGTTTTATAAAGTAATAGTTTAAAGGATGAAGACATGTTCGCGAAATTCTGTTTCAGGTATCCTAGAGAACGATTAGTGTTGCTAGTTATATCGTTGATGTGCTGTTCCCTCGATAACTTGGATGAGAAGACGCCCAGGTATTTGTAGGATGTTACCAGTTCAGTGGGGAATTCTGTAGGATATAAGATGAAACATTCGTGTTATTTCTAGACATATGCATTATTTTACACTTTTCAAGGTTAAGGGTCATTATCCAATCATGACACCATGCAGTTACGGAGTGAAGGTCCGATTGCAGAATCCTTTCATCATCAAGATTGGTTATTTCGCTGAAAATTACACAGTCGTCTGCAAAAAGGCCAGCGCGAGATTGAATTTTGGTGGACAAGTCATTGATATAGATTAGAAAGAGTAAAGTAGCAAGACCAAAGTCTTGTGGCACGCTCGAGTAAACGGAGATACATTTAGAGTCGTTTTCGTTAACCGTTGCGCATTGCGAGCGATTAGGAAGAGAACTTCAACCATGCAAAAACATTGGGATCCAGGTTAAGTTGGTTTAATTTAAAGAGCAGTAGACTGTGTGATACCTTGTCAAAAGCCTTAGAGAAATCTAAAAAATATAGTCGTCAACACTGCCGCGGTCGAGGATGCTGTCAAGAAAGTGAGTGAATGATGCCAGCTGCGTTTCAAATGAGTAATGCTTTCTGAAGCAATGTTCAGAACTATGTAATAAAAAATGACAGTCAAGATTGGTAGCGATTAAGAATGATATGATATACCATAGGAATTTGTGCGGAACACTTTTGAAAGAAATGGGGCGATAGTTTTCAACAACATGCTTGGCACTATTTTTATGTATGGGAACAGCCTTCCCGACCGTCCATACATATTGTTACGTACTCAGCCAGCACTGAGTGAGTCTGGGGTGTTTATTTAAGAGATTTAGCGACGGGGCGCAGAGCTCAAACCGATCAGGCCGACCAGCTTCCTTTTTCTCTACGCTTCTGATCTCCTCTCCTTCGTCGTCTACGCAAAGCACGTTACACTTCCCCCTCCGCAGACGAAGCCTCCCACGGCGAGCTGATCAGTGTCCCGAGGACTGAAGCGTTTGAGCCGAGCAATATGCACCACATGGGTCTTTCGTGAGCATCGGCCGCTGTCAGTAAGGCGTGAGACGACGTAGTTCAAATCACTGATGCGCTCAAGCACAACAAAAGGGCCAGTGTAGTGGGACAGGAGCTTCTGACACAAACCGCGCTTCCGGAGCGGCGTCCACAACCACACTCGATCGCCAGGGTCATAGGAGATGGGCTGGTGGCGAATGTCGTAGCGGTGTTTAGAGCGCTGCTGAGAGTCCAAAATGCAGAGGCGGGCAATTCGACGTGCTTCTTCAGCTCGGCAGAGTGTAGGGGCGATGGAAGGCTCATCGTAGATAGAGAAAAGAAGGATGGTGTCGATGCAGCGGCGGGGAACGCGAGCATACAGGAGGTAAAAGGGGCTGTAGCCAGTTGTTTCATGCCGTGCAGTGTTGTAGGCATACGTAATAAAAGAAAGGACATCATCCCAGTTCTTATGGTCAGAATCGACGTACATGGCTAGCATAGTGGTGAGCGTGCGGTTTGTGCGTTCGACAAGGCCGTTCGTTTGTGGGTGATGCAGTGTCGAGTGACGAAAATTGCATTCGCAGCGACGAAGAAGTGCTTCAACAACATCCGCAGTAAACTGGCGTCCACGATCACTGATGAGAACGCGAGGAGGTCCATGACGGAGAATGAGAAAGCGCAGGAGAAAATTAGACACATCGGAAGCAGTGGCAGACGGCATAGCTGCTGTTTCACAGTATCGGGTTAGGTGATCAACACACACGATCGCCCAGCGGTTGCCACTCGCAGACCGGGGAAAAGGGCCAGCCTAACAGGTCGATGCCCACTTGCTCAAATGGAGTGGTAGGAGGTTTGACAGGTTGCAGCTGGCCTGGCGAACATGATGCAGGGATCTCGAAACGCTGACACTGGACACAGCTGGCTACGTAATGTTGAATCGTTTGGCGCATTTTGGGACAGTAAAAACGTTCGTGTGTGCGGTGAAGGGTCCGGACAACTCCCAAGTGGCCTGACGTGCCATCGTCGTGCATCAGTTGGAGAACAAGGATGCGAAGGCTTTCCGGCACGACGAGAAGGAACCGTGCACCGCCGGGCGTGAAATTCTTCTTGTAAAGTAAACGAGCGAGAATACAGAAGCAGACAGCAGGGAAATGGCCGGCGGCGTCGAAGAGTGCTGTTAACGTCGTGTCCTTGCGCTGTTCAGTCTTGAACTGGTTAGTATCAGGAAACGTTGGTGAGACAGAAGCGAGGTAGTCGTCGAAGTTGTCGCCATCGCAAGCAGTCGTCGGAAGCGGCAAGCGCGACAGACAGTCAGCGTCGGCGTGTTGACGACCGCTTTTGTACACGACAGTGAAGTTGAACTCTTGTAGCCGCAAAGCCCAGCGGGCAAGTCGGCCACATGGGTCACGGAGATTCACGAGCCAACAGAGCGAATGATGGTCGGTGACGATGGTAAAAGCATTGCCGTACAGGTAGGAACGAAAGCGTTGCACAGCAAGAACTACCGCGAGACACTCTTGTTCGGTAACTGTGTAGTTTTGTTCCGACTTGCTCAACGACCGGCTGGCATAGGCTATCACATGCTGATCTCTGCCGTGGCGCTGGATGAGCACACCGCCAACTCCGACACCACTGGCGTCGGTGTGAACTTCGATGGGAGCAGACGGGCAAAAATGGCGCAGAATGGGTCCCGACGTCAGGAGAAATTTCAGATGGCGGAATGCAGACTCACAGTCAGGGGTCTACTGGAATGGCACGTCTTTTTGTAGGAGGTACATGAGTGGGAAGGCGACGTCGGCAAACCGCGGAATAAAACGGCGAAAATACGAGCACAGCCCTAAAAAGCTGCGAAGTTCCTTGACTGATTGCGGCGCTGTGAAGTTGGTGACAGCCTCAACTTTCTGGGGATCCGGCCGGACACCGTCTTTATCAACCAAGTGACCGAGGACAATTATTTGACGTTGACCAAAGTGACACTTCTTAGAGTTAAGGACCAGACCCGCTCTTTCAATGCAGTCGAGGACGATAGCGAAGCGGCTGTTACGTTCGCTAAATGTCTTCCCAAAGATCACGACATCATCCAAATAACACAAGCAAATCTGCCACTTCAGACCACGCAAAATAGTGTCCATAAATCTTTCAAATGTGGCAGGTGCATTGCATAGTCCAAAAGGCATGACATTAAATTCATACAGTCCGTCAGGTGTGATAAATGCAGTCTTTTCTTTGTCGTTCGGGTGCATTGGTATTTGCCAGTACCCTGACCTTAAATCAACCGAGGACAAATATGAAGCGGAGTGTAGACAATCCATGGCATCGTCTATGCGTGGGAGCGGATACACATCTTTTTTTTGTGATGGCATTTAGGCGACGATAGTCTACGCAGAACCGCCACGTATTATCTTTCTTTCTCACGAGGATCACTGGGGCCGCCCAAGGGCTTGAAGATTCCTGGATAACTCCTCGGGTTATCATGTCATGAACTTGTTGGTATATTATCTCACGTTCGGCTGGTGATACGCGGTAAGGCGTTGGTCGCATTGGAGGTGCGGATCCAGTATCGATCACATGATGAATGCGAGAACGGGGAATGGGTACTGGAGGGTCTCTGGAAAACTCGAACACTGTGACATGCTTCGAAAGCAGTCCCACAAAATGCGACGCTCGGTCGTGGAAAGGGACTTATTAATCATGGCCTGAACTTTGGACTCTTCACAGGGGTGTCCCGGTTCTTCAAAAGCGTGATCACTGAGCGCCGCAACGGAAACCGACCAGCCTTCCTCGAAATGGGCAAGCTTCATGCCACGAGGTAACTCGGCGGGCTCTTCCGCAGCGTCCACTGTCCACAGCGTGGTGTGGCCGCCACTGGTTACGCGGTCTACCCAACAGGGCACGAGGACACTCTTCTTAGCACACGTCAGTGCAGTGGGCTCCACCACGGCATCGAAGGCATCACAGAAAATTTTCGATGAAGCAACCGGCACAAATCCGGCAGACATCGCCGGTACAACTGTGTCCTCTGACACAGAGAACGCTCCGAAATCAAGAGAGGAGCTTTCCACAAGAGCCGACATCAGAGTTGCGTCCAATGAAATCCCTCCAGTACGACAGTCTAATGTGGCACCGCACTGCTGCAAAAAGTGAATTCCAAGTATAACGTCATGTGTGGAACGTGATAGCACAGCAAATTCAGTCCTGAACACTTGACCACCGATAATAACGTTCGCAGAACAGACACCAAGAGGAACTAATGTTTCACCCTTAACACCCCGAAACACCACAGCCCGATCCCAACCAAACATCTTTTCGACCCAAACTATTCTTGAAGTTCAAACTCATTATATATACTGTCGCACCGGTATCTACTAACACCATAGTTCGAATTCCGTCGATAAGCACTTCAAGTTTGTTCTTTAACATAAACACGGGAAGAGGGATTGATGATATCGACTCGCCGGCGGCCTCACCTCCATCGGCCGCGCCGTCTAGTTTCTTGGAGGAGGCGAGCGGCGTCGAGGAGATGGTGAGCGTCGTTGACGTGAAGATGGTGGTGTCAGGCTGCGGTCGGAGGCAGGCGAGGTGTTTCGCAGCAATGCCGCACGGTAGCTACCCCAAGAGGATGTTGGCGTTGGGTGCTTAATTGCCGCATTGGGGTTGAGGGAAGTGTTCGGCCACAGGCGACGGTCTGGTTGCATCGGGCCTCGTCGGCGGCAGTATCGGGATATATGTCCGGTCATGCCACAGCGGTAACACACAGGTGGCGGGCGCCAGCGATCAACGTATGATGCTTGCCAAGCGTGGTCAGAACGTTGGTTGTAATCATCTCGAGGCTGTTGTCGCGCCAAGTCGCCTGTGTAGGCACGCCGTCTTCCCACAGACTGGTAGGCAGACTGTACCTCGCGGGGTTTCCGATCGGCGAAGTTCTGCGAAACGCCAGCTGGAACCCAAAAAGTAGATGGTGTTGCGGGCTCTGCCTGCAATGCACAACCATCTTGCTGGGCGTCATCCCGGCGCACGGGGTCTTGATACCGGAGGAGTTCCTCGCGCACAATTTGGCGAATCATGTCAGCCATTGACACTGGAGCAGCGACGTCAACGCTGGCGTTGGAGGTGATATTCGCCAGGCGCCCAAATTTTGGCACAATACGACGAAGCTTCAAAGCCTCGAACGCTCTGCAATGCTTGATGACGTCGGCCGTCGACTTCAAGCTGTCTTTGCTAATAAGGAAGTTGTATACATCTTCAGCAATCCCTTTAAGTAAATGTCCGACCTTATCGTCTTCAGACCTCCGCGGGTTCACTAGCCTGCACAACTTTACGATTTCTTCAATGTACATGGTTCAAGTCTCACCAGGTAATTGGGCCCGTTGAAGCAACGTCTGTTCGGCGCGTTTCTTTTTGGCAGAGCCGTCACCAAAACAATTCTTTATCTCTTCTATAAAACGTTCCCACGTGGTAAGAGAGTCTTCATGGTTATCAAACCAAATCAGCGTTGTCGCTTCCAAAAAAAAATACGACGTTGGCTAGCCTCACTCTGGCATCCCAGCCGTTATAGCGACTCACCCGCTCGTAATTAGTCAACCACTCGTCGACGTCTTCATCGGACCTTCCAGCAAAGGTGCGCGGTTCGCGGTGATGCTGCCAGTGGCCCGCCGCGGGTGCTGCTTGCTCGGCGCCGCCGTCCTGAGGCATATCCAGTGGAAGTGGTGGCAATCCGACAACTCTGCGGCTGCTTCGAGGAACAATGGAATCCGTGGTGATACCCAGCAACGTCCACCACAACTGTTACGTACTCAGCAGGCACTGAGTGAGTCTGGGGTGCTTATTTAAGAGATTTAGCGACGGGGCGCAGAGCTCAAACCGATCAGACCGACCAGCTTCCTTTTTCTCTACGCTTCTGATCTCCTCTCCTTTGTCGTCTACGCAAAGCATGTTACAATATATATATATATATATATATATATATATATATATATATATATATATATATATATATATATATATATATATATATATATATATATATATATATATATATATATATTAAGGAAACCAACAGTCACCGAAACCAAGTTGCATAAAGGATGTTTTCTTTTTTTTATTTGTAGTGCCAATCAATTGCTTTTAAAGAAAATTACTTATAAAGCAGCAGAAAAAACAACGATGCCGCCGGTGGGATCCGAACCCACGACCTCCGAATATCGCGTCCGGTGCTCTTTACCAAGTGAGCTACTGCGACGGCTGTCCAATCTGCTGCTTTCGTGGGTATTTATGTTTTGCGTGTAACCGAACCTTGAGGGTGTTCACCAGCGCCACCCTCGTCCATAGCGGTAGACGCAGCACGTCCTGTAATACCGCAAGTGTGACGTAGAACGTCATCTAAAGGCGAGGGCAGAAACTGTGCGAGAGCCCTCTTATGCTACCTATGGCATGAAGACTGCCAGAACCGAGACCCCCGTTAAGCTATTAGCAGACAAGGCAAATGGAATAAGGGGCTCGTTTGACAAACATATTAAGGAAACCAACAGTCACCGAAACCAAGGTGCATAGGGGATGTTTTCTTTTTTGTTTATTTGTTGTGCCAATCAATTGCTTTTAAAGAAAATTTCTTATAAAGCAGCAGAAAAAACAACGATGCCGCCAGTGGGATCTGAACCCACGACCTCCGAATATCGCGTCCGGTGCTCTTACCAAGTGAGCTACGGCGACGGCTGTCCAATCTGCTGCTTTCGAGGGTATTTATGTTTTGCGTGTAAGCGAACCTTGAGAGTGTTCACCAGCGCCACCCTCGTCCATAGCGGTAGACGTAGCACGTCCTGTAATACCGCAAGTGTGACGTAGAACGTCATCTAAAGGCGAGGGCAGAAACTGTGCGAGAGCCCTCTTATGCTACCTATGGCATGAAGACTGCCAGAACCGAGAGCCCCGTTAAGCCATTAGCAGACAAGGCAAATGAAATAAGGGGCTCGTTTGAGAAACATATTAAGGAAACCAACAGTCACCGAAACCAAGGTGCATAGGGGATGTTTTCCTTTTTTTATTTGTAGTGCCAATATATATATATATATATATATATATATATATATATATATATATATATATATATATATATATATATATATATATATATATATATATATATATATATATATATATATATATATATATATATATATATATATATATATATAGTTCTTAATTTCAGCGTCACGTGTGACCTACTTGTCGGCCCTAAAGGAGAGCATGTCAAGTGCAGCCACACGCGATGGCCTGGAATCAGACAAATACGAGCCGCAAACGTATCCCTGTGATTCCTGATATGCATGGAATTTCACACTCCCTGAAAAAAGTTCGTAAAAAGGTAGGTGTCGATCTGTTTTCAGCGCCTGATTGTCTGCCTCTCTTGTGACGAGTTCTGAATGAAGAAAGGGCAAGGGGGTCACGTGTACAACAAAGCACCAGCGGCGCTTCGTCCATTGCGATAAGAGAGTTTTGTAAGAATCCTCTGCCCAGCCCTGGGTAGTACGTATGGCGGACTGGGCGCTGTATAAATGGAAGACTAAAACAACACCGCTATAAAATTTTAAGAGCAGTTTCTGGACAGCTCGATATTCATCGCCAGGATTCTCAATGGGCAAAACAGAAGAAAAATAGCGCGTTCCTCAATATCGTCAAACAACAGTGGTCGCAAATACCAGCTGAAAACTGCAAGGCAAGTAATTGAGGTATATAAGACATGGAAGCGGGGGAATTCTTGTGTCAGCGCCCCTTCGTTAGCACTGTTTCGAAAAGAGCTATAACTCTTTGGGGACAGATAATCTCTGTTGATTTCCCGAAAGTTGCTGTTGCTGTTGTCGCGTTTTTCGTTTTTGGTGTGTTGTGTATCTTTCCATAGCGATGTCACCTATGTATTTATAATTAGTGGCACGGAAATAAACCTTCAGCTGATACTAAGGGATGTGTTCGTCTGTTTCCTTGTCTCTTGTGTCTTTCTGTGTTCGCGCTGTTCGACACAGGTAGTGTAAATTGTTAAGAAAATAATATTGGTTGGAGTGCATTTGACAGGTACTTCCAGGTGACGAGCAGCTGACCCACCATATCTCCCAAGAGTTGAATTCAGAACAAAAATTATCCACGGTTCAACTACTGCTGAACCTACTTAGAGAGCCAAAGCTGTGGTGTATCGGGAAAGTAGACGCGGCTTGGCCTCGAACATTGAGTGCCTTCCTCAAACTGGTTAGGCAATGCGCCCACCCTGAAAGGTGTCGGTTAAATTAATGGTTAACCGCGAGAGGTTGGTCACCCGGTGATCGCTGCGGCCTATTGCTGCAATGGCGCGTGTCTTCCACAAAGTTATCAGCGCTAATGCATGCAGCCCACATCTGTCTCTCACCACCGCCACGTACCTGAAAGCGGAATTGAGGCGCCCATCGCCCCAGAGCCAGTTATGCGCCTTCCTTTCCTCGAAATACTCGGAGTCTAGAGCGTTGTCAACGCTAAGGTCAATGACCACAAAGAACGCCGACGGTCTATAGCTTCAATGCCGCATTTCTGCTACGACATTGTGAAAGCCAACGCATGCAGCGCACATCTGTCACTATCGCCCTGTAGCTTGGGTGGATGGATGGAATAATATTTATTAGATGAAAAAAACAAACCTTCCAAGTGCAGGAGTCCATGGAATTGTGCTTTACATAAAGCGCGATCCACCAGCCATAAATACCCGGCGGGCTGAGTGCTCCGTAGCCTAAAAAGCGCGACTGAGGTGTCCACTGTCCCAGGGGCCAGTTATGCGCCTTTCCTTTTGCTTTCGAAGAAAATCAAAGATTGATTTTTAAAATTGGTTTTGAAGTAAGGAAATGGCGCAGTAACTGACTCACATATATCGGTGGAGGCCCGAACCAGTTTTGAGGAAAGGAAAGGGCGTAGTGTCGCACATATCTCGGTGGACACCCAAGTCATGCCGTAAGGAGATTGACCTCTGGCTCACTTGAAGGTCAAAACCGCATGCACCGCGAGCTTGTTACGGGGTAGCGTATTGAAGCTTTAGCGTCAATGTTTTTACCTTGCCATTACTCATCTATGTGACGGGTGCTTGGAGGCTAACGTAAAGGCCTGATATTTAGTTAAGCACAGCGGAGCGAGCTTTGGAAAGGAAAATTGCTAGTGTACCATTAAGAGAGAGGAAGACAGCATAGTGCGTCAGGGAACGTCCGAGCATTAAAATATCCTAGTAGAAATAAAAAAGAACAAGATAATGTGCATGAGCAGATCATGTTGTGCTAAGGGGTGATGACCGGTGGTGACTTATAGTAACGGAATGGATTCTTGGAAAGGAAATATGTAACAGGGTAGTCAAAGTTAGATGCACGAATGAGATTTGAAAGCTTGCGGCGATAAGGTGGCCGCAGATGACAGAGGACAACTTTAAATACAGCGATTTGGGAGAGGCATTTGTCCTCGCATTGAGCATAACTAGGGTTATGAGGTTAACGGTAGTATGGCTGCCGTCAGAACCAGTGCTTTCCAGAATTTGGTCTGTTTCTGGTTCTGCCACATGAAAAGCAATATTTAAAACCGAATCGAGAAGAGGTCAGAGTACCAGCCGCTGTGGCTCAGAGGTTAGGGCGCTCGGCTAATGATCCGGAGTTCCCGGGTTCGAACCCGACCGCGGCAGCTGCGTTCTTATGGAGGCAAAACGCTAAGGCGCCCATGTGCTGTGCGATGTCAGTGCACGTTAAAGATCCCCAGGTGGTCGAAATTATTCCGGAGACCTCCACTACGGCACCTGTTTCTTCCTTTCTTCTTTCACTCCCTCCTTTATCTCTTCCCTTACGGCGCGGTTCAGCTGTCCGCCGATATATGAGACAGATACTGCGCCATTTTTCCCCAAAACCAATTGATATTAGAAGAGGTCAGAGCAGCTTCGTGCAGCTCCTATGCACTGCATATATTCAGGTTTTTAACTTAGTGCGCCAGAGGCTGGTCCTTTAATGCATGAAAAAGTTGAGCAGAAACGCCAGTTAGGAGAAGCTATTCAGAACATTCATATCTTTTTTCTTTCCGCAAATTCGGTGTTTCTTTTTTGTCGCTTCTTTTGAATACACTAAGCAAATAGACGCAAATGTCGAGCTTTAAAAGGCGTAAAAATATTAAATTTCCTGCTTTAAACTATTCCGACTGTTACCCCTTAGCCTTGGACGTAGCGGATAGTAACTCTCTGAATAGTAAAAAGCCCAAAACCTTAAAAAAAATTTTCCAGGCAAACCACATAAATCAATAAGATTTAAATTCAATTAAGAGGCTTTCTGGAAGCTGGGGGTGTTGCAGAAAGTGATGTGTAGAATTTCACGTTCCTTCATCCACTTGCGTATTAATGAAATCTTTCTCCTCTTCGTTTTTGTAATGTGAAAATTTAAAGTTAATTTCAGGGTCTTTTAGACAAAAAAGGTGAAATTAGGCACATGAGTTCCACAGCATTAACAAGAAAGTAGAGACCGTGTTTACACTAGCGTTTTACATGGCGTTTTATGCTGCCGCAAATTCTGGGAAAAACCTGCTGACTTATTTTCAGGTCCCATGAAATATTTAAATAAATACGGTGCTAGGCGCTGAAAGTGATCAATACTTTTTAGCCACCTGGATGGCGCCCGGCAGAAAGCAAAAACGATTACGGTGCACTGTATGGATTTCAACATCCAAAAGGTGAACATAGGTTATGAGAGACGCCGTACTTGAGGGCTACGGAATAGTTTCAAACGTGTCGCGGGTTTTTTTTTTTATCCTGAACACATCGCAAAACACACGGGAATTGTAACATCTCACCGCCTTCCAAATGCGGCCACACCGGAAAGCCTTGTGTCTTGCAATTTCGGGCAGAAAGGCCAAGAGCAACAGCCAATGGGCCACCGCAGGCGGGTGTCAAATATGTAAAGCAGAGAAATATGCAAGTGTAAGCTATGACGTCAGAAGTGAATTGTGAGTTGTATTTACCGGCAGAGATACAAATAAAAGCTCTACATAAAACACAAACCAAGATAAAGCTTTACAGTTAAAACAATATGTGTTCTACCATTATTCGATACAATAGAATTTATCGGCAGGATGTAACCGAACACTTTATGTGAGCGGCTTATGCGCTTGTGAAAGCTGCTTGTTTCGAGATAGTTGGCTTCTAATTTCTCGACGATGCCAGATGTTGCATAGCAATCGGATCTTTGATTGTGGCGCGTATTACTGATGTCGTAATTTAAAACTATTCATGGCCAGAAATTGTGGGCAAGCGCTTTATTTTTATAGAAAATTTATGATCGCATTTTTTCCCATATTACGACTGCACCATTACAATCAGTATGTATCTCTCCCATCCCTGTTCAAGACGATTGTAGCTTTTTGTGCTTATTGTCATAAACACACCACGTTGGTTTTCTAGGGCAGTTCCAACTTCTTATTGCGAGCGCAGGAGAAACTTCAAATCCAAGGTTCTGTCATGCATCAGAAGGCTAGACCATTGTCATGAATATGTAGATAAGAGTATCTTATATTATTTCTAAGTGCGTCACAACTAAAAGCGATGTCCAAGGGCAGTGGGGATGTTGGTAGCAAGCATCCAGGACTCTCAACAGTTTATACAAGTGTCGCGTGATTGTACCAGCGCACTTAGATCGCTGCATGGAACCACTGGACTCTGTAAAGTCTCCGCCTATCGCGGGAAATGGCATGATTGCTTCTCAAAACATGCCGTCAAACTCAGCATGGCCCGAAGGAGAAACTCGTGGAAAAAGACCTTATGTTATTATGTTTTGCATCTGTAGGTATATGAAACGGACCATGCAAACCACCAATGTGACCTTGCATAAACCAAAGCAGCCAACTATCAGCTTGCAGCTCGAAACACGTAAATCGCCGCGGCAAGGACTCCGCCAAATTAGATCTGGAGCGCGGATCGAACAATTTCGTTCAATTTCTCTGCTTCACTCGAGGGACAGTTGGAGAAGAAGCTAGCAGGCTGCTGCTGACGTTGAGGCGCGGCTGTCCGGTGGCACGTGCGCAGAATAACGCCCTAGAAGATGGGCATGATAAACACCTTTAGAATGCTGTATACGTAGCACCCATATGTGCTGCACGAAGGCTGCCGGGTTTACTTTTTTTTAAACAAACAGCGCGCGCGCTAAAGCACTGGGAGCCTCATGCCTTTATATACCATGCCCCACTGCGTACCTAGCGGCATTAAGGAACATAAACAATTCGTTCTACGCAATATGTACTACGCAGAATTACGTGAATAAATCGGTTTCTCTATGACGTCTTCTTACATGCGCTGAGTCATGATATATTTCCGCACTGCTCCTCAGGCCAAGGTGACGAGATTAGATAGCGGCCGAGGTGTGCACGTTTCCAAGAAGGCGAAATACAAAACCTTTTCGTGTGTTATGCGACGTCAGTGATCGTTAAAGAACAACCCATGCAGTGTGGACGGAATCCGTGGCACAACACTGCGATGTACGTCACGGTTCAACTAGTGTTTCAGAACATAAGTTCTCCAAACCATGATATCGATCCACAAAATTGAGGCTTTGTTCTCTCTCTTTAAATACATACATACATACATACATACATACATACATACATACATACATACATACATACATACATACATACATACATACATACATACATACATACATACATACATACATACATACATACATACATACATACAATCTTACCAGGTAGACCATAGCTGATGACGACGATATAGTACTGGCGCTGTCAGGGATAGGTCGCCATAGCTGCCTCAGCTCGCCTCTCCTTGTCTCTCTTCCTGACTTGTATTAAAGCACCCTATATCGACAAGTACGTTACAATCTGGTTTAAGATGCTGCGTAACCCGTTATCCCATGCAAGAAACCCCTCCGGGCAGCCGTCACACCAGCCTTGTACCGCTTGACCCCCCGGTTCATCACTTAGAGAGCGGCGCCATGACGACAGCCGTTCCTACTCCTCTCCAAATCGCCGGCGCCACGCCAGCCCACTACACCTTGCAGACTCTGCGGGTTCCCAAGACATCCTGTGGGGAGCCTTTTGAGGATGTGGAAGACTTGCTCCTGAACATTGAACGCATAGCTTTGTTTCGTTTACCCAGCTGCACAATACAGCCAAACTCCGTAAGTTAACTTCAGCCTCCCACCTGGTGCTCCCACCTGGTTTGAAAACCGAGACGACGTTTTAACCTCGTGGCGAGAGTTGCGTCTTCGTCTGCTAGAGGCCTAAACCAGCGTCGATCGTTGGGAAAGAGCGGAGCGTGCACTAGAACCCCTCATCTAGCAGCCGTACGAAAGCGTTCAGATGTACGTCGAGGACATGACGCACCTCTGAAACGAAGCTGATCCGGCTACGTGCGAAGCAAAAAAACTCCGGCACTTGATGCATGGAATCGTGCGCAGCCCGCCATCGACCGTCGGTGCATTCTTGCGGAAGCCACAACGATGGAAAAGGTCCTTCAACAGCGTTCTGTGACTTACAACCGGCCCGTGCATGCTGCTGCAGTCACCGAATCGTTTTTCATCGCCGAAGTCAGCCTGACGATTTGCGGAAACTGATTCGCACCGTCATGCGGTGTGAACAGCTTCTCAGATTTTTCAGCCCTACGCAGCTTGCGCTGGGTTACATTTCTGCTCTTGCTCGCAAGGAGGTGCAGCAGGCGTTCCCGGTTCCTAATGCCGAAACACCATCTCTATCAGGAGACTACCACAGCTCCACTTACAACGAAGTTGCAATGCGCCCGGCTTCCACTTCTCCACCACCATTTCAAGCAACGCCTCTTATACCACTGCTATATATCACTGCTCTCAGTGCAGCCAACGCATCATTTTGACGAGCTCTCTAGCAGAAGGTTGACGTCTGTCGCACAGCTGACAACCGGCCACTCTGCTTTCACTGCAAATAACCAGACAATCTATATCGCCACTGTTCTTATCGAGGCCTGGGCCTGCAGGGCTTTCAAGCCGAGTCGCCCAGAACCCGGTTTGGCGACCGGCCGCTGACATTGAAGACTTTCTTGCGCAACAACAAATTCCATCTCGTACGCAGCAGCAGTCGCACTCATCTTTCCCGAGGCGCTCTTCCCCGACCCCCCCCCCCTCCCCCCCAGTTCATCGTGAGCGGTACAGGGTCGCTCGCCTAGCCCTCGCTGGGAAAACAGAGACCAGCGACCTTCGTGGGCGAGGTAGCTGGGAGTCGCTGCGCTGAAGGCGTCCGTTGCCACCGCTGCGCTCCGACCGCGAACAGACGGCACCGCCATACAAGCTGGGCAGCCCCGTTTCTTTGGACATACCAGTTTTTCTCGACGGTCAGAGAGTCAGTGTGTTAGTGGACGCCGGGGCCGACTATTCAAATCTGAGTAATAGATGGGTGACTCATCAGAAAAAAGTGCATACCTCTTGTTGTCTGGTGCATCTTCGTGCTGCCGGTGGTCATCTCGTTACCCGAATGGGTATTTGCATGGCTCGCGTTCAGATTACCGGATCTACGTTCGTCGTCAGTTCTGCTGTCGTTCTATGTAAGTGCTCCCGCGATCTCATTATCGACATTGACTTTCTGCGGGAGTATGATGCCTTCATCGACTTCCGTCAATGAATCATCACCTATTTGACCAGTAACGCCACCCATCTAGCCCGCTCTTGCGATCGCAGAGCCGCCGTTTTCGTTTCTGCTGACAGTGTCACGTTGCCGCCATGGAGCAGTGTTTTGGTTGAAGTCACCTGCGACGACTTGCATGGCGCCGAAGCAGTCACCGAGGCTAACCACTCACTCCTGCTGGCTCAAGGCTCCTGTGCCGCTCGCAGTGTACTGACGCTTCGTGGTGGCCAGTCTGCAATCCTTGTCACTAATTTTTCTAAGGAGAACCGGCACACTTCTACAGGAAATGCTATGGCTTCTGCCGAACTTGTGGTCGATAGTCAATTTTGTTTCGCGTCCGCGGCTGCCGGCACTCACGGACCCTGCCTTGAAAACGTGAACATCAACTTCCAATTGTCGCGGGACCAACGACTAGCTTTGGAGCAACTGCTGCTGGAATTAAAGCCGTGCTTCACTTCCTCCTCTAAGGTTCGTCAAGCGTCTATTACGCCCTATACGATAGCAGCGTTACCGCATTTTTGCTAAAAAACGGGCAGTCATCCAAACGAAAGTTCAGGAAATACTTGACGACGGAGTTGTTCAACGCTCCAAATACTTGTGGTCGTCAGCTGTCGTCCTTGTTAAGAAGCAGGACGGCACTCTCCGGTTTTGTGTCGACTATCGCAAACTGAACAGTGCGATCAAAAATGAAGTCTATTTGTTGCCGCGCATTGACGACTCGCTGATCAGATTAAATTGCGCCAAGTACTTCTCATGCTTTGACTTCAAGAGCGGCTATTGACAAATTGAAGTTGACGAATGGGACAGCGAAAAACCGCTTTTGTGACTCCAGATGGCGTCTATGAATTCAAGGTGCTTCCTTTTCGCTTGTGCTCTGCCCCGGATTTGTTTCAACGGATGATGGACACAGTCCTCACAGGCCTTAAGTGGCAAAACTGTGTTGTGTACTTGGACCGCGCCGTCGTTTTTTCGGAAACGTTTGATCAGCATCTCCAGCGCCTGCGGGCTGTCCTTCTGAAAAGGAACGCTCGCCAGAGTGCGCAACATGTACTACAGACCTGCACTCTGCCGCGGTCAAACGGTACGTTAAATGCTGCCGAGATTGCGAGAGCAGGAAGACGCCACCAACTACGCCGGCAGGGTTTCTCAAGCTCGCTAGAGCCCCTCGCGCTTCGTTCGACCAAATAGGAATGGACCTCCTCGGCCCTTTTCCTTTGTCTAATAGCGGCAATAAGTCTATCATAGTTGCTAAAGAGGATTTGACTCGCTACACCGAGCCCAAAGCGTTCCCATGTCACACAATTTCTGAAGTCGCGGACTTTTCATGAGCAACATAGTGTTGAGACATCGAGCCACTTCGTACGTTATTACCTACAGAGAAACGACGTTTACAGCGCAGCTTAGCTACCACATTTGTCTGTTGAGCTGCACAACGCACACAAAAACACAGCCTACCATCTACTGAGGCTTTACCGAACGATTGAACAGGGCCCTTGCGGACATGCTGTCAATGCATGTAGATCTCCAGCACAAAACTTGGGATGAGGTCCTGCCGTATGTCACTTTCGCCTACAACACCGCTCTGCTGTAAACTCGATGGAGCACGTGGCTAGAAGTCGCTCCCAACCCTCCACCGTGCTTCGGCCGGCCGCCACCGGTATGTTTCCTCACGGCCTTAACCCTTCTGCCAGTAGGCTGGGGCCCACTGGAACCCCTAAAGTACTGCCGCCGGCCCAGCCGGCTTATACAGTCAGCACCCGCCAGCTCGACATTCCCGTTTTCGCGGGCCTTCGTGGTGACGACTTTAAAGACTGGCTTCAGCACTATGACAGCGTAAGCACTTTCAATCGCAGGGACACTACGAAGAAGCTCACAAATGTCTCATTTTAGTTATCTGTTGTGGCGAAGACTTGGTTTCTGAGCTATGAAGGCGCTATTGCTGACTGGTCCCACTTAACGTCCCAGATTCACCAGATCTTTGGGACCGTAGGAGCTGAGTCTGTTTTCTACAATAAAAAAAATTTGACAAGCCTTCAGCTCCCAGGAGAGTCCTACACATCCTAAATTGAAGATGTGCTTGCTGTTTGCCGCCGAATAAACAAGGCCAAGCCTGAAGCCGACCGCTTTCGCCATGTCCTCAAAGGCATCGGCTCGTTCGCCTTCACTGCTCAAACTGCCCTGAAACCTTCCTCGATACAGGACATTAGCAGCCCCTGCCACTGTTTTTCACTACCTGCAGACGACGCGGCTTCAAGAAACGTGGGATTCTCGCCTCTCTATTGATGAAGGCTTGCGCACTCTCATTCACACCATAATCCGCGAAGAACTCTATTTCATCGTCTGCACCCAGTTTCCCACCTCCTCGTGCTCCTTGTGCATCCAGTTTGCGTGCTATGATCAAGGATGAGCTGGCCTCCTGCACGCGCCCGATTAATCAAGATGTATCTCGCTGCATCCCGACGTATGCCGAAGTTGCTGCGATACCACCGTCACCTTTCCTGTCTTCTCTTTTTGAGCCTGTGTGGAACAAACTCTCCGCTCTTTCTTCAACATCTTCCGCCGCTGATTATCCTCCTGTGTGGCGCCCCCGTCCACGACGTCCCGTTTGTTATCACTACGGAATTCCTGGCCGTTTGGCCCATGTCTGTCGCAAGCAAATGTGTGACGATCGTGCTGGTTACAGTGATCCCCGACACGTCGACACGTACCCGCTGTTTCCTACGCCCGAACTACGACTATCAACATCATCGTCGCTCCCCTTTATTGCCGCCGCCTCCTGACCGAGCCTCCCACGATCGTGGATCACGCCCCCGCTCCCCGTCACCTTTCCGTCGCTTTTCATCGCCTCTTCACGCGCATTCTCAGCCCTTTGACTCGCCCGGAAAACTAACTTGGGCAGTTTCAGGAGCTGAAACTGCACCAAGACCTCATCCTGCAAGTCCTCCTCCGGCCCAGGGCAATCTGTTGTTCGTAGAAGTCGAAGGAACTCTTGTTGAAGCACTAATTGATACCGGCGCCGCTTTTTCCGTCATTCGATCCGACCTGTGTGTACTCTTGAAAAAAGTCCGTACTCCCTACTTCAGTCCGCGTTTACGTGCTGCTAATGTGGCTCTAATACGTCCTACGGACAGTGTACCTCTCGGATCACTATCAACGGTATTTATTCCCTATCACATTTAACTTGCTGTGCTGTCTTCCTGTGCTCATCAACTCATTCTTGGCTGGGATTTCCTTTCTTCAGCGTCCGCTGTGATTACGTGCGGTCAATCATTCCTAAAGGTTACTAATACCGCCTCTGTGACCTATCTGACCGGACGACTAGCCGCTCGGTTACACCCGCTGACCATGTCCTCTATCCTGGCTGCGACAGTGTCAACCCAGTTTTCTCGACCAACATTGACGATGGAGACTTATTGGTTTACCGAGCCCACGCTTTTTCTCCCGAGGAATTTTTAGTGTTACGTCGCTTCTTCGTGTTAAACTCTACTGGCTGCCTTGAACACTACGCCTGAGCCTATTCTTCTGCAACAAGGATCTACTGTTGCTTCAGTCGCCACTGCTCAGCCTATGACTATTCTTTCGCTTTACAAAGCCGCACAACCAGCTTCCTCCTCTGCTTACTTTGGTGAGACACTTTCCGCTACAATCTGCCTCGACCACTCCTCAGCGGAGGCAGAAGCCTTGGCCGCCGTCTTTAGAAGCGCGCCTCTTTCGTTGACATACATTCCGCAGTTTCGGGTCAAACATGTACAACCACCCATAGCATCGAACGTGACGGCTTTGGGATCGTCCGTCGCCGCCCGTACGGAGTGCCTAGTTCCGAATGCCAAATTATCCAAACCACTATCACTGACATGCTGAATCGTAATATTATATGTCCTTCATCCAGTCCTTGGTGCTCTGAACAAGACCATTCACAAGGTTGCATATTCCCTTCCTCGCATTGAGGACGCCCTTGACTGCTTAGGAGCCGAATTTTTCTCCAGCCTGCAACAGCGATCCGGTTACTGGCAAATCCATATGCGTGATGATCACAAAGAAAAGACAGCCTTAACCACCCCGGATGGGTTGTACGAATTGATTGATAGTGTTCTTCGGCTCCTCAAATGGAAAACTTGCCTTTGTTTCATGGATGATATTGTCATCTTTTCTTAGACCTTTTGTGACCACTTTAAACGCCTGGATGATGTCTTAACAGCGCTTGCAGGGGCTGGCCTTCAGCTCAATACAAATAATGTCGCTTTGCTTCAAAATCTATTAAAATGCTTGCCCACCCTATCATCATGGATGACATCCGACTTGACCCCGATAAACTCGCGGTGCTTTGCTTTTCCCAAGTCTGTCCAGCGCCAAAGAGCTTAGCAGATTCCTTGGAATGGCCTCCTACTTTCCTCACTTCATCCGCCACTTCGCGTCTATCGCATCGCCTCTAGAGAAACTTTTGAGTGCTGGAAAAAATTTCGTCTGGTCTGCCGATTGGGAATCAGCATTTGGAGCACTTAAAGGGGCCCAGAAAGGAGGTCTCACTAAAGGTGCGCTATGTCTGGGATGTTAAAAGTCGACGGTTCATAATTATCCACCAGCTAGAATTATTTTTAGCGTTCTGTGGAAGCTCAGTTATATGCAGACAAAATTTGATCTCTCGCGCCTTCGCACCTTTCCCTCTCCTCTCGCCCTCTAAAACGGCGGCGCTCCTCCGCCGGCCCCACTCACTCGGTCCCTCCCCAACCTCCGCCGGCTGCGGAACGCGCGGAGTGGCCGCGGCCGCGGTAGCGCGTGACTTCTGAAAGAATTTGGCGCTGTGAACCAATGATTACCATCGGGTGCTGACGTCATTTGCAAGACTGGACGTAGTCTGCCAGGTTTTCGCGCAAAAGCCCGGCACCGCCCGTCGCCGCGAGGTGCGAAAGCAGGAATTTTTAAAAATTTATTGGAAATTTTGCGCTCGCTTTTGAGGTCTCGGACGCGCCATGAACACTCGGTGGCCTGTACTCTACTTAGTGAAGACATTTTGAAGCCAAGCACAAACACCCCTTTCTCTGGCCTTTTAAACAAGCTCTGACGTCCGATCCAGTACTCTGCCATTTTTATGAGTCTGCTTCAACAATGCTGCACACCTATGCTAGCGAGCACGGTCTTGGCGCTGTGCTTTTGGGGCGACAAGTTACATCCGTCGAAAAGGTTGTTGCCTACGCGGGTCGTACACTGACTTCAGCAGAACAGAACTATACCATCACCGAACAGGAGTGCCTCCCAGTGGTCTGGTCTGTTCAAAAATTTCGTCCCTATCTGTACGACTGCTACTTCACAGTCGTAGTGACCACCATACTCTGTGCTGGCTGTCCTCTCTAATGAACTTGTCTGGGCGTCTTGGGCGCTAGATTCTCCGCCTCTATGAATTTGATTTTACCATCCCTTACAAATCTGGCAAACACCATAAGGACGCCGACGCTCTTTCTCGTTGCCCGCTCACTTCGCCCCCTCCCCCAACCACGTCGTCTCCTTCATCTTCAGGGCGGCGTGCGGATACCCCGTCTCCTGCCATGACAACTAATCTCATTGATATCGTCTCCGCTGACACTTCAGAATCCTCATCGATTGCCTCACCGGAGCTACGCAGCCTCCGAACGCACGACTGCGCCGCCAACTCACCAATGTCGCTATACAGATTGTATGCTGCTCCGACAGAATTACAGCCCTCTAGGCCACTCCTGGGTTCCTGCTGTTCCCCGTTCCCTCCGTCGTCAGGTGTAGCAACGGTTTCACAATGATCCGAGAGCTGGTCACCTGGGCATCCAGAAGACCTACAATAGCCTTAAAAGCTGCTTCTTTTGGCCGGCTCTTTCGACCAGCGTTGCAAAATACGTCGCTTTCTGTGTTCCCTGCCAACACCATAAACGGTCGATGTCTCCTTTCTGCGGGCCTCCTACAACCCCTTCCTTGCCCATTAACTCCATTCGACGTTGTCGGAATCGACCTATACGGACCTCTGCCGTCACCACCGTGGACAACCTCCCCCAATACGAAGAAACTGGTGCTCTTCCTTCCCCCTCTACTGTAGAGATCGCCAATTTTTTCCTGCACGCCATTATTCTGTGCTACGGAGCTCCTCGTATTCTTCTCAGCGACTGTGGCAAGGCTTTTCTCTCCGTAGTCTTGGAGCAAGTTCTTCATGCCTCGAATACCAGCCACAAAAAACAAGCTCTGCTTATCACCCACAAGCCAATGGCTTTACCGAACACTTCCATCGGACCATTTCCGAGATGCTCTCTACCCGGATTCAACTTCACCATAAAACTAGGACTGCCTGCTCCCATTTGTTACCTTCGCCTGCAATACTGAGCTCCAACGAACAACCCGTTGCTCTACCTTTTTCCTTGTCTATGGCCGGTCCCCAACTTATTTCTTGGAAGAAACTTTCTTTTCTGTCCCCGTCTTCTCTTCAGCACCCTCCCACGGACAATATACTTCCGGCCTCGCCCACTGCCGCGAAATTGCGTGACTGAAGATGGATGCTTGCCAGGCCTCCCGAAAACGCAGTTACGAACTTGCCCATCGTGTCATTTCTTATTCCTCCGGCGATGAGGTTTTACTGTGGCCACCCTTTTGCACACCAGGGTTATGTGAAAAACTTATGAGCCGCTATACGGGTCTCTATACAGTGCTTGAACGGAAGACCTCTGCTAACTATTGTGTTGCACCCGCTTCAGCGGTTACTGATCGCCGCGTTCGTGGCATCGAGATTTTTCACGCCTCACGCCCTTTGCTCGTTGCCCGTCGTCACTCTAACTTGCAACCAGGATGGTCGCTTTCGCTTTGGGGGCAAATAGTGTGAGCATTGCGCGTTACAGTCTTCATTTTTCTATATTCATCATCCCTAATCGTTGTCTTCGTCCCTAAAGTCGTTGATGCGGCTGGCAATAAAGCCCCTGCTACAGTCATTTACAAGCACACAATATATATATATATATATATATATATATATATATATATATATATATATATATATATATATATATGTGTGTGTGTGTGTGTGTGTGTGTGTGTGTGTGTGTGTGTGTGTGTGTGTGTGTGTGTGTGTGTGTGTGTGTGTGTGTGTGTGTGTGTGTGTGTGTGTGTGTGTGTGTGTGTGTGTGTGTGTTCATGGGCTTCAGTGATTTCACGAGTGATTTTTGTTCTATTATCTGACAGCACTCGGCACTGACTGAAAACAAGATAACACGGCGCTTTCTTGTTCTTTTTTGTTTCCTCTGTGCAGTCCCTGCAATGAATGCCATGAAATCCATAGATTTTAAAGATGAATGCGTAGACCTGTCTGATGAAGAACTACGTTTCCTTGATGAGAATAGAAAAACGTGCGCAGCAGGTCTTGTGCCACTGTAGACCTGTGCTCAGGAATTGTAATTATCACCAATCTGTTTTGTGTATCTGTCTTTTCATTTGAAATCTGTTGCCACTGTATTTAAGTAGTGGAAATCGCCTCAATAAAAACCAGTTGTAAGTTCAGCGCCGTGTCTGTGCACTTGTCTCGTCCTTTGTCCCCTGCGCTGCTGAAAAACAATGTCACACCAACTTGCCCAAGCTTCTACTGTATCAGTAAAGGCCAATGGCCTTACACCCACTAGCGGTGTCACATTTTGGGGCCTTCAAGGTAGCAAGCAGCATCTTTACAGGCGGCAAGAGCCACCTGGCAAGGTTGGTACACGGTAGAGATAGCTGTGATCTGCCACTTGCCATAGTTGGCTGGCAAGTGGAGAGAGCGACATACTCTTCTCGACTTGTGTAATATGTGTGGTCCTGCATGGAAGCTCGCAGTGACATTCTTATGTATTTTATTGCCACACCTAATGGTAAGAAGTCTAATCCAAGTTTTTTCAACCCCTGTAAATTTTAATATTAAAGAAGAAAATGTTGATCGTAAACATAATCATAAAATAAGTAAAACATACACTGACGGAGTCAATGGAGCAGCAGAAATCTATAATACGTTGGTTATCGATTTAATGAATGCTAAAAGCGATCTAATTTCGAGCGATTTAAAGTAAATCATGCACTTCTTATATTTTTTCAGATACGCCTATAAAGTATTTCTTTTTTGTGGACGAAACACAGGATTAATCCCACACTTCAATGTAGACAGTGATGTGAAGCAGCAATAGAATATGTTATTGTTTTTACTTTAGCTTTTGTTTCTAAACGTGCGGTAGCGATGACGCGTGGCAATTCTTTCCTGGTGTAATAGACATGCTCGTGTTTCTTCGGCAAAGGGAAAGCATTGAAGGACTGAAATCTCGAAGCATGGTTCTAAGACGTGGTAAATTCATTGCCATCTCAGAGACAGAAATGTTTAAAGTCGCCAAATCAAGACTAATGCGACAGTTTTTTCATTCTACTTGCACATAATAAGTGTGCACAAGAAAGACAACCGCATGTAGTTCCACTTGCAAGTTACGCTCTATAGCTATGCAACATTTAGACAGGATAATTTGTCTTGGCGATTTATCATCATCTTATGAAGACACGAAGATTTGCCATCGCCTTGTAGTGACATTGGCAAGAGGATTGAGGCCGGTTGTAAACCATAGTTGCTTTTGTTTTGTGCTCTCAAGAATCTCACCTTCCTGAACTCTGTACATACCACTCTGGATCTAAGTCAGGATTTTAGTATGAAGCTGATCGCCACTTTAACCAGCAAGATGTGCAGCATGCAGCATCACAACTTACTGCTTTGTCCTCTTTCATGATGGCAATTTAATATTCATCTTTTTATGAAAGGTAATTAAAACGATGTAGAATTGTGAACGAACTACCATTCCAATGGCAGCCGTAATTGCGGATCCCTAGGAAGAAAATTTGTCTTGGCAGAGTTCTCTGAAGCGTGAACCGTTTTCTAGAAAATAGTTCGCCATTTTCTGAAAAATTATGAACCATGTTCTAAAATGGTGAGAAAATGGTGATTCATTTTATAGAAAAGGGTTCTCTCAACATCAGCGAGATTGCTGACGTTGCAGTGTTGTGAGAAAACTTCGTGCAGTCAAGCAACGTAAAAATTCTCTTTCGGCTGCTACCTTTAAAATTGAGAGAAAGTGGAATCCGTGTTTCCACTACATTAAACACATCCCATGTGACTTGGCCGTTTATCCTGAACGTAGTGGAGTTTGCGATTTGGAGAAAGTCAACCATGGAAAACAGGCGGCTTTTTATAACCTGAGCCATAATAGTTTATCTCCCTGAATAATGGGCTACGCGGACCCGAAGGTTATTCTCAGCACTACTCCTTATGCGCGGTCGCCTTTGCCGCTGACATCATAAATTCGCTCCCTTCCGTATTCGCCGACGGGCCCCTTACCTTTAAAATATTTCCTTTCTTTACGACATTGCGAGAAAAACTTCCTACTTTTGTTTACTAGTTTCTTTTATATCCTGTCTCGTGCTACATCTACGTCTGAAAAAGCGCGCTGCAGTGATTCTATGCGTTTTCATGCTTATCTCTTCGAGCAATGTAGTGTAGTGTAGCAGCAATGCACGCTGACTTTCTCGTCCAATAAAGGTTGTGTTTTATGGCGGATGTGAACTGCCATTTCAGTCCTCCTTTCGTTTACTCTTTTCTCTGGTTGCCTATAGAAGATACAACTAGTGGCTACGTTGGATATTTGAAGCATGGTGTTTTACATTCGAGAGATAAAACATAACGAACTTGTTGTCTACGTTATAAGCATACTGCAGTAAAGTTATTACTCCACGCGAAATCGTGAAATTTCACTCAGGAGCTGCGAATATTCCAAGTTCCAGTCTTTCAATTCAAGTATTTTCGTGCGCCTCGCTTTATTTTTTGCCCTTCCTATGCGTGGTTATTCCTCCATTCCTCACCCGCACCCGCGAAGAACACGCGTGACGTCAGATGCAACCACGACCTCCGCGCCCACCTGCTATCAGCAAGGTCGCGCAGTGTACAGCCGCTTCAAAGGCCACGCCGATAAGTTTGCAAGGCGTAAAAAAAGTGCGAAATCTCAAGCATCTACCTCGAAAGAGGCAGCGGATGTGTTTATTACGATTGATACCTAGCACACGTTTCGAAACGGTCGCCAACAATGAAGCAGTATTGCTTCAACTCCGCCGCCTGATGATGCGACGAGAAGCAATACGACCCGAATAAACTATGGGAAGCCGAACAATATGGCCGGGCGTGGAGGACCAGGAACGTGGTATTTATGCGTACTGGAATTAATGTTTGCATTTTATTGATAAGACAGCATCTAATCTGTTGATAAATGGTATATTCTTGAACAAGAGTTCAGCGAAATAGCAGTGAAGGGCCTGGTAGCTGCTGCGTATGTCTATAAAAATGTTAAGAGACTTTTTCAATCCTGTAAACAGGCAGAACAAAGAACTGTTTTTTGGAAGTTCAGGACACAGCTCAAATGCAATGACCTAGCGCCAAATACCTTGCAGTTCTTATGAGCAGCTGAGCGCTTCAAGTTACGCACTTGCGTGCGTAACATTGACAAAAATAATTGAAATGCATCAACCATAGAGTTTGTTGATACTGGCTGCCTTAGTAAACTTTAATCTCTTTTACGTAAACAATTTTTCCGTTATTACGTTTGGTTTTGGCTGGGACTAAGTTATAATAACGCCTTTTTGTTGCCTTTTTTTGTCAGAGTATTATTTACTACTTATCCAACAAGAAAGTTATTGGAAATGGATTATTGTATTGAAGAGCAAAAAGTGTCGTGTGCTGCTCCATATTCCTGCTCTTTATGTTTTAGATTGCGGTTTCTATCTTTCCTATATTTAACTTCCTACTGCTCTGGTTTATGACAAAAATTGATATCCGTCATGTGGCATGCTGTGGCGTGTCCCATGCTGCAGGGCTCTGCCAACAAGCCTGCTGTATTCAGATCGGCATACTCGGGTCGGCGCGTCGAAAAAAGGGCTGCACCTCTTGCTTTCTAATTTGGATACTCAGCACGTGATTGTAGCAGCGGTTTTACCTGTTCTTTACGTACATTAGTGAAGGCGTTCAATAGCGCACTTCTAAAGAGGTCCCAGGTAGGCAAAAGCTCTTCGCGCTTCTGAAACCTGGGGCATGCAGGATCCTCTAGAATGAAACAAGTGTGCCTAAGTTTCACCCGGTGATCCCTTGTGTTTAAGAGCCCCATTCAATCTAACCTGTAAAGCCATTCTTCGGGGTCTTCGCCTGAAGAGTTTTTAAAACCTGACTGCACTCGGGGCTGCTGACGAACGAGCGACACGTTATGCGACGGCCCTGTGATAATCGCAGAATTAGGCTTCCATTTCTTCTCTCGGAGTAGAACATACTGAGGTTCAAGTCCTTGAAAGTGGAGAGCAGCTCGATGGGCAGGTGTTAAGGTTTTATGGGTAGCACAGATAGGGTTGGCGCTACGGCTCTCCAGGGTTGAGCGGAACATTCAGATGTACCCAGCACCTCCACCGGATGTCACGTGGCGGTGATAACGCCGTGGAAAATGGACGCGCAGAATTTCGTGCAATTCAATCTCTCTTCTTGGCCGACTTACGCCAGAGAAGAACTGAAGAACTAAGTGGCGACGGTAGCAACAAGCCAGCTTGGCGTTCGTCGAAGAACCCTATCCCGCGCTGTTCTTGGCCACATCCGAATTTGTGATGACGAAGAACCTTTGGCACAATGAGCCAAAAGCAGGTACCAATATATAGAACAACGCCGCAGCTATAGATCGTGGCTGGGATCATTCGAGACAGCCTTAGTCGCATTTAGTGTCAGAAAAAAAGTAGCAGATCCACGTTTCGGATCCGTTCAGAATAGAAAAATAAAGATTACAAATCATTGCGGCCATATTAGGCAACAAAAGATCACAACAAAAACAGTACGACAGGAACACAGTGAAGCATGGGTAGCCTACGGAACTATAATTCGTTCATCACCTTCCACGTGCTCTTGCAGGAGGAGGTCGATTGGGCACTTTTGGTTTGAAAAAAATATTTGTGTCCACAGCGGCGGTTTAAGCGCGGCGAAGCCGGTACGGTACAGATTAGCGGGCTATATCTAGCAGGGAATGTTGAGATTTTTGCGGCATTCCACTGCCAGTACCTTGGTTTAGTGTGGCAAGAGATAGCATGGAAGGGAGCCTGTGGCCCTGGCTGCATCCAAAGCTGCTGCTCTTCGACCTTTTTGTGAGCCCTTATGGAAATGCTTCGCCTGCAAAGCACTAGTCCCCGAGCCGACGGTAGCACTGTCTGATGTCATTTCAGCAGTAATGAGTTATCTACACACCTTACAGGGCGTCCTGGCAACATTCAGACAACAACTAAGCTGTATAAGCCTTAAGTACAGGTGTTACAATAGTGGTTGTTTTGGACAGCATAATGGTGCTCAAAGAATGGTTACCTAGTGATCAGTGATCAGAAGTAAATATTTTTGCGGTAACAGCTAGACGATTCTATCCAGTGGCAAAATTTAAATGGCCAAAAACAGGTTCTAGAATTCGAAGAGCATAGCGGGATCCAGGGCGTGAAAATTTGATTTCAATCATGCTAATTTTATTCGAAGCTGATGGATCCTGAAGGACGCGATGGAATCCACACTCCTCCACAAAAAAATAACGTTGTACGATGGCTTCGTCTTGAGGCGCGGTTGTTTGAAGGTCAGAAACGGATGCTCGAGCGAAGAAAATAAACGTCAGCCAAGGCAATGTTCGCATTATGTTCCTCGATAGGATGCGACGTGGTTCGGCAGGCGACAGGCTCAGCGTTATCCTTGGTTTCACCGCTGATGTCATCACTAGCGCTGTTCTCAGCAGAGAGAGCATGCAGTATGAGAGGCCTAAACGATGTCACCGTTTTCTTCGCTGGTACAGCGGAGGGGAAGGAACTTTTCATGCTTTACCTACAAGCTGCGTGAACCCTTGTCGCGATTCTCAAAACGGGGACATTTTCCAAATAATTCCTGGTAGGCGTTGTTCGTACAATAAATTATGATTTTAGCATTTGAAGGGAAATGGTTTGAAACACTTTTTTATTTTACAGCTCGAACTTTTTCTCCTTAATTAATGTGGGTTAAGAATTTTTCTAAAGTAATAAGAACGATCGAATAATTCAAAGCCGATAACTTTAGTCGCGCTTGTTTCAAAACCAAAAATTGAAAATTAACGCATCGCTACTAGGTACCAATCTCAAGAGAGAGATCAGCAAATGCAGCGATAATTTTGATTCGCGCATGCGAGCAGGAAAACCCTGTGCAATCAATTAATTTCTCTTGCATTTGAAGTGTTCTACCGGCGGAGAGATTGTGCGCTGGATTTCGCAAAGACGTTGATAAAAGAAAATTACTGTGCTTCCAAGCTGCGTTGCATAAAAATCGGTGTTCAGTCCCCAACACAGTGAACAACGTACCTTAAAGAGGCTGCGAAACATCGCTTGAACGGATGCCGGTTACATTTCAGGTGGATTCTTTATGTCACACAGACGCTGACTCTAAAAAGAATTACGAGTATCGATGCATAGGAACGGGAGTTATTAAATCATGTAATTTCAGTATACAAGCAAACAAAAAGCTGCCAACTCGATATTCGCGCAGCTTCCCGTTCCTATTTCACTCTCCCAATGACGACTCTTAGTGCGACCAATCAAAACAGCCTATCTGAGCACGCGGCCGAAGTTTGCACTCCATGGTTGCCTGCTCTCTGTAACTCGTTCATGCTAAGGTTGGCAGCATCGTTTCCATGGTTACAGCGTCGTTTTCTTCTTTACAACAATTACGTGGACGCAGAGCTGGCCAAGCTGCGCTTCGCCATGCAGAAGGGAACATTGAACAATGGCCTTTCTTGATTTACCCGTGCTCGTGCGCGAGATATTGTGACGGAGTGACGACCTGAGCTTTATTCCTTATGACGATACGCCGGGAAGCGATGACGTGGACCGCGCTAGCCCGCCATCCAGCACTCCGGACGGGGTAGACGCCGCAGATCATCTAGCCACTCCGCCGACGCCCAGTGACCCTCCACAAGCTGACGACGTGCACTGGTAAATGTGGAACAAGTGGCTTTTTTCTTTGCACCCTTCCTTGGCACTGGAACGAACGCTTGTGGAGCGCAGTGGCTCGACCAGATCGATTCCGCCAAGCCGTTCTCAATATGTATGCGTGCCCCGCGAACTTCGTACGATGTACGATGTACGCGGACGGAAGGAGATAGGGCTTAGAATATTATTGCGTTGTGGCCATTGTCACACTCCGAAACGTACCGATGGAGCCACTGTTATGACATTGTGTTCATTTTTAACCCAGAAAGGTAAAATGTGTGGGGAAAAACACTACACAGTGAACATAAAGAAAATGCTACTTCATCCAGGTGTACATGCGGCCAGTGTCAAGCTATGCCAACGACAGCGGAGCGGCTGGGCTGCCCAGACCTCGCGCAGTCCGTAGCCCGGTTGGACGGCTGCCTCTTCGAGGGTGATTATTTTTTCATCCTCTGTTTGGATACAGAGGTGCTGAAAGTCGCATACGGCGACCTTATTAAGAGGGGCCAGGAGCCGGACATGGATATCCACAGGTAGGTAGATCCCATGCTGCATTATCTTAGGAAGGCGTTAGCGGTAGTTTGTGCGTTGTGCGTCCAACGTGTTACATTTTCTTTTGTAATGAGGCCTCGTAACAGGGTAAGTATGGCGATACCGCATTTACTTCAAAAACTGGTGCTGAGCACCACAAACATTATATGGGGCTTAATCACAGGCCCAGGGACTCCGGGACAGCGGGGGTAAGGAGGGCGGTTGCCCCCCCCCCCTAAAAAAAGAACAAAAAAACAAAATTCTTCACAAGGAATAGCACGTCCCCCCCCCCCCCGAAAAAAAAAAAAACTTCCAACTTCTTGCACTCAAATCAGATCCTTGACAAACGTTTCAATTTTAGGACGCTATAAATGTAACGCAAAGTTGGCTGAACTCGTTGGCTTCTAAGCAAGGCTAACAACGTCTAATTTCAGTACCGTAAATTTCTGTCCCACCACAAATTGTTGACTGAGCTTTGTTCATGAGCATGATTACTAGCATTGAAAGAGTATGGAAAAACTTTTGATGCAGTCAATCGCTCCTCGTGTACCTCTTTATATATATATAAAGTTGCCCATTTGAAGTTTTCCATGCATTACCAATACACTTTTGAACAGTGAAGTAGAAAAAAATGAACAAAAAGTAAATAAAATTGAATAAACAATAAACAAAACATAATAAATAAACAAACGACTAAACAAGTCGAAGACTTGCCTCACACTCGAAAAAAGTTCCGGAGTCCCTACACAGGCTGGACAGTCGCCTGCCTTTAAAACGCCTAGCTGTTGCTTCGCCACTTGTCGTCACTTACCCTCCACTAGCTTATCAGCGCGAGCAGCAAGCTGGACAGTTCACATGCAAAGGTTGGCAGCTTCTGCAACTTCCTGAGCCGGTTTTCTTTTTTTTTGCATGCCAAAGCAGACACTATCTCATTGCTTCCACTGATGCAGTTTATTCATTTATAATCTTTGCGTAGGTTCATGTACAAAGCACCATCAATAGTGTATAATGAATGTTCTATTCTAGCCAATTCAGTGACTAATTGTATCCCTTTTGGAATAAAATTCAAAATTTCAGATTCTTGCATGGAACAACCCTGAAAGAACACAAGAAAATTCAACCTTCCCTGGAGATTAACTGCATAATTTTTGTCGTGTGGTATATTTATACGGCATGACAGCAGTGTGTTTTCAGAGTGCCAGTTGTACTTTTAACCCAATTCTCTAAAAAACCATTCTGTAAAAAAGCGGCTATTTTAGGGCTCTTCAAAACGCTCATACGTGCAAAGAATTGAATGGATGCATGCACGTTCCAGAGCCACACCAGCATTTATGCGAAATCTAATGGCGACCATCTTAAAAACTGTCTTCTGCATTCGTATCGCATGCCTGGCTTCAAGTGGTTCTGCGTGACTTACTGCAAGAGTTTCAAAATATAGCCTCTAGCCGTTTGCGGCACATTATGTCCAGGAAGCGACTAAACCAAATGCGAAACATGTTGCGTACACAATTGCGCACGCTGTAATTGAAACGTCTAGAAATTTAATTGCTCAATAAACAGCTATGGAGATAATTTACAGTGACACATTACTGTCAGTGGACTGTATGCTAGACATTATAGTCAAACCAATATGCACTAGATCTGGGTAAATCCAGAAAACACATTATAACAGATGTCTTTACTTTTTTCATTCCAGAAGATATCGTTACGTAGCATACCGCTTGTTTACCAAATGAAGTCAAATTAATTCTGATTTCATTTGATTTGATTATGCTACATCAATGCAACATGTTCTGTACTGAACGATGCTGACAGAGAAAATATTGGTAAAAAAATGTCCCCGCACCATACATTATGCGAAGTATCAGCAACTTTCAGATGCAGCAGCACTTGTTACATACGTGTCTGATAGCTGGCTGCAAGATGAATGCTTGATACCTATAATAGAAGCGGCTTGACACCACACAGATGCCCGCTTGTTGAAGTAGCCGCAGCTCCTTTTCAGGGCTGGCTGCAGAAATACATTTGGCAGCAGACAGCAGTGCATTTCCAGCTGCCTTTTTTTAAACATGGGCAGGTCTATCCATGTCAATCTATGCTGCTCCAAGCACACTGTTGTCACATGAAGTGCAGAGCCAATGACTCTTGTTGATACTTTGCAAGCTGCCTAGCACTGTCGGCACACTTGAAATGATTCCAACAAGTTTTCCTCAAAGATGATGAATTTTCTCTGAGAGTGTGCTGATGTGCTTGGGGTCTCAGACCCTCTGTCAAAATATAACTAATGTCTGGTGTAATAAATCCCCAAGAACAGTCACAATTACTATTACAACAGAAACTGAGAATACTCTTCAGAGATCATCACTGCAGGAGTGAAGGGTTCAGGCCCAAGTGAAATTAAAAGAACACTCACAAAAAGGACTCGTCACATGACGGCTCATAGATGCAATCAGCAGGGAACTTCACAGGGGATGGCTCGACTGCTGAAAGTGACAATGCATGTTGATGATTCAGTGGTGTTGAACAACTTACGATGAAACCTTATGCAACAATCTCTAATGATGACTTCAAGGAATCCTCAGATGTGCCATCCGCATTCATTTTGTGGTGCCTGCTTCAGGGAGCAGCACAGACTCTGTCTTCAACCATTCATATTTCATGGCTTTGATCTGGAAGCTGGCCTTTACACCTGAGAGAAGTGAGGCATTTGCAAGAACTCCAGGCATGATGGCACTTAATTCAGTCATGCAAATCAAGCAAGTTTTTAAGGCCCTGATAAAACAAACAACGATAAAATAAGCTACGCACACACACTGCATCACTCTATTGCAAAATATCCGACTTCTCAACCAGACTTAAACTCCTATAAATAGCGATGAAGTCATTCTTGCGACTAGAAAGTTACCTATAGACTTCTTTTCATCCATAGCAGTGATATGCGTCTGTGTGGAAGCAGTGACGAGACTGCAGTAGTCGTGGACTATTCTGGGACTTGTTAATAGCTGCAAAGAAATGTTTGGGTTATAATGAAACGCTCGTACATCAACATACAACGTGGTCACTCAGAAAATGTTTCCACATGCTTTCTCTCCAGTCTTCAATGTAGGGCGTGATAAGCCAAGTTTAACTGGTGAAGGAACACCAATTTCCTCATTTGCGCCAATTCTAAGAAAAAAATGAAGTCTGGTCTGTAGGCATCTAGCTAAAAAGTAAATTTTTTAGCACAGTTGCTTTTTCATACCAGACCGCATATATAAAGTTTAAAACCTCACGTTTAAACTTGAAGTAGATGGTCTCTGTGGTGCTGAAACATCAGTGGGATCAGCTTCTCGAAGTTCCGTTAAGCGTCCCTGAAATGTGCAGTGATGAACTCCTTCAACTCATATACTACCTGGATATCATCATTTCACCGGCAGCTTTCATAACCTGCCATAGAGCTACTACTACCAACACTAGAGGGAAAGCGGCGGCAGCACTCCCATGTAAACCCTCTCCACTTTTCTTATAACCGTGGGCGAAGCCATATTGTTACTCCGCTCATGGTTCCCTGCATGGTTCAGGCGACCTAGACCAAGTTTAACGAGTTAACGGCAATTGCAGCGTACTAACCTGGCAACCTCGCAACTCCCCCAGCATGGCCGCGCGCTTCGTAGTACGCGTCAAAATGCTGTACGAGGAATGGTGCTGCGGCTTGCTTACGTGCTGTGTTGAATTCCTTTCTAGTTCATGCGCAAAATGTTCGCGATGGTGCGCGCACGAAGATACTTCCAGGTGGTGGTGAATCTTGTGCCGCTCATTACGTATGATTTGTGTTTGTGTGAGCCGAGATCAACGAGGTTTGTTGGCGAGGTTCAGCAAGGTTTGTTTTGATGTACAGGGTATTATAAAACATGCATTCCCCATGCCTTTTTGCGTTACCTGGAGTCCCTTTAGTAAAGTTTGCACCATCGCCACCTCTTGTCTTCTCCGGCGGTCAGATCTCGTTGGTGTTCCATACAGGAGACGAGGCAGAAGGGAGACGACACTCGCACAGAGTGCAGCGCATGCCTTCTGTACCGCTGCCTGTTAAGATCGGAATTCTGTTCGAATACAACGCAAAATCTGTAACAGACTCCGTTCCGAAAGGTTTAATCTGCTTGCAACGAAGCACCAAAGCGCACATACATGGAAGAATTTTATGCAAGAGACATGTGGGATAAGTCGCACTCGGAGAGCACAAACAGAGTATTGTGCAAGGTGATGATGGTAAAGAGAAACGTTGGAATGCGGTTTGCTCGCGTACAGCTTTGGAAATATAAAAAAATTCGGGCCATATTCTGTAAAACAAAAAATTGACAACCAGTGCATCTGCACAATCACAAGCATGTGAGATTATAATACAACCTGCCACTGCAAAGTTACAGCTGGTTTCATAGTTGACAGTCATTTAACTTGAGCAGTTATGTTTGTGAATGCCTGCTTTTTATTTCTGCCATAAATTCACTGACGTTACTATTGTACCCACTAGACAAATAAAAGTATCATAGCTTGTAAATAATGTCTCAGTCATAAACAATGCAGCATTCAATACCTTTACATCTTTTCACACACTCAAAGAATGCAGATGACAAAAAAATAAACAGTACCAAGATCTCTGCTCTTATTTGCTGAACACCTAACAGGGCAGCCTTGATGCAGTACTAGGGGGAACTTGGAAAAAAAAACATGTTCAACGTAGTATCAATACAGTGATTTTGCATGAACAATGTTGGAATAAATGTTCGATGTCACTCTTCATCATACTTGTTATCTATAGCACGACTGTGCATCTGGTGCAGATCCCTTCAGAAATAGCATCCCTCATAGCCTACGCCACTCTGGAACGTTAAACCCCACAAAACCAAAAAATAGAACCTTCAGAAATGCACATGGGCGTCTGTGTAAAAGCTGAAATGTGCACCTGCTTTGCATTTCTTTAACGCGAATAAATGTTTGAGTACTTGCTGAACACTTCAGTGACATTAGCTTCAGAAACATTTTCTGCACTGAACATTACACTGGTGAAGAGTTTTTGCATTACACATGTAAGGTGTGTTTTACGGAACTTCAACAAAGAGATTCTTATTTCTTCTACTACAATCGACAGACATATTTACCTTGCGTGTCATGCATAATTGCCATTTGTCTGACATAAGGCATGACACGAGATCTTTGCACGGTAATGGAACGTAGTCCTGACTTTTACACTGCGATACTGCTTTATAAACATGCACGTTGGCCAGGTTCATTCCTACAATGCACTGGTGAAGCAACCCCACTACTATCACTGTATCAACAGTTGTTGAATGCCAAATTTTAATAATTTAAAATCAGGAGTATTTAAGAGAATATGCAATACGGCTAGTTGGAACAGCTGGTACTCTGTATTTTGTAATAAATTTTCGGCATGTGTAAGACCCCCAGGTATCAAAATTATTGAGGAATCCTCTTCTGCAGCGTGCTGCATAACCCAAGTGCGACTTTGGCTTGTAAAAGTTTATTAATAATAGTTTATTCCTGTTTCCTTCATTCCTTGCTTTGCACTAAATAATTGTCATTAAGTTGCCGAGCAGACAAAGGGATATAATCGAGGGGCTCATTATGACATATACACTGACTGTTCATTAACTTTGGATCCCTTCATGTATGTGTCGTTACGTTGATTAGTGCAATTGGAAATGGTTGTTATTGATGCTGAAACAAGATTTGCTTTGTAAGCAGTGCTCTAACATATGCCCCTCTTGCCCTCTCTGTTATCCTTCTAGCCTCCTCTCTCAGTCTGAGAGTGACATATTTCTTCAAAACGAACTTGATCACTCCAATTACATGTGCTGGGTTCTCTTTATAATGTTCTACTTCCTTCAAGCTCTGCTCATGTCGTTGGCAGAACTTCTGGAGGGACTGTATAACCAAGCGGTCAACGTTTTTGTGCCCTTGCTCATCACTGCAGCGGAAAATGTGCTCCGCAGTGCACAGGGTGTGAATTACGAGCGCTGAAGGCATGATTAGGCCTCCATTATTTCTGATGAAAATAAGGACACTTGCGATGTCATCCTGTACAAGCATCTCTAAACACGAGGTACAGTTTATGCTCTTTGTTTTCTTATCGCCCAGGAGGTTTCTGAGCAATTTTAATCCATGGGCAGCATCGAATACCAGGGACACGGTCCTTGATTGGTTGCAGGGATGGGGGAAGGCCGTCACAAACTGCTCACTTGTGGCTTCATGGATCCGACAGCCAAGAAGTTTGCCCATGGATACATTAGCAGCTAGAGCATCGCATACAACAGCAACGACGTTCAGCGAACATTGTGTCAGCTGCTCGATGGCCTCATTAACTATATTTCTCAGTTGCTCCCCACTGAGTCCATTGTTGAGGAAATATCCAAAGGGAATTTTCCATGGAGCTGCCACGCCAACTGCCATGAGCACGAGAGCATCTCCAGCTAGTGAGGAGTCATCTGTGTCCAGTGGACTCTGACTGTTCCCCAAGTCAACGTAGCCAATCAGTTTCCCTGTCTTAGTGTCCATCTCGCACCTTTTCCTAATACTCATTCCGTCTAGCATCAGGCAGCAAAGCCGCTCTCGTTCATTTATTGTTTCAAATGACGTTTTGATGTGATTGAGAGCTTCACTTGTAAACCCTGGCCATGCATCAATCACTTTGAGCCAGGTGCGAATGGTCTGCCTGCTGGGCATTGGGAAAAAAATGCTGGCCACATATTCATATGCCCTTGGAGACTTATAATACAGTGTAGTGGCAAACTTCCTCCTCTTCTCACTGTATCGTCTTTGTGATGATGATTTGGGCTTGTTAGAGCGCCAACTTTTTACAATCTCTCGTGGCAGTTCTCCAAATGCCTCCAGTGTTTCTTGTCCATTCAGAGAAATCAGTTGTTTTTATTTCATTTCATTTAGAAGGCTTTTGAGGTCAATCATTCTCTTCTTTCTTTCTTTTAACTGTTGTGAGGCTGAATAAAGTTTTCTTCGCGCTACAGACAGCTTTTTTCTTGACTGTCCACAGTCGAGTTCTTGGAGATTGTGAAGCAATGTATGGGTGATCGTGGCTTACTCCTTTCTTTTTGCTGGACCTTTTCAGAGACTGTGTTGTCTGTGGGCAATAGAATACTGTGTCAGCAACTAAGCTTCCATAATAATCTGTATATGCATACCTTATGTTGCACTTTCACTGCTGCTTTGGCTGGGCTCGTTGCACCTTGGTCCTCACTGTGCATCCTTGAACTTGCACAAACTGGTGTAGCTGTCTGCTCAGGCAGAAAGGGTGTGTCAGAGGAGGCAGTGCATCATCTGCCTTTTACATGTTACCTGCAAGCACTTGCGTGGAGATTTCCATGGTGATGCTGCTACTGAGCTGGGGGTTTGTGGTGCAGACATGTCCTGAAGCAGAAACAGTTTTGACGCGAGATTCTTGCTTTTTATGTACAGCATCTCACCTGCTTTCGCTTGCGTAGGGACTTTCTTGTGGGAGTGTGCAAGTCCTTGCAGGGGGATTTGGTTATAGGTGAGGTGACCGGTTGGCTGAGATGCGGCCTCACACTAATGGCCTGAAGTAGGAACATTTTCACTACTGGAGACAGCAGCAATTGGATGCATGAGACACCAATATTCGGATTCATTCTTTTACCTGCAAGCGTGGAGACTTTCTCAGTGGTAACTGAGCTCGTTAGGAGGTTGAGGACATTGTCTGTGAACTGGTTGCTTCTGGGCTTGCGTGCTCCTGCATAGATATGCCCTAAGATAAAAATTTTGTTGTCTGAAGCACTGGCCTTTCTGCTCACTTAAACTTACCCGCTTGCGTTTCTGTAATGACGTACGTGGCAGAGACTGAAGTCCTGAAATAGCACCGCAAGATGTGCTTGCAACCTGAAGTAAAAATATTGCATGAGCTGAGGCACTCGCTCTATTATAACTTATCACCCTATGCACACAGACTTGGTGAGACACCACGACTGACCGCTGTCAGAATTCTGTTTAATAATGTAGACATGCCCGGCACACAGTATCTCCTGCATAAGCCCTCCCGTCTAGTGCACCACTCTGAACTGCTGATACACAGCGGATTTTTTTTAATTATCATAAACTTGATTCTTTTTATGTTGAATTGCTGCCTTTACTTTTGTACTGACATACCAGTTGCTAAATTTTTAACTGTAACTTAAATATCTAGCGTTTTGTTGAAAAGTTAGTTTTCTCTTTTTACTTATATTTGGCTGTAAATGCTCTAGACATCAGCTAGGCTCAGCGTAGTTTTTATAACTTACCCGTAATGAGCACTAAAAGTTTCACACTGAATGCAGGTTCTACTGGACATAAACAGAGCACAACCACAATTTGCACCTACCTGCTCACTCTGTACCTTTTGGAATATCGTTGGCACTGCGTCTGGTTTTAAAAAGTGCCTGGTGTGGCCGCTGTAAAAGCATGACTGCTCGAAATGTCTTGAGCAGATCCTGCGCCCTATATGTAAATTAGGCAATGGTGTCCTAATAGCGCTGAGCCACTTTTGCAGCAAGTCTTAGTTGTTGTGAGGAAAGCTGAAACAAAAAAATGACAACTTCGCTTACTTTTCATATACTCTTTCAATGACAAGCCTGTACTATATACCTCTAAACGTAAGGCTCCACGAATTCTCTTCATGCATGTTGCATGCATACAAGACAATATTAAAGAAAAAAAAAGACGCGACAGTGCCGTTACGAATTTTTCAGACAACAGTACTCACACATGAAGAGAAATTCCCGATCCCTTTTGGCATCTTGTTTTGCATATGATGCACGATGGCGGCATTCTGCTGAAACTCTGTGCACGAGCGAGACAAAGCGGTAGATCGCGATGCCCGGAGCCACAGCGCGCTGCGTGCTTATTGCATCTACTGAGCAACTGACAGGCGAGCGTGTATAAGCGGACGGTTGTGTTCTCGATATTCTCTTGTTTTTATCTGTGTTCTTGTGCTTTCGAACGAAGGCGGGCTTACTCGCCCGGCCGACTGCTATGGCAGTTTCGGGTGTCGCCCTGAACGCTGCCGACGGGTCCAGAGTCCAGATTCTTGTGTGCGATCGACCAACGTGCGCACGGAAAACGACTTTCGTCTGCAGCGCTTTCCCGGCACCGAATCAGACATCCAAAACCAAAACAAGCAGAGAAGGCAACGTTCGTGCGAAAGACAGCGAACCGAGCGGTGGAAGTGAATGAGTCCAAAGTGCGAAGAGTAGCTAGAACGCACGGTCGAAAAAGAGGGAGACCGCTCTCAGTGGAGTATGCTCGGGAGTGCTTTGAGCAGACACATGGGGCGGAGAGGTGTGTAATGCAGAGCGTATTTGGCGTATCAAACGGCCGTATCTTAATTCTGTCCTGCAGTCTACGCTGTAAGTAGTAATGAACTAGCATACGTCGGTAACCTACAGCTGCTACAGCAGACGAAACGAAAACGAAACTTTCCCAAGTTTTCTTGTACAGGTCTGCATATTTCAAATTTTGAAACAACAAAGAGTTTGGCGTAATGCTCTAACATTTTTTGGATGTTTAAAGTTTTAGAGGTCTATTTTTAATGTGTTCTGTGTAGCTGTATTGAAAATAATCGCAGTAGCGCAAACAACTAATAAGTACAGGCAACTATGGGAGTAGCAAGATGGCGCTGCTCGAGTGTATGACAACCTCCTCACCGCGCTTTACCCCCCTGTAATCTGCTATCAGCAAAGCACAGCGTGAGATCAGTGGCAGCCTCTGCCAACATGCAGAGTTCACACCATGCCACCCTACCTGTTTCAAAATACCACTGAGAACTTATTAAGAAAGACTCCTTTGAGAAATGAATTCCTTTTTTATAGCTCTATATCAGTTTAATGCACTACAGACAGGTTTATGCTCTTATGACTGTGTTCGCACTTTGCGGTTACAACAAGAAATCAAAAGGTTCACATTCCGGACAAGGCTTCGCGCATTGACGAAATTTCTTTTGTCTTTTTTTGTTTTATTATTGCCTGTTTCTGGGTGCGCGGGTAAGTCGTAGGAAAGAAAAAGCGGGAGATTGAAAGCGTATTTGACTTGCTTCGTCTAGTCAACAGACGGCGCGGTGAGAAAAACGGGAACACGCGCGTCGCAGTGATGTACCGTTTACGCGTTCTAATTCCTTTCGTTTTTATTTTTTTTTGTCTTTGCTAACAGATATTGTAGCAGGGCGCGGAGCAGGCTACTCTCCCGCTTAAGAAAACTTTGTTCGCGCAAGCGAGCTCTCACCGACCTCCCCGCTTATTTTTATTTATTTATTTATTTATTTATTTATTTATTTATTTATTTATTTATTTATTTATTTATTTATTTATTTATTTATTTATTTATACAGCCCCGCTAGAGCCGTCGACATGCGCACATAAGGCCAACAGGCTGATCCCCGTCGGCCCGCAGGCGAGAGCAAAGCGAGCGGCTGCTGGGCCATTACTCGTGACGATGGCTCCTTGAGAAACAACAGCGGTAAAAGCATCACAACCTCATTGATGTACTAATTTTGATAGGCTCTTTAAACTATAACGTGGGTTTCGCAACAAGCTTTCATTGCTCAGCCAATGCGCAGGTAATCAAGGAACGGTATTTCTACCGATGTTTCTCCTTGAGCGCCTGCCACCGTCGGCACGGCGTCGCATCGCAGCCGTCTCTGCTTGTAGCCAGTCGATGCAGCAGCTTGTGACGACCCTTCGAAGACGTCTCGGGTGAAATGCGCCGAGCGCACCAGCCGATTCGATTGCTGCCGAACCCTCAGAGCTTGCATCCGCATTCGTTACCGCTCATTCCGGGCAGGAAATTTGTGGAAGGACACTCCACGAGTGCCTGCGATGCTTGAGCAGCCTGGGACTGCGCAGCTTTCCTTGCTCATAGCAGCGCGACACACAACGCAGTTCCACCAGCTGAAGAAAAGCGATCTCGTCATGAAAACACAAGCAGCACAAGGCTACGAAGAACGACGAGGAACAGGCAGGTGGCGCAGCAGCCCAGAGCAGGCTAAGAACACGCTATAAAGATGTACAGAGGCTAGTCATAAGGGATCTATGCTAGGCCGTAGGATGTGTACAGAGCGCGCAAAGTCCTTCGATGCAAAAAAAAATAAAAAAGCCAGAGCCTCTGGTGGTGTATTTTTGTTTTACTGCTTTAAAGCGCTTTTATCTAAGGCAAACAAGTTGGCTTTGTTGATGTTCGTTTGTTCTTTTCAGGTGAATCATGTGCACATTTAGCTAGTCGAGCAAATAGCACTCAGTTTAAAATTATTGCAGGGCACAAATGAACTGCTTTAAAGTTAACAGTAATAAAACGAAGGCTGTTTTATTTCACCGCCGCCATACATATGTGCAGTTGCCTCATATTTTGTTAAATAACTCTGAAATTGAAGTGGTAAAACACCTTAAATCACTAGGCGTATACTTTTCACAAAACATGACATGGGATCATCACATGAACTATATTATTATTAAACTATGCAGGACAACCGGTATTATGCGCCATCACTGCTACTTATTCCCTACGCCTGTTAACATACTCATATATAATTCTTTATTTTCTTTTTCATTACGTTACGCGTTTCATGTGTGGTCAACAACAACAGCTGGAAATATTAGTAAACTTTCCGTCTTACAAAAAAGAGCTTTACGCCTTGCCTGTAAAGTCCCGTATCGCTCGCACACTGCAGGTTTATTTAAGAAGCACCATATAATTCAGGTTTCATTAATGTATGACTACAACGTATGCCGTTTGCATAAACTCTGTTTACTAAAAAATAATGATGCCATAACAAGCTTAGCACGGCTAACGGAACACTTCCCTCTTTATAATGTTCGCCATTCCGAAGTGTGGTACGTCGCCAAATGCTGAACCAATTAAGGACATTAAATGCTGAAATTTCTACATCCCACACTTCTAAATCAGGTATTAAAAGAAACTAACATTGACATATCTGGTATATCGCCAAACGAACTGCGTGAAATGTTTGTATAATGATGACATACACTGATTTTTTTCCTGGTGCGTTCCTATTCGTATGATTTTGCTTAACTCTTGTATGTGTTTTGTCCAAGTGCTTCTATGCTGCCCGTGTGGTAGGAGGTCAGGGCTCCTCAAGCTGTTTCTCACAGCTTTTACCTGCCCTCCTCGTAGCCTTTTTTTTTGTTGTGGAATAAATTTGATTTGATTTGAGTTGATTAATATAAAACGCAAAAAAACTGACAAAAGGTATCTTTAGTTATTAACACAATCTGCAGTATATTTACGCTTTGTCCAGTCATCAAGCTACCACTAAGTGATGTCATATCCGCTGCTGGAAACCGGCACTGTATGGTGAATAAGCCAGCGCCACGAATTTGCATTTGCGAGCTGATTAAAATAGTAAAAACCGCAGTATACGTGGCACGACCGATGCTAATAGCTTCACTATAACTCAATCTATGCAGCCGAAAGGCAAAACAATGCACTGAAAATGTGTTTCGGGGCCTCTTTTCACCATGCATAAGGGATTACGGCCGCATTTTCTACCTTTATTGTACAAAGCAATTAAGAAAAGGCAATATGTGCAAAGCCGTAAACCTTTCGAAACATACTTTCCTTCGTCCCATATCACCGGAGATTGCTTAAGTTGTCTGAGATGCCTTCTGCTGAACATGAGCGCACACAAACATTTTTTAGGGTGCCTCGACGTGCCGAGGTTTCGCAACTGCGCAAAACACGCTGTAGTTGCAGTCGGCGCAGAGGCTTGTGTAAACATATTTGCGCTGGTAAGGGGTCAAGGTTGGTCCCAAGCGCAGTACCGTGCAGTTTAATAATCTTCTGAGCTCTGTACGTTCTGCAAAAAAAATGACAATGTAGTTATTTTAACAAGAAAAAAATTACAAACGTGAGCCTATATGTGCCTCGGCAATCTTCTTTGCTGGTCGGACAGGTGAGAATCAGGTTCGAACTCCAAAGAAGCCAAGGTTGACAAAGTGAAGGGTAGTACGGCAGGTCTGCGAACTCTTCGTGCGTTTCACCAGCTCTAGGAAGAAGTAATGATTAAAAAAGAGCTACGCTTATTTTCAGCGAAAAATTGCTATTTCGTAACTATTTCAGAAGCAAGAAAGAGGCAAGAAAGAAAGAGGCACTGAACGTCTTTTCGAAGATAAAAATACAACTCTTATAATATCGTTGAGTCAAATGGTCTGTACCTCTGCAGATTCAATTTCCTCTGCCAGCTTCTTCCACTTTGGCTTCCCACTGTTCGAACTGATTTGTGTCTGTACATCCATATGTTTCTTTGTGGATGGACCTACATAGCAACCTAGTTCAGGCCTTGACAACTGTAAATAGCAACCGCGATATGCATTTGTACAATGCATGCATGACGACATGTAGCGTGCGCCGTACGTATACATTGTTGCTCTGGTCGAATATATAAGGCTGTTCATGCTAGGCAGGCGTGCATTGAAGAAACGGAGATGAAAAGAAGCAAGTACTGGAAGGAGATAAATGTAGCAACGTCAGAATAAATTAGGTTATGTGGAAGACAATCGCGCCTAAGGAGAACAATTTCACTCAGCAGCCTTCTACTCCAACACGCCCTCTTTCTGCCTTTTATTTAAACCCTTTATTAAGGCCTTAATTCTTAATATTAACCCCTTTAAGAGAAACTTACCCGACAGACGATCGTTCGATCCCGGCTGCGGCGGACGAATACCGGTGGACGCTAAGTGCCAGAGGCCCCCGTACTGTGCGATGTCCATGCTCGTTAAAGAACTCCAGGTGGTCGAAATTACGGGGAGTCCTCCACGTACTATGGCTTCCCTTACAGCCTGAGTTGCTTTAGGACGTTCAATCCCATAAATCATAAACCAAACTTTTAGGGAATACCCCCCAAATGTTTTGGAGCATTACGGCTGGACTTGGCACTGCTCCTTTAATTCATAATTGTTAGTGGCTGCAGACAAGATACATTAGTAGTAAACAACTAAGAAATGATCACTACGGTGGAGTGCATTTGGCATGTACCCTCCAGTCATAATTATCAGGTTAGCAATGCCCTCAAAAGGAGAGTTTACAATGAATGCGGGCTACCAGTACTCCCGTATAGGGCAGAAGCTTGAGGGCTAGTGACAGCTTGAAATAAAGGTGAGCACATCGCAGAGCGCTGATTATATTCAAATGATAGGGTTAACATTGCGAGACACGAATCAGCAGGTGGGTAGAGAACAAAAGAAATTTAAGAAATCCTATCCGAGATTCAGCAAATAAAATTGACATAAGCAACGTAATGTTTAGAACAGAAAACCGATATTCATTTACGGCAACGTGCTGAACTCCAAAACAAGGCAAGGCAGAGGACGGCGCTCCAGACAGTTAGATGGGTTATACGATTTGGAAGTTTTGGGAAATACCGTGGCCGCAGCGATCGCATGAAAGTCTTTGTTAAAGAGCACCCAGAGAGACCTTTATTCTGCGGTGGACTTAGTTGGGCTGGCGGTGAAGGTGATGCTAATAGAACTGCTACCTCACCTGCTGCGAGCTCGCCCTCCAGGGCGCTGCGTGACTCTGTGGCATTTTTCAAGTGATACTGAGCGCGATAGTATAATGCACACAGAGGCATTTGTGGCGCGCATGGTGGAGTGGATAGGCTTCTACGTTAAGCATGTTATGCTTCTTGGAATGGAGCGATCAGGAATACAGGAGAAGAAACTTCGTAGATGATGATAGATGTATCGGTCTATTTAAGAACTCGCGCAAAAAAAGATGGAAAAGAAATGTACCCTCATTTGTGCAAAAGTGCTATATAGGCGGGGACATCTGCGGTTGATTCCTGCTCTGCGAATGTGGGGATAATTTGGGTTGTGCAAGTTTGGTGCACATATATTACATGTGTGTTGCACAAAGACTATCACCGATTAAGCAAGCGAGTTAGTCATTCCAACACCGACATGGCACTAACGAGGGTTCAATAGTAGTTAGCACAATTTTAGCTTAGCAACGTTGCTTAGGAACGCTTGGCCACAGGTCGCTTTCATATTCCCTCAATGTGGCCAACCCATCCACATCCAATGTATCTCAATAGGTCCGGATTTAGGGCAATGTGGTTAGGTAAGGCAATCATGGGCCTTTAGTGCAGGCAGTCCAGAATGCCCCAATGTGATTACCTCACTGCGGCCCACTCCTTAATGTGCCCCGAACAATGATTAAGTTGAACAGGTGAAGGTCGTCCACTACACCCTGGCAGGATGGCCCAGTTTTTCTTAGCTATGCTGCGGCCACTTGGCGCAAATTACGCGACTGGGAAGCCAAAGACATGTTTTTACTATTTCAATGTGAGCAAACTAAAAATCATTGTATCAGTCACCTGTAATACTGCCACTTGGAAACGCATAATAGAGTTTATCCGTTTTAAACAAGGCGTTCAATTATGATGTACACACGCCGGCTTGTTGATTCCCGTTACTTTCTGTGCATGCCAAATCGTCGTTTCGGGGGGCAGTGGTATTTAAACTCGCTGAGATTTTGCTTCATAGAGCCCATATTTATGCCCATCCAGCCCTAAACTACACAAGATACGATGCGGGCATTATGCAGGCATGACTACTGTCCAGCCCCACGCTTTAGTAACGGCCAACATATTACCACCAGCGGTTTACCGCAGCCAGCTTCGTTTGGGCTACCCAAGGTTTCTCATGCACAGAGCCAGCAGTTACGGTGCATGAGCCCTCAAGTAACAGACCAAGGACCGGTGTGTGCTGAATGTTGGAATGTGAGCTTTGGAAGCCCTTGCAATACCGTAATGTGACCTGTGCAGGGTCATCATGCTGAGGACAGCTTTGAACTCGCGTCCATTTTTTACTCAGTGCGACACTAGTTATTTTAGGGTCTGGATCAGTTTCGATAGCCCATATATTAGCCTTGAAGCTACCCGTGTTTCATTGGTTTTCCACACAGTAGGGTTTCGTCTAGTTCAAATTACCCATAAACTGGCGCTCAAGCTACTCAAGATTTTTAAAAAACTGACTGGAGTCGCAACCTAAGCAAGGTGACTTCAGAGAAAGCATGAAAAAGAGACTATAGCTGGTGTGTATATATATATATATATATATAAAATTGGTTTTTGGGGAAAGGAAACGGCGCAGTATCTGTCTCATATACGTTGGACACCTGAGCCGCGCCGTAAGGGAAGGGATAAAGGAGGGAATGAAAGAAGTAAGGAAGAAGAGGTGCCGTAGTGGAGGGCTCCGGAATAATTTCGACCACCTGGGGACCTTTAACGTGCACTGACATCGCACAGCACACGGGCGCCTTAGCGTTTTTATGGAGGAAAAACGCTAAGCGCCCGTTTGTACCTTGTTGATGGTATGCATCACCCGAAGAAATCGATAGCAGATTGAGTTAGAGGTATAGTATAGTGCGGAATAACGAACTCAGCAGAAAAATTCAGACACTGTGGGCTAACTTGATGAGTCAAGACGATTCGTCGATTGGGCAATATTGCCCAGTGTGTAAATGAACTATAATGTACATTAATCAGAAAACAGTTTGCTGTAATGTGGGCAATTCCAGCAGCTTCTTAGGCGGAAATGACTGTGCCGGAGCGTTTCTGTGGAACGTAGTGATACTAACGTGGTGCCAGTTGTCTACGCGGTGGAAACATAATGAGGCCGAAGAAGAAACAAATTGCGCAGTGTTGCATGGCGGAAGCAAAACGACCAAAATAATCTTGCTGCGATGGAGGCCATAGAAGGGGTTCGTTCCATTTTGCGACAGTTGCGTCAATGGTTATCTTGAAGTCGCGCTGTATAAAATGAATATGTTTATTTTCAGAAATTCAGAAATAGTAATGGGTTTCTCAGGCTAAATAATTTATTAATAATTGGTTTTGGGGGAAAAAGAAATGGCGCAGTATCTTTCTCATATATCGTTGGACACCTGAACCGCGCCGTAAGGGAAGGAATAAAGGATGGAGTGAAAGAAGAAAGGAAGAAGAGGTGCCGTAGTGGAGGGCTCCGGAATAATTTCGACCACCTGGGGATCTTTAACGTGCACTGACATCGCACAGCACACGGGCGCCTTAGCGTTTTTCCTCCATAAAAACGCAGCCGCCGCGGTCGGGTTCGAACCCGGGAGCTCCGGATCAGTAGTCGAGCGCCCTAACCACTGAGCTATATGTCCAACGTAAGCTACCTTTGGTAGTTTTGGATGGGCTAGTGTTTCATGCTCTTATATTATAAACATGGACGGAACGCTACAAGATCGGCCTCATTTAGCGTTGATTGTGATTCGTGTTGTTACTCAATTATTTAGGAAATCCAGATTGTTGTGTAATGAAAAACTAAAGAAATGAGGTGAACTGTATAGTAAATAAAGTGGACTAATGTTATCAATATCAAAGGTTTATTATCATGCCAGCGTGTCTGCAGATTTCTAATAATTTTGTAAATGTTTGCAATGGTCGCCAGTTGGAGTGATGGTTTATTTTCTAAAGTTTAGCGTCCCAAAACGACTCAAGCTATGAATCTAAGAATAACGAATATTACACGCTATGATGGCGCCGTAGTGAAGGGCTCAAAAAATTTCCACCACCTGGGGTTCTTTAACGTGCACTGACATCGCACAGTACACGGCCTCTACAATTTCGTCTCCATCTAAATTCCACCGACACGGCCAGTATCTAACCCGCGTCTTTCGGGACTGCAGCCGAGCGCCATAACCACTGAGCAACCGCGGCGGCACCAGTTAGTGTCAAGCCGGTACTCATAAGGTCAGCACTGGCTCTGAGAGAGAGATGGAGGACAATACAACGGGGTTTCATTAATGCCGTGGTGAATTGTTTCAAATTTGTAAATAAATTACGACTCGCGTTGCTCTCATTACCGGGTGTTGTTGAACCCACCCTGTAGCATTATTAACTTAATTACATCAAAGGGGTCATTTTTCTCATTAATGTATTTTGACAAGGGGAAGTTGAGCAGCGATAGGATATCAGTGCGGTGGTTATTAAAGCGAATTATTAGAAATTAAACCATCTGCCCAGTGTACTCATACTGCATACACTGCATTCTAGGAGGCATAATGCGTTGGAGTAATCACAAAGTTTCCATTAATTTGCCACTTGAAGCCTGAGGCTGTACTTATTGCACAGCTTGATGTTTTTGCATTTTTTAAGGCCTGGCATCAACTTTTTTGCACACGGTCAGCTCCCCAACCCTGGCTGGTTCTTTGTTTTTGGGTGTACTAGAATGTTTCGAGTGGTTTTGGTCATCTGTAGACTACGTAAATTGCTAATCTCTCTCTCTCTCTCTCTCTCTCTCTATATATATATATATATATATATATATATATATATATATATATATATATATATATATATATATATATATATATATATATATATATATATATATATATATATATATATATATATATATATATATATATATATATATATATATATAGACTTTCACTCCACCCTTAACAGGTTTCCTCAATGCTTAAGCAAGAAAGTTGGCACCACACCACCGGCATCCAGCAATGGCCGCTGGGGACACAGCCTTTTCAGAATATGTGCCTTTTCGTTAGGGAAATTATGCCATGAATTTGCAGAAATAGACGAACCTTTTTACTGCACATTCGTTTCAACAACGTTCCTCTGTTGCTAACTATTGTATTTTGGTGTGGGGAACAACATCATTTATTAAAATTAAACGTTAGTATTTACATGAAGAGGTAATTGTTCAAAATATTTTTAATACTCTAGATTTTGAACATACGAACTTTTTGAACGTATGGATTTTTTCATCGCTACGTATCACCCCCTTCCCCAAGTCTTTGAATTTATACTAATAAGGCGGTAGAAAACAATTATTAGACAAAATAATCTATTTATGATGCACCTGTAGAACTTAAAAAGTAAAAACTGAAGTATGCCACGCGCACTGGTTCCACAAGGTCGTGCCGAAAACTCGAAGGAATTATGGACGCCCCAAATGCTTTCTTATTCTCTTCCGAGCTCATTAAAAAAGGCATCTAAATTGATCTACACTTAGGTACCGCCGGCACTTCGTTCAACTGTGATTTATAGTTACGATTTGTATATTTGTCCTGTGTGCTTACAATCAGTTTTATTTTATTTTCATGTTCACGTATGTTCATGTTCATGTTCACGTGTTATGAATCTATGCCACAAGCTGTATGTCGTTCTGGTGCTGCTTTCAAGCCATTGTAGGGTGCATTGAGCTCTGTCAAGCCTTTTCTCGCCTTTTGTCGACGCGTCCAGCATCCTCAGGATGTTGAATAAAATTGAATTGAATAACATCCGCCAACCAAATCTAATTGTTTTATTTTGTGCATGCGCAGCTCTCTTTTCAATAACATCGAAAAGAGATAGAGCAAAATGGTCTGCAAGAAACACCAGTGCAACGCACTTTAGTGCGATCTACATGCCGACAGCCTTGAACAACTCCCCATTTAGTTCCCTTATACGCCACGCAAGAGACGACCAGATAGCTCTGGGATGATCGTAACCACTTGAGATGAATTTTTGGATGCTCGGAATTCTTCGTGGTCGTTCAGAAATGTCATCTCGGAAAGACTATGTTCTTTACGTCTTCTATGTTTGCTACTATCGCTGAATGCACCCGCTGTTGCTGGCGCCATCGATGTGTTTTCTCTATGGAGCCACAAATGCAGCAAATAAACAGTTTGTTGGAATGCGCTGCGAGTTTCTCCTTCTTCTGTCAACGTCATGGTCCGGGTGTGCCCTGAAAGACGCTTCGCAGTATACTGCATACTATACGCTATCATTTTGATGAGCGGGTACGAATTTGGGAGGGACATTGTAAATCGCACGATCCAATCTCTAACGACTTTCAACAGCTGCATCTTCATCTGCAGTGAACAGTGGTAGCTATTGGTGAAAAGGTAATTTTCTAGAAAGTAAGCAGACGCATTGCGCCGAGAAATCGCAATGTCTTAAAAGTGGCCCACTTCCTATCATTGTGAAACCTTCAATCGTGTGTCCCTTCGCGTTTGCGTCTTGTTTGCTTAAGGAGGTAATTTGCTACAGAGTGTTGGAAACCATTGCACTGAGCCATTTCAAAGTCATGCAAGTCGCCCACTTCCTTCATTGTGACACCTTCAACCGTGTGTCGCTTTGCGTTTGCGTCTTGCTTGCCTCGACAATGTTCCGGTGTCGATGTATTCCCCTTAGTATTACCTCCTGGCTCTGACGTTTCCCTCTCTGAGTCCCTTTGAAACATTTACCCTGTATGAAGTTTGAGAGGACGACGTGAGCGTTCTTGTTTGTTGTGTAAAACTGCTGCGTTCCCAGAAAGTGTGCAACTCGTTTCCAAAAACTGTACGTTGGCTTCTGTAGCATGAACAAACCAGCATCAATTTAGTGCACATGTAGCGCATGCGAAACACCGGTTGCTCAATTCTGGCCGAGGAACTCGTTGAAGTGCACTGACCCCAGTTCTCTTTCTTAAAGGTCATTGCATTGCAAATAAGCCCAGGAATAGGAGCTGTGCGCTTTCAGCTAGTTTCTTATTTTTGTCACTTTCTCAGGTCATTGCTCCAGGACTGCGTGAAAGCTGCGGACGGGTGCTGATAGTAACTTCAGCCGGAGGCATCCTAAATGATTGAGGAACAAGTGATGCCCTTCCTGTGGCGCAAATTAAACGGAAGGTTTTAGACGCTACAGTTAAACCGTCGGGGCAGTTATATAGCTGTTGACATCGAGCATCCGTTCAGATAAATCGGAGAGAGGCTGTTTCCACACGCCCGAAATATAGGAGCATTGAGGTTATTTCTACTCAGAAGGCCAACGCAAGAACGCCAGGGCACTAGCCATTACCACAAACTAAGCTTAAATCGGTGAGCCAACAGATGCTCAAAGGGAAAGACATAGTTTATTTATGTCACTAATCTTCTAACCAGATTATCCTTCATATATGGAGATGGCGCAGAAGCATTGCCCTTACCAAGCAGTAATGAAGCTGTTCAGGTTTTTCGAAATATATAGAGATTCTAAACGGTTTGGTTAAATTCCTCATGCATTAAAAAATATTTTGTGCTTACATAGCGCGTATTAAAGCAACTATGACGCAGCAACCATTTTTATTAGAAGTTAGCACATTTCATATTTTTGTTGGAGAAAATAAAGAACAAAGAGAAAAATTATGATGTTTTGTGCGTGATGACATCGTGCTTTCGAGCACGAATAACGACGGCACTTAAACTTCATGCGGCTGACTTCCGGATTTAGCGCTTTATGAGAGCCCCGCAGAAAACGTGATATAAAGCACTCTGGAATCAATCTCTACATAGATCATTCTGGCGCTCAAAAGGAGTAGATTGTATTTTGAAAAATATGCTCCGGATTGATGTTGTAGAAATAAAAGTTCGGAAGCGAAATCTGTATATTATTCAAGTTGCAATATTTAGGATGCACATATTTAGTTACGTATATATTCCCGAGATACATCCGACCCCTACATGGGTTATTAGAATTGTGAGTGATTAGGCACTGACTTATTTTGAGTTTTATTTCTGGCAGTGTTAAATTTTATTAAGAGCGAATAAAAAGCAAGGCTGGTCAGAAAATACGCAAAAGCTATGATATCATGAGTGCTAAGTAAAGCAAAGGACTTCCTTCTCGCCAATTTTAAGAACTTTATGAAACGTTGCTTAGTAACAGTGTTGGCGGTAACGCGTTACAAGTAACGGCGTTACTGGTAACGCGTTACTTTTTTTCGGTAACTTAGTAACGTACTCGTTACCAATTCGGAACTGTAACGAGTGACGTACTTACGTTAACATTTTTCGGTAACGTGAGGTGTCACGTTTCTAGTTATTTTTTTCCTCTTGTCCCCCACTCCGCCCCCTTTTTTTACAAAAAAAAAAGCGCAGAACACCTAGTCATGTTGCAAATAAACAAACAGGTGCTCTCGGCGACCTTTGTTGTGGCTTGCATGCATGCCAGAAAACACCTGCCCTTGACGACGCACCCAACAAAACAAAAAAAAGACAGAATCGCTGTAAACCACGAAACATGTGCAAGAACACGCATTCACACACTTGCCTTGACCTAACTTCTCTTCCCGAACCACACACACACAGAACTCTCTACAGAGTGCAAGCAATCCGAGCATTTTGGAACATCATATTTTTCAGAATTACTGTAAATTTGTTGGTAGTTCAGCGATGTTTTCTTTGTGAAGTTAGAATTGAAGATGAAGTGCCATTTCGTGTTTAATTTCAGATTCATAAAATCGCTTCATCATGTGCCACAGAGTTAGAATACATCACCTGTAACTCTACAGGCAACTTTAGGCCTCTATAACATTGCTAAGCGTCTGCACATTTGTGCAAAGTATTCTCGTTAAATCAGTATTTCGCGTAAGATAGTTGTTCGGGCTAGAAGTTTCATGTGAAATATGACCCTTATAAATTTGATATCTTGTGTTCTTGAGGCGAAGACACACTAATCAAATTTTTTTCATTAACTAAAGACCAAGTAACGTGCGGTATTTTTTTCAGTAACGGTCACAGTAACGGGTTACTTTTATTTGTGGGTAACGTTGGGCAATAACGCGTTCCTTTTTCTTTAGCGTAACGATTAACGTATTTAGTTACTTTTTCCCTGTAACGCTTACAACACTGCTTAGTAATACTTGCTGGGAGGCTTGATGGTGCATATTTTCGTAGAAAGAATTAGCACCAGAACAGACAGCACACACTTATAGACACGTGTCAAGGACAGCACAGAGTCATAGGGCGGGTCCAGCGCCTTTCCTGTCTCTCTTACTGTGTGCTGTCTGATTTGGCGCTTTCAACGCACTGTTAACTTTGAAGATGGTGTCTCTGACCACACGAAGGTTGTTGTTGCCATACCACTTAGAATCAGTGAGTGCTCAAAACCCTATATCCCTGCGCGCGTTAAGGATTATGAACGTGCGGACGACACCTCCATGCTTGACAACCTGGAATCTCCTTTTTATGATTTTAAAATTGAATATGATTCGAAGACAGTAGAAGAGTCGTGGCAGCAATTTAAGAAAATTATACACCACTGCGTTGACAGGTATATTCCAACTCGTGTTAAAAAGACGAAGCACCGAAGCTCTTGGATCACCAGGGACATTATTCATATGAAAAATAAAATAAAAAGGCTACGTAAAGAACATAAACGTATTCAAGTTTTGAGACTTCGTGATGAGCTAAAGCAAGCGCTGAAAGAAGCTAAAAAAAGTTCAATGAAACAATTAGCCGCTTCCTCAAAACGTCACCGCAAAAGATCTGGCGATACTTTAGTGATAGGAAGGAGAGAATACAGCATATTAAGCATGAAAATCAGATACCGATAAGAAAGCACATAGTAAATCACTTTAATCACTTTTTCCAGTCCGTATTCACCTCAACCAAAGATGGCATAGACTTTACTTCAGAACGCTTGTTGCCTAGTCAAATGAAGGACGTCATAATTTCGCAGGAGGGCGTATTTCAGCTCCTCAGTTTGCATGTTAAAAAGGCCAATGGACCAGACAACATAACACCCCAGTTTCTCCGAAGATATGCCGAGTGGGAGTCGCGATACCTTAAACTTATTTTTCAAAAATCCTTGCAGACCCGTTCTGTACAACAAGATGGGCGTAATGCACTAGTAATTCCGGCGTTTAAAGGGGGCAACCGAACACTTGTAAATAACTACAGCCCAATATATCTTTCATCGATGTCTTGTAAACTTATGAAACATATTATAGCGAACCACATCATTCATCACCTATAATCAAGCTGTATACTTTACCCTAACCAACACGGATTCAGAGCATGCCTTTCCACCACTACACAACTTGTAGAGACAATTCACGATTTGGCAATGACGATTGATGCGAAGCAGCAGATTGACATAATCGCTGCAGATTTTGCCAAAGCATTTGGTAAAGTGCCGCACAATAAATTAGTTTTTAAACTGGAAAGAGTTGGAATTAATATGAATATTCTCAAATTGATTAAAGCGTACTTTATTGATCTTAACCAGGTGGTCAAAATGGATGGTCATTTGTCCAGCTCACTAGCAGTGCTTTCAGGAGTTCCGCAGGGATTTGTTCTGGGACCGTTGTTATTTTTGGTATATATTAATGATACCTCTGCTGCCATGGAACCAAATGTACGACTAAAGCTGTTCGCAGATGACTGTTTAATTTATTCTACAGTTAGAAACACGGACGACCAGCTTAGAATTAGCAACTCTTTACAGGAATTAAGCGAATGGTGCAAAAAATGGAACATGGAAATAAATAATTTTAAATCAACATACAGCCACATTACAACGAAGAACTTTGTTCTTTCGTTCCCATATTTCATTGTTGACATGTGTTTGGTAAACGTAGCTCATTTTAATTATCTAGGAATGACAAAACAGGAAATTTAAATTAGGGCACACATATAGAACAGGTATGTTCTAAAGCATACCAGAGGTTATGTTTTTTGTGAAAAAAGTTGGAGCATGCTACACGGGATGTAAGATCACATATAAAGCTTTTGTGAGGCCAATCCTTGAGTATACGTCAGTGGTATTTAGCCCTAGTCAGATTAGTTTAAGGAAACAATTAAAAAGAGGTCAGAGGTACGCAGTCGCTTTATTTCCTGCCGATACGGAAGGACAGGCTCAGTTGCATATATGCTCTCTTCCTGTAACCTCGATTTATTAGAAACACGTAGACAAAAAAATCGGCTGATGTTATTATTCCAGATGCTCGAAGGCCAAATAAATATTCAGATGGAAACATACATACAAGCACCGGGCAAATGGAGTTCTAGATCAAATCATAGTCGGATAATTCAGCCGTACTACGACCGTATAGTGAAACTTTCAGACATTCATTCTTCCCCCATGTAATTGAAACGTGGAATGACTTGCCAATGAGTGTTGTGGAACAGAGTGATCTGCATAAATGCGAACAATCTCAAGAAAACCATTTTCTTGAACGTGCCATTTGATGCTTGACTGAATGTACCGCTTCATGCCGATGTAATGAGTGCTTGTGAATAATGCCGTTTTCTTTTATGAAGTTTTCATACCCTCTCTCTGATGACCCTCGCACGAGGGTTGACAGTATTGTTAAATAAATAAATAAATAAATAAATAAATAAAAAAATAAATAAATAAATAAATAAATAAATAAATAAATAAATAAATAAATAAATAAAAGACTTTATGAGCACGCTCAGACCACAAAGGCTACTTTCAAAATCCGTTTTGACAAACTGGTAACGGACAAGACGCCGAATCTGATTCTGTGAAAGAACATACAACATAGCCACAACTCTACACTTTGGGGTAGTTGTCAAAATTTCTCGGTACGCCGACGATTACTTGGTGTTCACCCGAACAGGCAGTTTGCCCAGAAGTCTGGTCGACGTTCTGAAGACCTTTAAGGAATGCGGACGTGGGCTGGAGTTCACAACTGAGGTTCCCAGGAACAAAGAACTGCAGTTTTTGGATTTGGCACTGTGTGGGGTGGAAAAACACTTGTGTTGGTGGTATCGCCTGTGGACTGCCAAACCATTGCTAAACTTCCGGTCTGGTCATTCTAAGCTCATAAATGAGGGCATTGCCGTATCTTGCCTGCAATCAGCTCTCAGGAAATCTTGCCATGAATGGACGCGAGAGAGTATTTTGGCGCAAACAGGCAGGTTACACGTGAACGGGTACCGAGATCAATTCATTTCCAGGGCAGCGGAGAAACTTCTAAGGCAGCTCAAGAATGGGGCTCAGCCGAAAGAAGCCAAAAAGAAGAAAAAGCCGGCTGTGGTCCCGTATGCGCATTGCTTGTCACATGGGCTGAAAAAAGTTGCGGGCAGATACGACGTTGATGTCGTCTTTTCTGCACCTAGAAAACTTAGCGCAATGTGCAAACAGGTCAACCAGAGGCACTACGGCAAGAGCAAGAGGGATGCTTGTCAGGTGCGTCATGTGTCACCATCTATACCTTGCGAGGTAGGGGTGATATATCAGGTCCCCTTCTCCTGCGGTGCCATGTACATTGGCCAGACTGGCAGGTGCGTTAACAAACGCTTGATGGAGCATGAAAACACCAGGAAAAATGACCCCCTGTCTCACACAGGCTCCCACAGCAGGCAATGCCAATGCGGGCATGGAAAGGATCATGCAGAAAGGAGAACTAAAGGGGACCTTCTTCCCCAGGCGTCTTTCCAGTGCAAAAAGTGCCAATGTGTTCCCGATTACAAGAACACGTGCATCCTGTTCCGACATAACAATAAATTAACACGCGAGGTAATGGAACCTTTTTATATTCACCACAACGGCACAAAATGTATCAGCAGCCCTTCCATAACGTAATCCGAGAGGGAATGGAGATATCTGACCTCTCACGTGCCTTCCAGATAACTATTGTTGATTGATATGTAGTTCACTGTTTGTATTTATACGCTTTTCGTTCTTCAATAAAAAACCAGTTGATAGTCAGCGCCTGTTTGTGCTAGTCCTTCGTCTTGTGTCCCGTTCGTGTTTGCGCTGAGAGCGAAAATGAACGCTTACCAACTCGCCCAAATTTCCGCCTTGCTACACCTCGTGCCCCCCACCCCTCGTTCCCCGTCACCAAAATTTCTTGGCTCCCACGAAGTCGCCGGCTTATCGCGCTATTACCTTTCTTTTAACAAATTACAAATTTCTCTTACTATTACAAATATCCGCAATTATCTCCCCAAAAAGGAAGCCGTAGAAGTAGTACTAGAAGATACTTCGACTGATATTGCTGTTTTTTTTTTCTGAGTCATGGCTGACGTCAGACATCCTGAATGACGTACTCTAGGACACAACTTTTACTGTTTACAGGCGTAACAGAGTGGGCCGAACGGACTGGGTATTTTGTTTCTTGTTAAAGAAAGCTTGCATCCATCACGAATAGAAATAATTGTCACTAGGAAATATTTTTCCTTAAACTATCCTCCTTCCTTATTACGAATATAATCATCGCCTCTTACCGGTTGCCTAAAAGTGACAGTTCTTTTGTTTGCAAACTTTTCTCCGTTTCACTCGAACTGCACTCTCGCTTTACTCACGCTAAGTACTTACTTTGCGGTGACTTTAACCTCCCTGACATTGGCTGGGAAACCTTATCGGTGTCCTCCAGTCAGTCCAAAGACTTCCTTAATTTGGCCCTCACGCTTAACCTGACTCAGACAGTTAAAATGCCTACTCGTGGTGCGAACGTTCTTGATCTCGTTGTTTGCTCAAATTTCTGAGTTAATTCACGCACCAACATGCTATAATGGTTTAAGCGATCACGAAATATTAACCTTCAATTTCGCTGTTCCTATTCCTATCCGCCAACATACCAACAAATACGTACGCGATTATTACAAATCCCATTTCTGGGCTGCTAACACAGACTTGAAAAGTTCTTCCTGTTCTTCTTCCGCCAGTCAGCATCTGCCAGGTCCGTTGAACAAAACTGGCTACTCTACAAGCACAAACTCATGTCGCTCATCGAAAGACATGTTCTCCTCGCCCGTGTTCGCAGCGATTCGAACAAACCCTGGTATAACAAGCCTCTAAGACGCTTAGCAAACAAAAAAGCGCCTATTCCGTGCTGCCAGTGTTTCCGCTTCTGTTAAATAATGGGCAAGCCACAGCAAGCGTCTGAAGAAAAATTCAGGGGGCACTTCTATGACCTAAAGTGCCTTTAGGCGACAGCATTTAGCACGGTGTTGCTGCTTGTGTCACTGATGTATGGTTATAATGGTAATTAGTTACACAATTGTTTGTGAATCTTAAATGCTGGAGACACTGGAGGGCGTTTGGGAGGCATCCATCTGATTCGACGCCTTTCTGCAAACACTCTCCAGCGTCCTTGGCAAGTAGAACTACATATGCGTTGGCAGGAAGTAGCGTAGTCAATAAAGAAAAAAAAGGAAGTAGCGTAGTCGTTAGCACTCTCGGCTGCGGAACGGAAGGATGGTGGTTCGAATCCCATTGTGCACATAGATTTTTCTCTTATCTAGTTGAAGAGTGTCATGGACGGACGGACGGACACCGCGAGTATGAACAATTGAAGGCTTTCGCCTTAATACACAGGTCTACTGCGAAGCTCCAGAAAGCGATTTTTTTAAACATGACCTCAAAAATATTTTCCGCGTTAACGCAAGGAAGTTCTCGGACTTGGTCACTCCTATCCAAAACCGTTTACACTATATTGACTTGGTAAACCAAGATGGCTTGCATGCCACAGAAGATGAGCGGTCTAATCTTCTGAATTCATATTTCACGTCAGTATTTACCCAAAAACCCACACATAATATTCTTGTATTACCCAAAGCAAATTTTTTACAAATGCTTCCGTTCAATATCATATCCAAAGGTATTCGCAAATTTATTGAAAAGGTGAAATTTTCGAGTTCGCTGGACCAGATAACATAAATGTCAAGTACGTAAGGGAGCCAAGTACATTTCTAGCCTCATATTGCAAATAATTTTCGAGCAGTCTTTACGTAACAGTAAAAGTCCGAAAGACTGGAAAGTAAGTAAACTGACCCCCGTGTTCAAAAGGAGGTGATCGTTCCGATCCCTGTAATTATGGACCCATCTCATTAGCGTTAATTCCATGGAAGCTTCTTGAACATATACCATAATCTCAGATCGCATCACACCTCCGCAACAACTCTTTATTTTACGATAAACAGTACGGTTCCCGGTCAGGCTTCTCCTGCGAATCCCAACTTCACGAAATTACAACTGACCTTCAACTTAATCATGATTCATGTTTCCAAACTGACGTCTAATTTCTTGATTTTTCTAAGGCTTTCGATCCTGTTCCTCATCAGCGATTATTGACTAACTTTCATGTCATCGAAATGATCCCTTATTCTTATAATGAATTCATTGCTTTCTTTTAGACCGCACGCAATACACTGTTATAGGCAGTCAAGATTCCGGAGCAAAGAAAATCCTCTCAGGCGTTCTATTACGCTCGGAGCTGGGACCGCTGCTCTTCTAAATACATTCTAACGATTTTCATGACGGCTTATCATCGTGTATATGTCTCTTTGTGGACGACTATGTTCTTTATTGTCGCATTTCCACTTACTATGACCAGTCCTTGCTCCAGCATGATTTAAGTCTCATTGAATCGTGGCTTTCAAAATGCCTCATGCAACTTAATGTTTCCAAGTGCAAGTTTCTGCGTGTTTCTCGAATGCAGGAAGACCTCAACCACACGTATTCACTAAATTCAACAGCCCTCTCTGAAACCGTTTCCTGCCGTTACCTCGGCATCACTATCAACAACAACCTAACCCGGTCAGACCACATTCAAAAGCTTAGTGCTGACGCGCCTAAGTCACTCGGTTTCATCAGAACATCCGTCACCGCTTCCCCTCCTTTCGTTCTAAAACTCGCCTATGGAACTTTCATCCGTACCAAACTTGAATACGCATCGGCAAGCATATCCAATTAATACTTTCGAATCCATTCAGAATCGTGCGGCCCGTTTCATCTCATCCCAGTACGATACTCGCCTCAGCATGACAGGTAACAAAGCGTCGTTTGACCATCAGCCACTAGAAATCTGACGAAAAATTTCACAATTTTTGTCTGTTACATAACCTACACCATCATTTTCCTCCTAGACCAAACTCTCTCTTACAGCCGCCACAACGAACTTCTCACCACCAATTTAATTCAACGACTGTTTAGCCTCTGTACATTGTTTTTAACACATCTTCTTTTCCCAGCACACTTGCAGCATGGAATGAATTACCCGAGTCAATAGCCTCCGAGCGTGACGCACTTAAATGTATGACGATACTATAGCTGCCCCTCTCAACAAATATCTACAACGATTTCATTTTTGCGTAATTTTTATTATGTCAGAGCACGTTAAAGAACCCCAGGTGGCCGAAATTCCCGGAGGCCTTCATTACGGCGTCCCTCATAGCGTGAGTCGCTTTGGGAGATTAAACCCCTATAAACCATATATGTTTGCGTGCGTGCGTGCGTGCGTGTGCGTGCGTGCGTGTGAGAGTGTGAGTGTGTGTGTGTGTGTGTGTGTGTGTGTGTGTGTGTGTGTGTGTGTGTGTGTGTGTGTGTGTGTGTGTGTGTGTGTGTGTGTGTGTGTGTGTGTGTGTGTGTGTGTGTGTGTGTGTGTGTGTGTGTGTGTGTGTGTGTGTGTGTGTGTGTGTGTGTGTGTGTGTGTGTGTGTGTGTGTGTGTGTGTGTGTGTGTGTGTGTGTGTGTGTGTGTGTCACACCACCCGGTACCGGCACTGGCCGCTATGTATTTTCGTTAGGGCAATTAAGGCATTAGACAAACCTTCTTAATGTAAAATGGTCCCACCAAAGTAAACCATTGACATAATCTGTGAAACAAAGCTAATCGTTTTCTTTTGTGTATGTACAGCTCTCTTTTAAATAAGAACTTTGTCAAGAAATGGAGCAAAGCGGTCGGCAAGAAACTTAATTTCAAAGGACTATAAAGCATTTCCAAGGTAAAGGCTTTTCTCACGAACAATACTGCCCACTTTTAACTGATGTCATCATTCTCATTGCCTTATTGTATTAGGCTTCTGCTGCGGTGCAATAAATACTTTCATCGTTATTTTATTTCCTAACTTGCTTTGTACATTTTCTATCTACAATTGTATAATTTCACTGTGTGAATTGTCTTGTCGAGCTTGTTCTGTGTAATTAATACTTCTTTTGCCTTGTTCCCCCATATTATTTTTATATGTACTTATTTCTATGAACCCTGCACTTAGAATTGCATATTGGCATTGTGTAAATTATTTTGTAAGATTTTCTGTGCATAACTAACATTTTTTTTGTTCTATTCTGCAATCTGTAAATGTATCTGTTGTTTTACTAAAATTTTGTCCTCACCAAATGCCATGTAAAGGGGGCTCGAACGTAGTCAAGTGGACTTGATTCACTTTTTGTTCGAGCCCCCTCCGTTGTTTCGAACGGAAATAAACTCAATTCAATTCAATTCAATTGCAATTGTATATAAGCCGATTGCCTTGAAAAATTTCCTGTTTACACTCCTTGTATGCTACGCGAGAGACGACCCGATAGCTCTGGAACGGTCGTAACGACTTGCGATGACTTTTAGTATGCTCGGAATTCTTTGTGGTGGTTCAAAAATGTCATCTCGGAAATACTATGTTCTTTAAGTCGTCTATATATTTGCTACAATTGCCGAATGCACCCGGTGCTACCAGCAACATCGATGTGTTTTCTCTACGGAGCCACAAATGAACCCAATAAAAACTTTGTAGGAATGCGCTGCGAGTTTCTCCTTCTTTCGTCAACGTCATCGCCGGGGGTGTCATGAAAGAAGCTTCGCAATATTCTGCATACTATACGCTGTCATTTTTATGACCCGGTAGGAATTCGGGAGGGATATTTTATAGCACGCGATCGGATAGCTCAAGGGCTTTCAGCAGCCGCGTCTTCATCGGCAGAACACAGTCGTAGCGGTTGGTGAGGAGGAAATTTGCTACAGAGTGTTGGGGAACTATTGCACTGAGCCAATTCAAAGTCATACAAGTCGCCCACTTCCTTCATTGTGACACCTTCAATCGTGTGTCGCTTCGCGTTTGCGTCTTGCTTGCCTCGACAAAGTACCGGTGTCGATGTATTCCCGTTAGTATTATCTCTTTGGCGCTGACGTTTCCCTCTCTGGGTCCTTTTGAAACATCGATCCTGTATGAAGTTTTAGAGGACGACGTGAGCGTTTTTATTTGTTGTATAAAACCGTTGAGTTCTCAGAATGCGCGCAGCTCGTGTCCAAAAAGCGTACGTTGGCTTCTGTAGCATGAATAAACCCGCATCAATTTAGTGCACATCTAGTGCACGCGAAACACTGGTTGCTCAATTCTAATCGAGGTTCTCTTTGAAGTGCACTGACCCCAGTTAACTTTATTAAAGATCGTTGCCATGCAAAATGCCCAGCAATAGAAGGTCTAGGTCTTCAGCTAGTTTCTTATTTTTCCTCTTTCTCAGGTCATTGCACTAGCACCACGCAAAAGCTGCGGACGGGCACTGATAGTAACTTCAGCCGGAGGCAGCCTAAAGGTTTGAGAAACAAGTGACGCCCTTCCTGTGACGCCAAATAAACGGAGGACTTTGGACACTACAGTAAAACCGTCGGTGCAGTTATGTAGCTGTTCACATCGAGCATTCGTTCCGATAAATTGGTGACAGGCTGTTTCTACACGCGTGCAATATAGGAGCGTTGAGGTCATTTCCACTTTGCAGGCAAACGCAAGAACGTCAGGGCGCTAGCCATTATCATAAACGAAGCACTCGCGCACAGTACTGAAATCGGTGAGCCAACAAATGCTCAAACAGAAACACATATGGTTTATTTACATCACGTATATTCTAAGCAGCTTATCCTCCATATGTGGAGGTGGCGCAAAATCATTATCTTGGGAAGCAGTAATTAAGATGTTCAAAATTACCGAAATATATGGTGTTTCTGAGAGGGTTTTGCAGAGATACTCTATGCATTAAAATATTTATTGTGCTTTAATAGCGCGTATGAAAGAAATTATGATGCAGCAATCATTTTTATTAGACGTTAATACATTTCTTCCTGTTGTTGTGGAAAACACGAGAACGAAGAGAAAAATTACTATCATGTGTACGCGATGGCATCGCGCTTAAGAGCACGAATAACGGCAAGACTTAAACATCGTGTGGCTGATTTCCGGATTTGGCGCTTCATGAGAATCCTGCAGACGATAAAGCACTCAATGGCTGAAAAAGTCTGCACCTTAATCATTCTGGCGCTCAAAAAATGTAGATTGGATCTTACAAAAATATGCTGCCGATCGACCTTGTAGAATGCAGTTTGGAAGCGAAATCTGTATAATGTACAAGTTGCGACATTCATGATGCATATCTTTTTTTATGTATTTATTTCCGAGATATTTGCGCCCCCTGCATGGGTTATTAGATTTGTGGGTGAAGAGGCACTGATACTTATTTTCAGTTTTATTTCTGGCACTGTTTAGAGCGCGAAGAAAAAACAATGCAGGTCAGATAATATGCAAAAATTATGACACCATGAACACCAAGTAAAGCAACGGATTCCTTCTCGCCGATTTCAAGAACATTCTGAAACGTTATTTAATACTTAGTAATACTAGCTGGGGGACTCGTTGGTGTATATTTTCGTAGAAAGAATTAGCACCAAAACTGAGAGCACATTGTTATAGACACGGGACAAGAACAGCACAGAGTCATAGAGCGGGTCAAGCGCTTGTCCCGTCTCTCTTACTGTGCGCTGTCTGATTTGGCGCTGTCTTTTTACAAAAATTATGAAACGTTGTTTGGGCAATAACACACAGGTAGAGCGCAATTCATTCGCGTAGAGATTGCGGAAATTGCATCTCTTGAGCCCAAAGGGTAGCTTAAGTTTATACAGTGTATGTAATTTAGCTTATAGGGATAGATAAGTTAAAAATTTTCAAATTAGCAAGAAAAAATCGTTGAACACAGTTGAATCCGCTTATAATGTTTTATGTCGCGCCGAAGTGTCATTGCTCCAAACGACTGTGAAGTTTTTTTAACATTTTATTTTTAACTGTGGCGGCTTGCCATTTTGAAGAAAGGCTCGACGATTAGGCGTTTTTTTCCGTTATGATTTTTTGCCTCCACACCCACCTTTTGGAACAGATTTGTTTGCAAAACTTCTATCTATTTTGACTCAGTTTGTTTTGATGAACGTCTATGAGCATAATGCAGGTGAAGATTTTCTTTGTGTTGCATGTTTTTTTATTTTAGGTTGTTTTGCATGAAATTTTCAACGCACTTTATGAATGCCACGAAAAACGTTCTGCGGAATGGAAAAGCAATATTTGTGCTTTAAGAAAAATAAATTCCTTTAATATTTTTATCTCTAACAAACAAACAAATCAGTGAATGCTAAATCAGCCTTCTAGGATATTGTCTTAGCCCTGCGACCTTTTTACGAGAGACAGAAGATATATATATATATATATATATATATATATATATATATATATATATATATATATATATATATATATATATATATATATATATATATATATATATATATATATATATATATATATATATATATATATATATATATATTAAGGAAACCAACAGTCACCGAAACATAAAAAACAACCATGCCGCCGGTGGGATCCGAACCCACGACCTCCGAATATCGCGTCCGTTGCTCTTACCAACTGAGCTACGGCGACGGCTGTCCAATCTGCTGCTCTCGTGGGTATTTATGTTTACTGGGTGTAAGCGAGCCCTGAGAGTGTTCACCAGCGCCACTGTTGGCTCCCTTCATAAATTTGTCAAACGGGCCCCTCATTTCCTTTAACTTGTCTGCTAATATATATATATATATATATATATATATATATATATATATATATATATCGTAAAAATCTGTTTCCAGAAGAAACTCCTTGTAGCTTTGCGACAGTAGACTTTGAATTCTGATATGCTCGCAAATGCTATCTAATTATGTCAACAAAATAAAACGTCTTTGCTTGAAGCCCGGTGCCCCCTTTAAAGATTTATTGAGTACTAGATAGAAAAACTCCAAATGTAGTGGTTTCGCTGGACTAGAAAGGCCATGAAGGCCTGCATGTTTTAAAAATTTTGACGGTAAATAGGTGTCCTTGTAGAGGTTATAAATAAAACAGTGCAGTCGAAGGAAAGGCAACTGCAGCGTCATTTCGTCATAGGAGTGGTATCCAGCAGAGAAACAAAAGCTTCATCCTTCAGCACGTTGAGAACCACCGTCGGTGTTTACAACCACATAGCAACTTTAGCTGCGGATGCCTCCGACAGGCCTTCGCCGCAGCCTCTAGCGCTGCGTGCATGTATAGGAGTAATTCATTTTTCAACTACGGCTCTCCTTCAGTCGCAAGAGTGCTAGGTGGACTGACGTAGATGAAACCTATCCTAACCAAAGTTTCTTACCCCTTGTCGAGTGCCGCATGAATCTTAAGAAAAAAAACAGCATCTGCAATGGTTTCTGATTGCATGTTTTACATGCGCTGTCCAGGTCCATTAGGAAGAAACGGTGAGTCTCGGATAACAGAGCTCGCAACACTTGGAATGGTGGCTTTGCTAAGGGAAAGAGAATAATGCAATTTTGATTTTTCTTACATGCGAGGTAGATGCTTCTATCTCTAGGCCACCGCTACGGTCAGACAGAGCTTATGTCGTGATTCGGCGCGGCTCATAAACTTGTCTTCAGCCTTTGCCATTGATTCCTATTTGGTTGAGATTTACGGAGTGGAACTTCCCAAAGCAACTCAGGCTATGAGAGGCGCCGTAGTGGAGGGCTTAGGATAATATCAACTACCTGGGGTTCTTTATCGTGCACTGACATCGCATAGTACACGGGCCTCTAGCATTCGGCCTCCATCGAAATGCGACCGCCGCGGCCGAGTTCGAAAGCTTATCTTTCACGTCACCAGCAGAGTACCGCAAGCACTGAGCTACCGCGGCTGCTTTTCCCATTTTTTCCCAACAGTCGAAGCTCTTGTACTGCGTCTAAGCGAAATTGATATGCAATATTGCTTCATTCGCAGCACGTGAGCACAAAAGTTAGGGCATTATTGCAAGTCAGACCATACGGAGCTTGTTCAATCGTCACATTGTGTCGTGCAAGTAGGCGCGTTTGCTAGTAGGAAACAGCGCCACTTAGATGCTTAAAGAAAAAAAAACTAATCCTGCTGCTTGTAGCCATTCCGTCTTCTTTCAATTCCTTCTTCCAAATTGCTCCATGCCACTATCGCTGCTTGCTACTCTGTGAAGGTTTCCCTATCTCTTATCCGTACGTGTGAGGAATCTGTGGGCTGATATTATATCTTCGCTGAAACTGATTCACCTAGAAAACAAGCGAAAAGCTATGATTTAAGCAATAAATGGATTTTCTTAACTTTATAGAGAACGTCACGAAGTCGCGTTGTAACCCATATGTAGCCTGCTGCCTAAATATTTCCTCATTAGAACGCAACGGGTGTTGGTATTAAGCTGTATTAAGAGTTCTACATGTTAAGTGGAATGGCAAATTCTTATGAATAGAAACTTTAAATCAGCACTTGTTTTTGCTTGCAAGGGGCAGTATTAACTTCCAACGTCGACTTAGTTGCGTCCTACTTGACTTTTCCGAAAGTGAAACATGGGGAAGATGTTTAAAAGTTTAACTTAAATTGGCTGCAGTTTCTTTCATTTCTCTTATAATTGACTCATGTTTCCCACTGACAGAAGTGCCAGGCCTTTTGTGCTGTTCGTGTCAATCTATTGCTGCAAGCGCTTTACGTGAAACTCACAATTTGTCCGATGGAAGCCACGTCTACGGCTCTCATTGGTGAGGTTAAAATGTCTTTAAGTGATCTACATTTATTTCACTAATAACAATGAGCTCTCATATGAGCGATGACGCCTATTTTATCCTTGAACTCCTTTAAAGTCATTTAATAATGAGTTTTCATGAATGCTGTAACCACACACGTTAACGAGCTCGTCTCAAGATACCGTCCAGTACAATTTCATTTCTACCGACACCTTGCAGTGAGCTCGAGGAAGAAGTCAGGGTATCCACTGACCTCAATAAGCAGCTTAGGATCCCTTCTGCCAAGCCAAGGCAGGATGAACTAGATTAGCCGAATGCGCAGGCAAACGAGCTGTAAATCTAAAAACACTAACTTGTACTCCTTCCCGTCAGTAGCAGTGAACGTCATCTCAGCATGAGCAAGGCGCAGTCAAAAGCGGCTACGCAACATGCAATTGCTCTATGCTGCGTAGTCTTCTACTGTACCTTCTGACACGTTCTAGCACTGCGGTCGTGATACCTTTGATTGTGTATATGCAGGCTTCCAATGAAGAAGATAAAATAAGGATGAAAAATTACCCCTTAAATAACCCTGATTGGAGCTAATTGTGGCTTCCGGTCTGTAAGAAGGAAGACTGGTTTCACTGCATGGCAGATAGACAATTCCGAATCCGCTGATCTAAGGGTTTTTTGTTGGAGTACCTGCAAATCTTTTTGCGTATAACCGCCTAGCGAAAACATAGGTAGGATAAAATATATAGGACCGCACACTCGGTACATTGGGGCGGTCCTGAAAAGATTCTGAAATATTAAGCCCTCACCTACGCTGCTTACGATCAACAGGCTAATAAATGACCGCACAGTAGTTTTACAAATTTTTCGCACTAGCCATAATGCACAGCCATCGAAGTTTAATCTCGTTTATTTTCATCCTCAGTGCTTTCGCATTACACCGCGGGTAGGGCACTGAAGCAAATATATATTTGTGTAAGGCTAAAGAAGAAGATGCGTCTGATGATTTGAAAAGACGAAGACGAGGTGACAGTGTTCTCGAGAGTTTTGGCCAGCGCTACGCTTGTGTGTCTTTTGCCGATCTTTTTTTTTTTTTATTCGAGAAGTGTGCCATGAGGCATAAGTTGAAAAAGGAAAGGGGGGAAGGAATGCACGGGATTGAAAGTTAAAAGAAGGAGTGAAGAACCGTTGCGCTGAGGTAGTCGCAGAGGTTGTTAATGAAACGGTTGTCCATTGTCCACTTCACGAAGTCACTTTCGCGGTTCCACCGCAGGCCCACCTCCCTGAGGAGCCATTTTCTGATAGCAGCCGTCGCTGGGCACGTCCACAACAAGTGCCGCACATCACATATGTCCGGTGCGGCGCCACAGTGAGGGCACCTGTCAGGTAGTGGCAGATCTTTGGCACGCCACCGATGACGGACAGATGGTGTCAGAGCCGCCCCTGCCCGAATCCGGCGCACGGATACCTCCTCCTGCCGAGTAAGACTACGGGGGAGAGGGTGCGAACACGGAGGAATTAGAGCGCGTGTTCGCTGGCGCGCCTCCTGCCGAGTAAGACTACGGGGGAGAGGGTGCGAACACGGAGGAATTAGAGCGCGTGTTCGCTGGCGCAGAACTTCGGAATCGGAAACGTGGGACAGGAACGGATCTGGGGGAAGAGGGGAAGGTGGCGGATCGTCTAATGTATGAAGATGAGTCATAGCATCCGCTTGAATGTTATGTGGATCCTGGGCATGGCCGCGAATCCAGTGTATGCGCACAGGACATGGATACTTTGCGCAGAGCACATGAATAGATTGTGAAATCTGGAACGTTCGTCGAACAGCCTTCAGCTGTTTAAGGGCGGCGCGGGAGTCGGTGTAAATGTGAACTGTATTGAATGTTGGAGCGAGCGGAAGGGAAGCAATGGCATTGTAAATGGCTTGAAGTTCCAATGCCAGGGGAGTGCACGTATCCGCAGTATACGTCGCGCGAGAGTTGAGATGCGGATGAGATGGACTATACACAGCAGTAACTCCCCTCTCTGCAGAATGAGATGCATCCGTGTATAATATGCACCCTTCAGGCAGATACGCTGCTGATACCGACGGGGAAACAGTGGGGCGATTGTCAGTGAGCTGGCAATAGGACCACGGTGGAAGTGTCTTTAAACGATGAAGTTTGAGAGACTGTTTTCGAGCCCTATTTGCCACCCGTTGGTCAATGATCTCACTGAGTGTATTAAGTTGGGCGAACTCCTGTAGCACAGGTATGGGTGTTAAACGAGGCAGATATGTTATGACGCGCATAGCCTCACGATTGATAGCTTCAAGGGAGTCCCACTGTCTGCGGGTGAGACGTTGAAATTGAGCCTGATATACTATCCGTGGCTGAAGGATAGAGCGCACAAGCTGGCGGGCCGTATGAGCACGTGCGCCACCAGAGCGCATAGCTATGCGACGAATCAGACCTAGAGTAGCGTGAGCCGATTTACGGGTGGCTGTCAGCCACGGGGTGCCAGTCCCAGATGTATGGAGGAGAAGACCAAGAATACGAACAGTTTCTACCTGAGGAATCAGAGAATTATGTACCGTAAAATTTAAAGGGGGAGCTTTCCGTAAGGCGGCTTTATTTCCAATTCGAATGAAACATGATTTAGTAGGAGAGAGTGTTAGACCCAAAGGTGGGAGGCGAGATGTCAATACATCCAGCGCGTGTTGAAGGACCGACTGATGAATAGACGCATCTGGATGACAGCACCACAAGGTGATATCATCGGCATATGCAAGCACGCGGATAGAAGGGATGGTCTCTAGGGCTCGAACCAGAGGAATTAAAGCCACATTAAATAATGTGGGGGCGAGAACGGAGCCCTGCGGCACTCCTCTATTGGAAGTGAAATTACCAAAGGGCTTTCCGTGGACACGCACGCTGAAGGTTCGATTTGCTAAAAAGGCGTGAATGGAGAGGAGGAACCGGTGAGGGAGACCAAGAGTTTGAAGGGAGGCAAGAATGGCAGAGTGAAGGATGTTATCATATGCCTTTGTTATGTCTGTAGCGATTACGGTTCGTACAAGGTGACTCTGTGGAGAGAGGTCAAGCACGTCAGCAGCCAAAGTAGCAAGGCCGTCCTCCGTTCCAATATGTGGGCGGAAACCAATTTGGGAATCAGGGTAACAATCATGGGATTCCAGCCACCATGATAAGCGTGCGGCTAGAATGTTTTCATAAAGCTTGCAGATGGTAGGGGTAAGGGAAATTGGACGAAGGGCCGAGAGAGATACTGGAGGCTGACCTGACTTGGGGATTTGAACCACAATAGAATGCTTCCAGTCTCCCGGCATGACGCCAGAAAGCCACACTTCGTTAAAAGTATCAAGTAGGGTTTCCAAAGCCCTCCCTTCCAAGTTACGGAATAAGGAGTTAGGTATGCCGTCGTGCCCGGGAGTAGTAGTAGTTTTTAAACGGTCAATGGAGGCCAGCAGCTCTGCCATGGTGAGGTCAGAAGTAATCCCATCGGGGGGCTCTGTTACCGATAAGTCAGGTGGAGACGTAGCGGTGCAGTCATGGTTTGGAAAAAAGTGACGGGCCGCTTGTTGTGCAAATGTGTCCTCATCCATATTTAGCGCGAGGCGAATGCTCTCTGTGTAATCTGCAACCTGAGAAGGGCGCTCCATGGCGTGAAACACTCTCCAAAGATGTCGATTGCCCTGCGTAGAGGACAGGCGGGCACACCATGCAGCCCAGCGTTGCCTGCCTAGCCGCTTTGCATAGCGCCGCGCCCGTGCGGTAGCGCGGTGAAGAGTAGGAAGAGCCGAAGGGTCATCGGGGTGACGAGTAGCGTAAAGATCCGCCTGGCGACGAAGAGCCCACAGATTCAAGAGATGTATGTCCGGGTTTGGGTCATCTTCATTTACAGTAATGGTAATAGTGTGAGTAGCGAGAACATCAGATAGAGTAGACAATGCTGAAGAGGGGTTGAATGTAGATAAATGATTGTCTGCGCGTACAGAATCCCATGATGTTATTCGTACAGTGCGGCGTATTTTCCGTAGACGCGTAGGCGTGAGGGAGATAAAAATAGGGCTGTGATCGCTACCCCAAGTATCAGAATCAACAGCCCAACGAGGGTTACCGGGGCCTAACCACCAAGTCAAATCAGGTGAATACGGGCCACCTCGTGGGCGGGTAGAAGTATTCGGGTGGTTTAAAAGTTGAAAGGAATGATCTGAAAAGCTCCCTTGGATGTGTGAACCCCTTGAGGAATCCGATGGGTAACCCCACGCAGTGTGTGCGCCGTTGAAGTCACCGCCAACTAGAATAGGGATACCCGAGTTGGTAGAACGTAGAAAACGAACCCATCCCAGATTGGGAGATGCGGAGCCAGGACGACTATAAAAAGAAACTAGAATAAGGGGTGTGCGTGCAGGTTTTACGAGAAGGGCGACAACCTCTTGACGTGTGTTGCACCACCGTGAAAGGTCGAGCGGTGTGTGCGGAACTGAACTGTGAATATAAATTGCAGATTTACTGGGCTGAGGGAGGAGGCGGTGCAACGGCGATCAGGGATAGATGGTGAATGGTATGCGCAGAAACCTGAAAGGCGTGGGAGTGCATTATGCTCTTGCAGTAGGAACGCCCATGCCCTCAGCTTTCCGTCGCGAAGGCGGATGTTCACTTCAGAGGCCTTATTAGCGAAACCGCGACAGTTCCACTGCACCACCACCGATGATGATGCGCTATCCATGACGAGGCCGAAGAGCTTCCACGATGAGGGATGTCACCTGCTTCATCAGCGCTAATATCTTGTCCACTGTCGGGGTAGTCACGGCTAACAGGTGGTCGGCACCTGATTGTGGGCCAGTGCTTACCCTAGGTGATTCCTCTGATGATTGCTCCCGAGTTATGAGAATTCTTCGAGAGGATTGAGAACGACGCTGTTCCCGGCGCTGGGTGAGTTCGTCTAGTCGGCGGCGAGCCTCCGCGATTGCATTGTCTAAAGCTGTGTCTTCATCTGTAGTATCCACATGTGATGGATGCACTGGACGTTTGGGCGTAACATTTGATCCGGGAAGGTGAGCCGCTTGTGCATATGTACGCTGGCGAGGAGACATATGGTGAGCAGCAGGCTCAGATAAAGGAAGTTCAGGGAAGTCGTTGTCGTCACATGCGAGAGCTGCAAAGCGATTACTTGTAGGAACATCCATTTTTGCAGGCGACTTGTGAAACTTCTTCGCTTGCTTCTTCTTTGGACAAGCGGGGGAGCGAATGTCATGGTCCGGCGATTTGCACAGGGCACAATGAGCTGTTGGTTCATTCATGTCGGCCACAGCTGCTGGATTAGGGCAGGTATTTTGCATATGTCCTTCTTTGTGGCAGTGATAGCAAAAAATACGACGAGGTCGGAAGGGCTGTGGTTTGACGATCGCACCGTAGTAGATAAGGTACTTCGGGAGAGTCAACGGGCCTTGCAGGATGAGCAGGTATGAGCCCCGGCGACCCATAGGCCGTGCTTGCAGTACAACATGAGTTGAGCAGCGAATATTTGCGCGCACCTCCTCGGGAGGGCTCGTGCTGTCGACATGATAAACCATGCAGCGGAGTGTGTCAGGACCAGATGCAAAATATATTTGCACCGGGACATGCTTGCTGTCATCCAAGGGGATCCGCGTAACTGCGCAAAGTTTCTGGGCGTCCATCAAGGATGACAAGTTTACCGTGATGGTGTTCGATGGGCGATGGACGACAAACCCGCAGTAGTTCGAAGAGCCAAGGGCATGGTCAATTGTGGCTTGAACATTCCGGGCAGGGATGGCAGTCATATCAAGGCGCAATGTAGGCTTGATGGTAACGCGGAACGAGTTCGCAGCAGGCGGAAGAGAGCCTTGACTCACGGGAGGCATCTGTGGAGGAGGCTCAGACGCTGGTGACGGCCCTTGGTGGGAATACTGAACTGGCGCGACGGGCACAGTTTCTTGAGGGAGTGCCACGGGCACGGAGGCGGTAGAGCAGTCCATGTCACAGGCCAAAGTCGTAGCATCGGAAGACGGCGCAGGCTGGAGGCCTAGAGGCGCTGACGATTGCGTGGACGTGGAGGCTGCGTCAGGTGGCAACACAGCGGGCATCCGCGTAGCCGTCGTCGACAACGCAGAATCCATGCAGACGCGTAGCGCGGCCTCGCTCGGCAGCGCCGAGCTAAGCCTAGCTTGCCCCTGAGGGTTCCGGTTGGGTTTTCTCACTTGAGAATGCGCCCGCCGTACCGGGAATATCTCCGTAGGGGCGTCGTCAGCATTCAGTCGCACGGAGGGCACTGTCCGACCCACGCCACACACGAGAAGACAGCGAAAAGCGAAAACACAGATCTAGAAGCAGACACGTATCCACCCACTAGGTCTTCGTCTTCTTCTTCCGATCTGATCCCAGACTGCTGCCGTTGCCGTTCCCGTCGCCCCAGTACCTCGTAACAAACCCCCCGTTACATTTGGTGGAGGTGCGGGGTAAAAACATCGGCCCTGGAGCTCCGTAGTCGTGCTCTCCCGGCGCGCACGATGCCTGAGGACGTCCAACACCAGGCCGTACAAGTGGGCCAGGCTGTCATCTGTGCCGGCTCTCTTCGTCAACGGGACCCGACCATTTTCAGCGGGACTGACGAGAACGATGTGGAAGATTGGCTCACATCGTACGAGCGGGTGAGCGTCTACAACAAATGGGACGATGTGACGAAGCTAAACAACGTCATCTTTTATCTCGCCGGTGTGGCTAACCTCTGGTATCGCAACCATAAGGCAGATATTCAAACCTGGTCCATTTTTAAGACTAAATTTGCAGACGTATTTGGTCGACCGGCTGCCAGGCAACTCCGAGCCGAACAGCGATTGCGTGAACGATCTCAGCAGGCTAGTGAAAGCTTCACTAGCTACATTGAAGATGTCGTCGACTTGTGCAAGCGGGTCAACGCTCGTATGTCGGAAGCCGACAAGATCCAACACATCTTGAAAGGCATCGATGACGACGCTTTTCAGATGCTTCTAGCGCGCGACTTGCGTACCGTTGCTGAAGTCGTCACGCTGTGTCAAAGCTTTGAGCAGTTGCGCAAGCAGCGGATTCTGACACGCCAGCGGCCACAGCAGGTTGAGTCGCTCGCTGGGCTCACGCCTGCTCCTGACCCCTCGCTGCTACAGCAGATTAAAGACTTCGTGCGGGAAGAAGTGGCACGTCAACTTTCCTTTCTGCCGAGCGCTCACGACCGACCATCATATCTGACTTCAGCGCTCCGACATACAATTCAAGAGCAAGTTGCTGAGGCTCTTCCACCGGCTCATCCGTCACCACCTGTCACGGTTCCGCTGACATACGCTGACGTTGTCGCCAGACCACAACCTGTGGCGGCTCCGCTCACATATGCCGAAGCCGTCGCGAGACCGCCTCCTGTCGCGGCTCCAGTGACATATGCCGATGTCGTAGCAAGACCGCAGCCGCCAATCTATAGTGCGCCTCCGGCGCATTTGCGAGGGCCAGTGGCTTACCGACGACCTACTCCAAGGGTCAGCGATTCCTGGCGCACAACGGACAATCGGCCGATTTGCTTCTTTTGTGGTCTCCCAGGTCATGTAGCTCGGCATTGCCGCCGTCGTCTCCCGGACGCGGAAATTCCTCCCCAAGCTCCTGGGTACTGGCCCCCACCGAGTCAGTACTCTGTACCAGCTGCGCCGCCGCAAAGTCGTACTTCCTCGCCGGACCGTTCTACCCTCTCCAGCCGCCGGCCCTCTTCTCCACGACGCCGGTCTATTTCGCCTATGCGACGTCGCCCCACCGCTAACCAGGAGGAAAACTAGGCGCCGCAGTTCCTGAGGCGAGAACTGTGTCCACAACGAACTTCGAAAGGCCTCATCCTTCAGCCGCTAACCTCATTGAAATTTCCGTCGACGGCGTTTCTGTCATGGCGCTTGTCGACACTGGTGCTGCCGTTTCCGTCATGGACGCAAAGCTGTGTAGTTCTTTAAGAAAAGTAAGGACGCCAATTGCTGGACTCTCACTGCGCACCGCCAGCGCTCAGAACATCCAGCCGTCAGCAGCGTGTACCACTCGCGTTGTAATCCAGGGGACCATTTATGCCGTCGAATTCGTCGTACTGCCCTGCTGTTCTCATGCTATTATCCTGGGCTGGGATTTCCTATCGCGCCATGCTGCTATCATCGATTGTGCTCGAGCTGAAGTCGAGTTCTCTCACCTGCCCGAAGCTGTCTTGGACACTGCCCCTCCTGGTGCCTGTGTTAAGGCCCTAGTTGCCGAAGACATTGACCTGCCTCCCTGCTCTTCAGTCCTCGTACCCCTCTCTTGCGGCCCTCTTCGCCACGACACTGTCCTCTTCACTCCGTCCCCTATCTTTCTGCACCGCAAGTGTCTGCCTCTGCCATACGCTGTACTGACTATATCCGCTGGCCTCTCCGTACTGTTCGTGTCTAACCCATTCTCGTTCCCCAACGCCTTGCGCCTAGGTGAGTGTCTCGGCACGGTACAACCATTCGCGTCTCTGCTCATCCGCGAAGAGACGGACGACGCGCCGCACCTCTCCATAGCCGCACTCAGCCCACCTACTGCTGCGCCCGATCCCTCCTCAACCGAAGCATTCCTTCGCTCCATCGACGACAACCTTCCAGCGCCGCAAAGGGCACAGCTTCTCACTTTACTTAATCAGTTTCGCTCATCATTTGACTCACATCAAAGTTCCTTGGGCCAAACTTCCACTGTCACCCATGCCATCGACACAGGTGACCACGCACCGCTGCGACAACGTCCCTATCGTGTGTCTGTCGCCGAGCGCCAAGTTATTGAAGACCAAGTCGACAAGGTGCTCCAGAGCGGCGTCATTCAGCCCTCAAGCAGCCCATGGGCGTCGCCTGTGGTGCTCGTCAAAAAGAAGGATGGCTCCATACGCTTCTGTGTAGATTACCGCCGCCTTAATAAGATTACGCGCAAAGATGTCTATCCCCTCCCGCGCATAGACGACCCTCTGGACTCTTTGCAGGGGGCCGAACTCTTTTCATCTCTTGATTTGCGTTCCGGGTACTGGCAAGTTCCTATGAAAGAAGCCGATCGCCCCAAAACCGCCTTTGTGACACCGGATGGCTTGTATGAATTTACGGTGATGCCCTTCGGGCTTTGTAACGCCCCCGCGACTTTTGAGAGGATGATGGACACCATTTTGCGCGGACTTAAGTGGAAGACATGCCTTTGCTACATCGACGACATTGTGGTCTTTTCCCCGGACTTTGACACCCACCTCTCCCGTTTGAAGCACGTCTTGACCTGCCTCTCTGACGCCGGCCTGCAGCTGAACTTAAAAAAATGCCGTTTTCCCGCTCGTCAATTAACCATCTTAGGTCATGTTGTCTCTAAGCAGGGCGTCAGTCCCGACCCAGCGAAACTTCGTGCTGTGGTTGACTTTCCCAAACCTACCTCCATCAAAGACCTGCGCAGCTTCCTGGGTTTGTGCTCATATTTCCGCCGGTTTATTCGCAACTTTGCGTCCATTGCTGCGCCTTTGACTCAACTGCTGTCTGGAAGTGCGGATTTATCACTGTGGTCTCCAGCGTGCGACGACGCATACACCACCTTGCGCCGTCTCCTCACGGCGCCGCCCATTCTGCGCCATTTCGACTCGGCCGCTCCTACCGAAGTTCACACGGACGCCAGCGGTGTTGGCCTCGGCGCTGTCCTCGCCCAACGAAAACCTGGCTTTGACGAATACGTCGTTGCTTATGCTAGCCGCACACTCACACCAGCAGAACGCAACTACTCCGTAACTGAAAAAGAGTGTTTGGCGATTGTATGGGCCCTCGCGAAGTTTCGACCGTACATTTATGGGCGCCCTTTTGACGTTGTGACCGACCACCATGCGCTCTGTTGGCTTTGCAACCTGAAAGACCCCTCCGGCCGCCTCGCTAGGTGGGCCCTTCGCTTGCAAGAAGATGATATCCGCGTCGTGTATCGCACCGGCCGCAAGCATCAAGACGCCGATGCACTGTCACGCTGCCCCCTTCCAGCCGAGATCGCCAGCCTTTCCACCTCCGACGCTTCTCTGCCCTTGCTTCGCCTCAGCGACATGCCTTCAGCGCAACGCATGGATCCCTGGATCGCTTCCCTTCTCGACTTTCTCGCCAACCCGACGGCTGCTTCACCGTCACGTGCGCTCCGCCGCCAAGCTGCCCATTTTGCGATCCGTGACACCCTACTTTATCGCCGTAACTACAACTCCGAAGGTCGCAAGTGGCTGCTCGTTATTCCACGTCACTTACGCTCGGAGATATGCGCATACTTCCATGCTGCCCCCCACAGCGGTCACGCGGGCGTTTTCAAGACCTACACCCGCATACGGCTGCGCTACTACTGGCGCGGAATGTACACCTTTATCATGAAGTACGTGCGCGCATGCATTCCCTGCCAACGTCGCAAGACACCTCCCCATCGTTCTGCTGCTGAGCTGCAGCCGTTACCATGCCCTCCACGCCCGTTCGACCGCGTTGGCATTGATTTATACGGTCCGCTTCCATACACTGCAGACGGCAACCGTTGGGCTATAGTAGCGGTGGATCACCTTACACGATATGCCGAAACTGCTGCCCTTCCGGCTGCCACAGCGACGGACGTCGCCTCCTTCATTTTGCACTGATTCATCCTTCGCCACGGTGCACCTCGTGAACTGCTCAGTGACCGAGGCCGCGTGTTCTTATCTGAGGTGGTGAAGGCGCTTCTCAAAGAGTGCAACACGATTCACCGAACTACCACCGCCTATCATCCGCAGACCAAAGGCCTCACTGAGCGATTTAACCGCACACTCGGAGACATGCTCTCCAAGTACGTCGCTTCTGACCACACGAATTGGGATCTCGTCCTTCCGTACGTTACTTATGCGTACAATACCGCTACGCAGTCTACCACCGGATTCTCTCCTTTCTTCCTACTTTACGGCCGCCAACCCTCTGCTACTATCGACACTATCCTCCCTTACCGCCCTGATGAATCCGAATATCGGCCTGTTTCCGACGCCGCGCAACACGCCGAAGCCTGCCGCCAAATTGCCCGGTCACTCACCACTGACACCCAGCATCGCCAGCGCTCCCGCCTCGACCAAGACCAAACCCCACCGAACTACACTTCTGGTGCACTTGTGTGGCTCTGGATCCCTTCAGGAACTCCCGGTCTCTCCTCAAAATTTCTTGCGAAGTACCATGGTCCCTACCGTGTGCTGGAGCGCACCTCTCCGGTTAATTATATTGTGGAACCCCTCACGCCGTCTCCTGATCTCCGCCGCCGAGGACGGGAGACCGTTCATGTCCAGCGCCTCAAGCCCTACTACGACCCCGCCGTCTTGCCATCATCCTAAGTCGCCAGGATGGCTCCTCTTGTCCCCGGGGTGATTGTAAGGCTAAAGAAGAAGATGCGTCTGATGATTTGAAAAGACGAAGACGAGGTGACAGTGTTCTCGAGAGTTTTGGCCAGCGCTACGCTTGTGTGTCTTTTGCCGATCTGATCCCAGACTGCTGCCGTTGCCGTTTCCGTCGCCCCAGTACCTCGTAACAAACCCCCCGTTACATTTGATAAATTATCAATCAATAACTAAATAAATAACACAGACATAGTCAGTCCAATAATGATGATGATGGTGATGTTCAAAGAGGAACGCGGTACATGGCAGAATAAGAAAAAAGCTGCACGCACACAAAAAACACAGAGGATACAGGTTACACCAATGAATAAAAATTACCAAACAAATATATCAATTCAGGTTCATGTATAGGAGAACAAGAGATAACGATTAGTCGGGTTTTGACAGCGTGATCAATTTGGTTCTAAAACGCGCAGGGTCGGTGAAACAAATCGCTGCCTGTGAGATATTATTGCAGTCAGTGAATTTTTTAGGGATTAAGGAATTAGAGTATGTAACTCTCCTGCAGTGAGGAACAGTTACTTTTTGATTTTGGTGAATGTGATATGAAAGATGGTGACTTTACAAAGGCAGCTTTCAAGTGTGGGTTGTGGTAGCAAACCTTGTTGAAAAGACAAATGCGTTGGTGCTTACGGCAAGTAGAACGTAATGGAAGTTAAAGGTGATGTTTCGTATGTGTTAAGCCGTAAGTACCGTCCGACGTAATGCGCGCACGATACGGGATATTACTGAAAACAACGCCGTGAAGAGTTCGACGCACTCCAGCGCCCGACGCAACGCGCTTGCCCCCATTGGTCCTGCGCAGAGATGGCTCGTAATCCTTCCGCGCATCGGTGCCGTCGACAGCGTCGACCCACAATGCATCGGGTTAAAATGCGGTATTTGCGTTGGACAGTGTGGTGGAGCGACTCATGAAGCACTTAGACAGCACCCCTGTGTTGAATATGATACCAAAATTCTAGATGTTAGAGACAAGCACTAAAAGGCAAACGTATGGATAGACATATGGCAGCGCTGCGGCTTTACCACAGATGAGCTGCTTACGACTGCTCATATGTTCTTCTTCATTGGTACGTTGGGCGGCCGAAGGTAATTTCGTATTCGCTGCAAGCACAATAATGCTTCCTTGTTTCTGTTTGTAGTTGAAGAATACCACAAGCTGTGGAAAAAAGCTGAGGGATCGTTTGGGCCGGGAGCTCAAAGCCATCGAGCTCGCAACAAGGAACGGCACCGGCTACGTTCCGAGGCAGACGTGGCATTTTACCGCTACAATGAGCTACTACAAGAATTTTGGTCATCAGATAAAGTGAGTTGTTTTCACTTTATTTTGCGATGTTTGTTTTCAGGGCTTGATGTACGAGGAGTTACAAGCGCGAAACATGTTCACCGTACGGCACGAAATGTGTACTACATTCACAAACGCGTTGTCCACAGAGTCTCATTCCCTACTTCAGTCTTATATTACAGTGAATTACACGTTTCGCGTGAAAGGATTTAGTATCCGTTTTCTTTTTCTGTTTGTTTTGCTCTCTGAAACTGCATATGAACTGCTGCGCTGTATCATGTTTAACAGCGTGGCTCGAGGAGAAACCTGTCGACAATTGCTTGTATTATCCGACCGTTTAACATCTTTTGTTCGGCGCATAAATAAGAGGCCGAATCCATAGTAAAATAAGAATAAACTTCATAATACGTTTCGGAAGATAAATATCAAACCTGTCGTCAAATAAATATGATGGACGATAAGATATCTCCTGCGGAATTTTTGTAAATCCTGGTCCTTCCAATTATGCTTAGGCGATTTGTGATTTTGAGTGTTCGGTTTCATGGTTTGGTTCGGCTGCATTCTTGGAACTCGCGTCAAGTTTGTTTTTGGCTAGTGCTGTATGGGCATTGGCTTTAGGCTGGTTGGTTATTCGGCTTGTGAATTTGCTGTTTGTGCTGAGGGTGGGACGAGCGGAGCGAAAGGTCACTGAGCAGTCCCTTGCCTAAGGTGTGGGGCGTGGAGACGACTTCTGCTCCTTGGAGGTAGAGGCTTTACTTCCCCGCAGCTTCACGCCGACTCCACCAGCATTTTCTTTTTGTGAAGGGTGGTACTAACGCGGACAACTGAACCAATTGATCCAGCATTTTGTTTAGATGAACAGTGCTACTCACAGGTACGAAGAAGGCAAGACAAACGCATGGGCCCTGAGTTTCAACTGAATTTCAAACATCATTTCAAAGTCAGCACCCGTGTATTCATCTTACTTTCGTCTTCATCCGTGTGCAGCACTGTCGTGCAGCATCCTTGTGCTACTCGTCGTGACACTGGCCATCTTTCCGCAGTAGAATAAATAAAAAGTAAAACGACAAGACTGCATGAAGTTAACTTGACTCGAACTTGTTTTTTTTTCCTGCACCACCTGCAACGAAGCCTCAGGGGCCATGCTAGTAGGTGACGGTGCTTTTTAACTGAAAGATAATTTTTTACAATGTGCAAGATAATTTTTCTGCACGATCACCTTCCGGCACTATTGATCAGGGCCTGGAGCCCGCAGCAGCAAGCCCTGTCAAACCTGTTTCTCAAGAAGGCTGAAAATTGAGGGAGCCAGGCTCAAAACGCTCAACAAAAGGAAGCAGTTGAGACTACTTCGCTCAGAAGCTGCCTTTGTAACTGTAGAAACACATGGCAGAAAATGAATGTTTGCGCAGTCTGCTGGCATGAGCCTTCATAGAATGCAATGGGAATTGCCTCTATGTACAAGGCTGACATAGGAGCCTATAGCAGAATTTGACCAGTGTTAGCCTTAACTTTAACGTATATCTTTTGCACTGTTGTTGATAGCAATGATATCTTTCGCGCTGTGTTTCTCTTAATAGCCGAGAGTGCACTGCCAGTTCATTTCTTGCATTTTTAGTCATGCAGGGCATGCAGTTTCGTAATATAATTTCGTTCATGTTCTTATCACGTTGCCTGTTGTTTTAGAGTGCGGCATACGTGTGAGAATTTTCTTTTATATATGTTGTATACATATACTTCATATATTTGTTCTTAGACCATTCAAATGTTGTTGTGCAAGTATTGTAAGTTTCAATGTGTTCAGCGCTGTCTCCTGCCTTTTTCACCACCTCATTTTTTTCCGAGTGCAGGCTCTCTGTTATCTCATGGTAATTCGAAAGCAGTTTTTCAGCGCAGCATTTGACAGGACGTAGGAAACAGAAACACGGAGGACAAATGTCGAGTTCTGCCAAAAAAATGCTTTCGAATCGCCAGGAACAACCAGCAGTACCGCAGCGGTGACCAAGTGTTCCAGCATCCGCCTCGCATACGGGAGGTGCGGGGTTCGACCTCAGTATCGCCGTGTACTCAACGGCGATACAATAGGTGCAACCATTCCCCTGGCCTCGTGCTCGGCTTATCAGGCGTGAAATGCTTGAAAAATAACTCTTTGACCCCACCTTGAACAAAATAATGACGAATTTTTATGGCGCAAAGATATCTGTTGCCAAAGAGCGCGCCATGGCACTAGAATTTTTCTCATACTAGAGGTGGGGTCAAAGACCCCACTTTGAGTAGTCGAAAACACCTTGTGCCATCGCGCTCTTTGGTTATAGATGGCCTTGCGCCATAAAAGTCCACAATAATCATCAAGAACAACTGCATGTATTTCTACTCTTACAAGTGGCCTTACGAGCATAATGACTGTATTGCTGAGAAACAAGAGAGAAAAGAGGGGCCCACTGCTGAACTTCCGCCACACATTTACTCACAGAGCACATGTAGATTTACATATCAAACTTCCGCAATATAATCCAACATTACCTTCATGTGTTCAAACAAAACATAGAACGCACAAACAGGTCATTGATACGAAATACAAAATAAACAATTTCGTGTGGCATGCTTGTACAAAAGGCAGGAAAACAAATGTTGCGACAACCATGTGATATCTACAAGTACAATGCACTTGAAACTCCTTTACTGAGTGACCCCCTGATTGCTAAATGAAGTTTCATTTTTTGAGACGACGTATGATTTTTGAATATTCTGCCGGAAAATAATGGAGTTTACAGTGGTGAGTTAAAAGTTCCATACTATGCATTAGCATAGCCTGACTCTTGTCAGTTCGTCCTTACAAGGAAACCCTTGGGAAGAGTTTTCTGCAGTGGTGCTTCACATTCCCATGGCAGAGCGGCGCTAATTTTCAGCACTCTTATGTTTTATGTGCGCTATGGTCTGCCTCCAGCCTCCTTCTTCGACTCCGTCACCACTAATATTGTTACCATAATCATTCGGGCTATAGGCTCTATCAGACATAGTAGAGTGGGCCATAAAAAGAATTAAAAATAATAGTGCCCAGCCCGCACCGCCATTCAAATCTCTATCATATAGCAGGTAGTTATGTTCGTAAATCGCCGCATTATCTATATCCGTTAGCAACTCCACGTCACCACTAGCAGTTCCAAGAAAGCAGCGCCACCGGGAAACCAAAATTCCAAAAGCGTTGTGAACAAAACGGCGCGCCCTTGAAAGCCTATATTTAAGCGACCTCTTTTTCGTTCAGCTTTCTGCCGGGGTAAATTCGCACAAAGTAAACCCACAAGAAAAATGCTGCATTTCCCGCGATGACCAGTGGCCACCCGTTATGACCGGAAAGCTAGTTACGTCAGTTGTTTTCAAAGCTCTATCTCGGAAGAAAGAGCCATCATAGAGCCGGTCCTGGGCATCAATATCTACCAGCACGAAACAATAGTTTGCGTTGGCAACCGCTAGCATCAGCAATGAATACAAACCTTTGTAATTTTAGTACTCAGAACCACTCTCATCAGGGCATGCAATTGCGAAGCGGCTCCCATGTATGCACCCAACATCCTTAAGAAAGTTCTTCTTAGCGTCGAATCTCTCTCTGATGAGCATGTATTATTCTGAGGTCGGCTGTCCCAGCACAGTTGAAGAAAGGCAGTCGCAAATAGCAGGCAGGGTTTCTTTCAGAATGCCGGAGACCATACATAGATGCTTAAGTTAGCTCATAGCTATGGCCATCATAGAGCCGCCGGTTGCCATAAACCTGCGAAGGATAGAAACAGCATAATTGAATTATAATGCAAAATGCTGTTCCTTTCTAGAACAGAATTTTGGTACTCGGGAATTTTGGGAACCGGGTTCGAACCCGACCGCGGCGGCTGCGTTTTTATGGAGGCAAAACGCCAAGGCGGCCGTGTGCGGTACGATGTCATTGCACGTTAAAGATCCTCAGGTGGTCGAAATTATTCCGGAGCCCTCCGCTATGGCACCTCTTTCTTCCTTTTTTCTTTCTCTCCCTACTTTATCCCTTCACTTACGGTGCGGTTCAGTCGTCCAACGATATCAGGAAGATACTGTGCCATTTCCTTTCCCCCCAGACCTATTATTATTATTATTATTATTATTATTATTAATATTATTATTATTATTATTATTATTATTATTATTATTATTATTATTATTATTATTATTATTATTATTATTATTATTATTATTATTATTATTATTATTATTATTATTATTATTATTATTATTATTATACTGACTGACTCCCCGCCTTCTGCAGTCGGCGGCAATTCTTTGCCTCAGGACGTTTGTCTCTGCCCAGGTGAGCTAAGGCTCATAACTTCTTTACCTCTTTTCTATCTGCTGCCGATTGCTCTAGAACGTTTTGCATTTTGTGTACGTCTTGAAGGATTTTTATGTCTCTTGTGGCTGCGCAATGCCGCCGATGTCCTGTGCAGACTGCTCTTAAGCTGTTTATGATGATGGTCGTTTCATGTGTTGCAAAGAATGTAAAATGCCTTTCATTTGGGCTCATCTTGTTCTGGAATTGCTGAAACAACGTTTATCTCAATGGGTTCATCTCAACGTGAAGCGTAGAAGTGTCGTAACTGCCGACAAGGAAAAAACCGATCCGCAGTTCCAGAACCGTCTTGCACAGAAGAACTCGAAGCTCTTCAGTGCCAAATTGGGTCTATAAATGAAACGTTGCATGATCTGTCATCTCTCCGTCTGGATTTTAATTCACTCTTACCCCTCCCTAGTAAAATAGATCAGCTTCTGGGACTGACGTCTACTGTTGACAAGCTCCAGTCATCAGTGAGGTACAGAATTCTATCACATTCATGTCATCCAAGTACGATGACTTTCTAGTTAGGGCAGAGGCAAGTGAAAAAGAAATCAAACGCCAATTCGGAGGTTTCGTCACTCCGGCCCAAAGTGCAGGAGCAGGAGATTGAGATCCAAGCTTTGAAAACTGAGATGAATAAACAGGAGCAAAACAGTCGCCGTCCCAACCTGGAAATTCACGGCCTTCCTGCTACTCCTAAGGAGGACTTGCGCGATGTCGCAGGGAATCTTGCCGAAATATTGAACATCAGAGAATTCTGTAGCTCTGGCATTCTTGCTGTCCACCGCTTACTGAGCAAAAAAGACAAAATTCCAGTCCTTCTGGTTAAGTTTGCTTCAGTATCCATGAAGGAAACGTGGATGACTTGTCGGCATGAACTGAAGAACCTGTGCAAATCTGAGAAGGACCCCAGACTTTTTTCAATGTGAACCTCACAGCAGTAAACAGGGAACTGCGTTGGCTTGCTAGGAAAAAAGGAGGGGAAAAGAATTGTAGGTATGTTTGGACCAAAGAGGGAAATGTTTTCGCAAAGAAAGCGGATGGTGCTTCTTTGATTCGTGTGAACCACGTGAACGATGCAGTGCTGTTTACGTAACATTTGCTACCGCCGCATCTATCACTGACAAGATGTTTGTAGTGCCACATCATGGCTCTGTGCGAAAGTTTGGTTGACTTTCAAGGATTTGATTGTCATTTTTCCTTTCCTTCGGCAGTTACCACTGTACATGTTAATATCCGCCGCTTGCGAAAACACTGCGATTCCTTTTGTACTCACGTTAGCAGTATTTTACACAATGTAGACGTTTATGTTCTTATCGAAATAAATGTATACGCAGCTGAGAGCGAGTTATTCACTCTCCCAGGATTCGTTTCCTTTTGGTTCACTCGAGACTCGCAAATGGGCGGGAGAATGGCAGTTTTTTTGCAGGATACTTGGAGCGTGGAACAGATAGCGGAAAATTTTTCTAGTGCGAAATCTTTGGCACTGAATATTTCAAACAAGTTTAAACAATTATCTCTTTTGGCAATATATAGACCACCTTCAAGTAACGTGCGCTCGTTTCTTGATGAGTTGGAAGCACATTTACTGAGGTCCTCGTTAGATCCTAATATACGCCTAGTAGGTGATTTTAATATCGATAGTCTTAATGCCGCAGTATCCTCGGCTTGTGGTTACTTAGATATTATTGCAAAACACGGCCTTGAAAACATTATTGACATTCAAACTAGGGAAGAATTACTTCTTAAATACTTAGTAAAGTCTTGTATAGATCATTTCAACATCCACACGAAAATTGCTTCGGTTCACTGTGCAGTAATACAACAAAAAGTTGCTGACCATTACTTTATTGCCTGTCAGTTGCGCTTCCCGTCTTTTTCGTCATGTTCTAGATCTAAAATCTGTCAGTCTGTTACTGATACTGTTACTTTTGATAAACTTGGCGCTTTTTTCGACTGGTCAGGTACGCTTGAAACCAAAGACAGGTCCGAACTATACGCTAAAGTTTCATGGTCGATGGAATCTATTCACAGATCTAGTGAAAATAAAGTTTATGTCCGCCAACGCCGCTTGAATCAACCCCGGATAAATAGTGTGATTTTGTCCGCTATCAACGAAAAAGATCTACTGTGGCAACGCTGCAGACGTACGCCCAGTGATACTGCTCTGCGTGCTCAATTTTGAACTTCTCGAAATAAAGTAAATGCCCTCTCTCGTGCGGCGAAGCATACCTACAATAGAAACCGCTTCCACCAGTCACGTCGTATTTCCAAGAAAATATGGTCTCTTATAAATGAGGTGTGTGGTTTACCTTCAAACTCGGCTAATGATGTTCAGAACAATCTTGATTCAGATTTATCAACAGCCGTTAACAACTTTAATCAATTTTTCGCTAAGTTTTCTGGGGCGGCCAAGCATTCGTGTTCCACTGCTAGCACAACTAATCCGGTAATTGAATCCGCTTTCCTTCCCTCTATCACGGAAGAAGAGCTTTACTCTTTATTAGGCAGCTTCTGCAGGCATCAATCACCAGGAGTCGATAAAATCCGCATGTGTGATCTTTACAGGAATTTCGGCATATTGATGAAAGCGCTGTTAGAAATACTAAACGGGATAATTGTAAGCGGATGCATTCCTGCACGTTTAAAAAGAGCCATTGTGCGGCCCCTTTTTAAAGATGGTTATGCATAGTGTGTGCTTAATTACCGCCCCATTTCCATCCTACCTAGTTTAGCGAAGGTTTTAGAAAAACATATTCTCAGTAATGAACAGCTTTATTTCTAAATCGGGGGTTTCCGATTGTCAGTACGGTTTTAATGAAAAAAGATGCACTCAGGCATTATTAGAAGAAATGAGTGACAACTTATTTTCTTCACTAGAAATAAATATCGTATCATGTGCACTTTTTTTAGATGTAGCAAGAGCGTTTGACACGATATGCAATGCTATATTAGATAAGCTTTAAGTTTTCGTGGTCCTTTTTTTCGGTTCTTGCATAAATTTCTTACAGATCGTTCCCAGCTTGTTTCCATTTCAAACATCTGCAGCTCCTGTTTTTTTGTCATGGCTGGTGTACCAAAAGGTTTCATATTGTCTCCCTTACTTTTTAATGTATATGTTAAGCATATGTATCCTGTGTTACCTACTTGCAAACTATTTCAATATGTAGATGATACTGCACTTGTAGCTACTCACGTGAATTTTTACAACGCATTTTCAATGCTTCAGTCTGTCAAAAAATTAATGGATTGCTTTCATATGAATTTAATAGATATTAATCATTCTAAATCAAGGTTAGTTTGCTTCCGCAGCCCACTCATGAGTGTGTAACTTTCTTACCCCCTTTATCTGCACTCATCCCGATGTATGAACTGCTCTTACCCTCCAGTACAGTTTTCGGATTCTGTAAAGTATTTGGGAATTTGGTTTGATTCTGGTCTTCTTTTTTCTATTCACTTATCATACATATGTGCAAAACTTCGTAATGTCATCTGTTTGTTGTATCGTAATAAGATGTTTCTACCTATTTCGGTCAGGAAATTATTGGTTCATTCCTTAGCCTATAGTGTACTCAGGTATGGAATCACAACTCTTGTTCATTGTTTTGGTATCCGCCATCAACGTGTAAATAGATGGTTAAAATGCATGTTAAAAAGTGTTACTTACGATATGTGTACTCCGCAAAATGTCAACCTTTTTCAGATGCTAAGGATGCCCAATTTGCGATCCCTTTTTGTTCATACCGTTGTACTAAAATATTTCTGGAGCGACACATTTAAAGTCCCCACTGTGCTTTCCCGGCCTTTACGTCATGCGCCTGCATTTTCAGTTCCTCACACACGGACCAGATTGGTAAATATAGTGGAGCGTATTATGTTCCAGAGATATATAATGCTCTTCCTGTGAAATTATTTGCTTTGAGTCTTTACGCGATATTTTCTCATAAACCTCAAGAATTTGCACTTGGAATGTACACTTTAATTTCTGTGCTATTGTGAAACTTTTCGTTTTCTACCTGTTTTGTGCTTGTTTTTGTATTACTTGCAAACTGTTTGGTTTCTTTCGTGTCTTCTTTGTTTTCTCTCCAAAAAAAATAGTCAATTTTGCGGCCCAGTCTTGCTGTTGACAGACAGGCTTCGCTTGACAAGCCACAGTGATGGCTTGGGCGTGTCTGGTTTCTGTGAGTGTATTTGTAGACTTGTGAATAAAATTATTATTAATATTATTATTACTCTTGTAGCACGCATGTAATGCATAGCTCAGTTGAAAAGAATTGTTAATATACAATCAGGACGGGAGTGGGAAACACAGCAGTCTAGCTATGTTCAGGCGTTCAGTCATTTGTGACATGCTCTTTTAGTGGAAAAGTTTACTTAAACTTGCGTTATGCGGATGTAAAGTAAAATTAATCTGAAATAAACAAGCAAACTAATCAATAGACATATGGCCTAACGGTAAATGTCCGTTTGGAAAAGCGAGCGCAACTAGTGGGCAGAGCACACAGAATCGTTTTCCCTGCTACTGCACCGGACAAGAAGTAGAACGATCGAAAGCATAAACATTTTCTAAAGCTTGTCAGGGGTTATCTGCTCTCTCCCAGATGGAAGAGAAGTGCACGGTAACTGCGTAGCTAGAGCATTAAGCCATATAAAAAGAAATCAATGTCGGTTGGTAGGCTATTGAAAGCATCTAAAACTTAGAATATTTACCGCAGAGTGACTTCGAGCTTTTCTTCTGGGCTGATTGGTTCTTGTGGCTCGGTAGATGGAAGATGCGGTCGCTGGCCATGGTCAAAACTTTATCGAACGCGGCCTTGGTCATCTTGCGCGGGAATTCATTCAACATTACGGTTTTTAAGATTGCACTAAGCATGTCCACCGCAACGCGGCAAGTTAGAGTGCAGGCAAATTATTAAAATATTGAAGGAAAACAGCATCACGAAATCTGAAAACATTCAGCCCTACAAAGAATAATACAAGGTTCAAGCATAATACAGGGTTAGGAGCTGCTCGCACATTTCACAGCTAGAGAAAGAAGAGGTGTAAAGCTACCAGTGAATATAACAGCACCATTTTTGCGAAGTTTGGTTGCCTGAAGTACTTGAGATGGTATTTCGGGTCCTTTCGCTGTAGTTCTTGCACTAGCTAGCGGTACAGCCTTTGCCGAAAGTAACCAGGCTGCATGGTTTACTTCGAATTCGTGTAGTAGAGCGCGTACGGCTTCTCTAAAGATCAAAAAGTTCTTGGAAAGTGACGGCAACGGTTATCCTTAGCACACAGATCTGATTTAGAGCTTCAGGGCTGGCTGCCATAATAGCTTCAATATACGACTGTGAAGCAAACCGTCTAGTCTGGTTACTTTTGGCAAAGACTTTACTTGCCTGTGTTTTTCAGCTAATCGATGAGGCTGTGAAGAAAAAGGCGCGAACTCAAGAAAGACGGCTGCTCAAGGTGGTGCATGGGTCGCCGGTTGTTCTGCGCATGCTCCGAAGAGAGCAGCCGACGGCGCGCAGCGCCGAAGTATAAAGGGAATCGCATGTCGGCTGGAGTAGCGATAACGGCGTAGCGTGACCGACAGAACACGTCGGACTATAAACTATAAACACTGATTATAAACACATCGGACTATAAACGCGCCTTTACAGTAGCTTTTCGATGGTAATTTTCAGCCATGACATGGACGCTACGATTCTGTACAGCCTCTAGATCATTAGTTGAGTTGATGGTGCCAGAATGCTCAATAGAAAATGCCTAATCAAGCTGCGGAAAAATGAGTTTAATATGTCAAATTCCGCGCCATTTAGGTGCCTCCGGTCTCAAAGGTGCAATGACACTAATGGCATCTTGTGTGGTCACTTTGTTTGCTTTCATCGTTCTTTGTTTCTTTTAATTTACGTGGTGAGAAAATTGCTGCTAAACCAACGCTATCTGATCACAAGCTTGCCAGCCTAGCCTTACCTGTTTGCAAGTTTGGCTTTTTTTGTTCTCTGGATGTCGGGAAAAACAAGTTAAATGCGGATGATTTTTCGCTTTAGTGCCTTAGTTTACACCTAGTAGCAATGGGACTAAAACAAAAACTAGAATAAAAATACGCGGAGCTCTGTTCGCTTCCTCGCCTTGGACCTTGACTCCAGGAAACCTATTACTTCGATTTCGGAATGTCAGCAGGCCAGTTCAAAGAAGCTTCAGCGCAACATCAAAGGATACCATCAAGTAATGAGGTCTTGTGTGCAAAGCTCCGACCTATAAAGCAAGTTTAAAGAGGATTTGGAACTCTCTCCAATGCTTCGAAAGAGTGCGCCTGAAATGAAAGGGCAACATTTCTAAGAATTTAATGTGGGCTCAATCGCAGAAATTTGTAAGGACAGAGCAGAGTGAGAAGAATTTTTTTTCAGGAGAGAAATTGGAAATACTTTATGAGCAAATGTCATCGAGGATTTGGGCATTAAGTTTTGACGGGCACATTGTAGTTGTATTTAATGTCATAGGTAGCGCATCCTTGAGAAGAGTCTTCTATGCATTCCTAGTTGGCAAAAACCATCTCCAAGTTAAGCAGACATGAGGAGAATGACATACAAGATAGTACACTCAAACGGTTATTGTTTTCTTCACAGTAGCACACGTAATCAAACATGAGTGATGGAATAATGCGAACGCGCATAGGAGCGCTTGTTAATTGACAATACCCTGGAAATTTGTGGTACGGCTATTCCTACCACTGAGTACAGAAATCTAAGAGCGTGTAAGACAAGTGTTTTTTTCTTCAACTCTTGTGAATAGAACATAAATTGTCAAACAATAATAAATGCTATGAAATTTCACTTTCTTCCGCTATTATACTGCAACGCTTCTCGTATTGCTCGCAGCAAGTGATGGGACATTTATACTTTTCAATCCTTTTTGATAAGGCCTACACCGCCGTATTAGTGCGGACAGTAAAAATTCTGCAGCACGTTAAAGGGATTCGGTAGACCACACGCTCTTCTCTTTTTGAAGCAGAGTGGATGTTGCTCGAAAGCACGTGCTGCTGCAATCGAACTAGAAATTAAGGAAAAATTTGTTCAGTTACGCTTACATTTCATCTCCGAAAAAAATAACATTGAACGAGTCCATGTTGAAGCTCCGCAGGGTATCATCTTAGGCCCTCTTCTCTCTACTATCTGTATTACAGACATTGCTAATGTAGACCAACATACCAAGTTTATTTTATATGGTGATGATGCAGCCACCTTGTTTTCTCCAAGTAATGCTGCAGGACTGGTTACTGCTGCGAACTGTGCGTTAAAAAAATATATATACTTTGTCTGTTGCTAATGGGTTGACAATCAGCACAGAAAAATTAAAGCACTTTTGTTTTAGGCCAGGAATAATTATGATTTTCTGAACTAAGATAATAAACTTGGTTCTTCTGAAATCGAGCTTGAGAGTTCCGTTAAAACTTCAGAAGTTTTCTTTAATCCTGAAATGTACTGGAATTGCCACACTGACTTTTTAACGAGCAAGCTTTCTTAAGTTTCTGCCTTCTTTTAGCTATTATACAGATTACGAAGGAGGTAAAACTGTTGCCCTACAACTCTTTGTTTCTTTGCAACCTAAGATATTGTTTCCTCGTTTGGGGCACTTATCTGCCACTAATATTAATCGAATTCTTCTTCTGAAAAAGAGAGCCATTCCTTTTGCGGGCAAGGTACCTTTTGACTTTCCCTCTAATTCATTATTTCAAGATCTAGACATGCTTAAACCTACTGACGGTTTCAATTTTCGCTTACCATTAGCACACGTTAAATAGCGCTAAAAACATTACCACGACAAGTCAATAGCAAACTATGACACGAAATACAATCGAATATGCTTCAAGGCTTCCGGAATAATGGTTAGTGCCATAATCGCATACTAATTATGCGAAACAAAAGCCCTCATACAATTTTCTGAAATCATTATTTAAGCTAATTAGTGGTGGTATTGATGTTTATTCTTGCATTAAAAACACAAATAAATTATTTTGGTGTCTATTATTTATTTATTTAGGTATATTTTATTTTATTTTAGTTATGTATTTTTCATTGCTAGATGCTATACGAATACTTGTATCAAATTGTGTTTCTTTTTTTTTCTTCCTTTTTTTCTTTTGCGACATTATACATGCTTATGCTATATGATGCTGCTGCTACGGCCACGAGAAGGTTTAAGGACTGGTTAAGTTACTCTTTTGGAACTTTTTCTCCTGATGTCCTCCATAATATTGTAGATTTATTCAGTCATTATCTCTCTCTCACTCACTTTATTCAAGTTACCTCCTCTTCTCAAACTTGACTCGCCATCTTCCTTCATCCCCTGAAACGTTTGTCCATGACTCTACCGGCTTTTTATTCCTTCATAAAGGGTGGCGCACTCTTAAGGTGAACGCGCGAATATGTTGCCGCGCTCTTCCCAGCGCCCATGCGTTCTGCCCGTCAACGAAGAGAACGTATGTGGCGCTGCCGCAGAAGAACCTGGATGTGATGCTTCGCGTCGGCTGTGACTTCGCTTTGATGCGCGACCGAGACGTACGCACTGGGATCGCTTTGACTTCAAGCGAAAATTCTACGTAAGCAGTGCTTCCTTTTGCAGAGTGATTTGAACGGAGTGGTGGTTCTGCAGGTAGCCATGCGAAATGAAGTGCGAACAACAGTGACGCACCATCTGCGATTTCCGAGGAGAAGAGGCGAAAAGCTGTCGAACGTGCACAGATTTGTGCAGTTTCATTCGCTTTAGCAATAGTTAAACACATGCTCTGCAGTTTATCGAGAACAGTCACTTTTTCGCCTTGTAGCGGCGCTGTTTGAACAAACACATCGACAGAAACCTCGCGGTCTACCACCAAGGAGTAGTAATTAGGCATATGTTAGTTTCACCGTTTCAATTCTGAAAACACTGTGCACCGTTATCCTGGGATCATCTCGCCGACTATTTTTCGCTCCTTCTTTTCTAGTTCAAGGACAAAATCAGGATCTTGCGTCTCGAGCATTTTAGTATTTTTTAGACCACGCCCAGAAGTATCCGGGTACTAATGTGAAAATACATACTTACTAGAGGCCATTTTATAATATGAAGCTGGTGGTAGTGAAGGCTAGCTGGCTTCTTAACATTATTATAACACATTTAAGCTGTGAGGATGACCTATGTTTCAAGACTGCTAAAATCAGCGACTCGTAAAATGACAGGACATTTGAGCAATTCACCCAAGATCAAATCATCTAAAGCTCAGGTATTAACTGTTTTCCTGATCAATCCACCAATAAGTCTTTATTTCACCCGAACAAAAGCGAGAGGACACGGAAGAAAAAACTCTGGTGAGCATGACTGGCTATGTTCTTGTAGCCTCCTCCTAAGTCGCAAATTTATTTCGCAAAACAACTGTGCTGAAGGCCTAACATACATGCTGATACCTAAAAAGCTCCTGAGAACAGCTGAGAAATTACCTCCTGAGAACAGCTAGCAAGCTAAGCTGTTTAAACTAACCAGTGTTTATGTTCATACTTATCTTCAGCGATCAAATTGTTTTCTTCGCAAAAGGTGGACTGCTCAAAAGCGCAGTTGGCGGTAAATCGTGTCCGCTTTCAATTTTCAAGATTTAATTTATCGCGGTAAATGTTCTTGTATTTGTTCAGTGTAAATGCGCCTTTAAATTATTTAGCGAGTGAAATTATATAATTGCTCTATTGTTCTGTAATTTTCCTAGACCAAAAACGATATTATTGTTGATTTTTTGGTGGCATGTGGGTCTCTCTTTGAAGGACCCATTATTTCGATGTATGTGCCTTCGACATATCCCGCGATATAATTAATGCTACCGACAAGGAAACGTTCTCAAATATAAGCACGCTCGGCTGTTTTCTAAAGAGAAACAGCCGCGTCGATAAGTGCGTCGGAGTCCTCCCTTATACAGCGGCTCAGAGCTGTCAGTTGCTCTCCAATGTACAGGCTGAGCCGGCGCTTCCAAAAGAAGCGTTTTACAATAGTTTCCAAGACCTCAAGAAGCATTGGAAGCTGTGTATAGTCTGGAAGGGAGGCTATATTTGGAAAGAATGCTGCACAATTGATTTCAATGTTAAACGCAATTTTTTTACGGACAAAGGTTGTATATATGGGGAAGAAGTGCGGAAGCTAAGCAAAATGTTTGAACTGAAACTCGGGACAGCGCAGCGAGGTGTGCTCAAGAAAAATATATATGTTATGCGTTAATAGATAGGAAGAGAACAGAATGGTGAGAAAACAACCGCGAGTTATTTATGACCTAGCCGAAATATAGAAATTTAGAGGAGCATGCGCAAGATATGTAATGAGAAAGCAAGATAGTCGAGGTTCCCTTAGGGTCACTGGTTGAATTTTGAAGAGCACCAGCGCAGTAAGGGGCATCAGAGGGTCAATTGGCCGGATGAAATTCGGAACTTGGCGGGGATAAGTTGACCGCAGCCGCCACAGGACGTGACTAATTTCAGACGGTGGACGAAGCTTCTGTCCCGCACTGGACGCAGTTAGGCTGACGATGAGGATGAAATTCACATAGTAGCCACTTGTGTGGCAACATTAAAAAATAGCAACAAGAAAACTGGATTTCCTGGTCAAGTAGACGATAGGCGTGTAGGGGCAGAGATCGAAGGCACAAGTGTTGTCAAAAGGGTGCAGGCGAGTGGTTGGTGGTTTGCACGAACAAGGTGTCTCAAAAGTAAAAAGAATTAAAAATTCAACAAACGGAAAGGTAGGACCGAGAGAATGACTTATCAGATTTAGAAGCGCATCAGGTTGTTTAGAAGAATTACCAGCAAAGAGAAGATTTTAAAGTGTTTTTTAGCTAACATGTTATGTCAGCGGACCCTGAAGCCAACGTATTTTGTTTTCCTCCGAAAGCAATTGCCTTAGCTACCTTAGAATTTGGTGACCACAACGGTTCTGCCGCATTTGAGATATCCAGTGCAAGTTCCTTTCCCTGTAACTTGAACGCCTTCAATCGATAATGTAACCATCATTAAGTGAGCTAGTACATATGAGGTTGCTTCCATTTTAAGACTGGAAAACGAAGAAAAAGCTTTATGAACCTACACTTATGTTCTTAAACTATTCAATTTTCTCTCACTGTCTGTGCTGGGCGCTGTAAAAGTAATTATAGATTACCATCTTTCCTGAAATAAAACAATTCTGTAGCTCTGCGGGAAAGTGTGAAGATATTGCCTTTTAGTCTCATAATTTGCTCTTGAGGAGGTATCGTACACAAGACAACGGTGATGCAAAAGCCTAGAGCAGGTGACGGTAAGATGCGTTTTAGAAGTGTGGATGAATAGGATTCTCACTTATGAGCGTCTTTTTTGACAAGAAGGAATGTTTTGGAGCTTATGAATACACCTGAAACTATGTTAAATTTATCATTATCCTTTCCCATACGCTGAAAATGTTTGAAGCAGTTAATCTTTTAGTTGCCAATGTTCCACAATTGAACATAAGAAAACGCCATTTTTTTGCTTACAATATACATTCTCCTTCAAAAATTTTCCTTTTCTCATACTGTTTAAATAAGGGGCACTTGCATAAAACACGCTGCCAGTGAAACAAGAACAGGCTTCAATTGTCCACTTTTTTTCAAGATATCGACAACCACGAATCGCTACTACTGTTCCCGTCTCTTCATTTTAACTTAGTTGTCTGCGAAAGGGCTCCACAAATACTAAGCTGTGACAACTTCGAAATATTGTTCGTAAACGGACATCTTTGGAGCCTTTTCACAACTTAACGTTTGTGGAGCCCTTTCGCAGAAAACTATGTTAAAAGGAAGAGACGGGAACAGTAGTAGCGATTAGTAGTTGGGGATATCGTGAAAAAAAGTTAACAATTGAAGCCTGTTCTTTGTTCATTGGCAGCGAGTTTTATACAAGTGCCCCTTTTTTGGTACTTTGGCGTTTGGAGTAACCAAATACGCACGGTACTCCTATCTTAGAGTGTGCTGCATTGCGTCCGCAGGTACAAACGATAGCTCATTGTGTCTATCAAATGAGTGTGCGAAGATTTAGGGAACTAATCTAGCATCGCGTTCGTGGGAGGTAGCGCGAGTTAATGCTGCTTGCGTTGCACCCGCCACATGTGTTCAGGCTGTGAATCCAGGCTACGTTTGGCTCCTGAGGGGTGTTTCGAAGCGTTTGGCGCGCCTACACGACAGCGCGTATGAGTGGGTGACTGAAAACATATCACAAAGAGAAAGAGAGTTGCACGCAGACTGTGATCACGCACCCCCCCCCCCCCCACCCTCCCCTGGAGCGCACCCCACCCGAAGACGACGAAGGACGAAGGTATCGCGAACTAGTGTTGCGGACAAAAGTAAATGAAGCTCGCTATTGTCTTCAAATTTTTAACGGATCGTCTTTTTGAAACTGGCAGCTGTCGTACGAGGAGATGGGCAGTTGGCGCTAGTGCGCTTTTACGCTGAAAAATTTTCTTTCTTTATGTCCGATAGAGAAGACGTTATTGTAAGCCATTTCTCAAGGAATGCTTTCCTGGGCAGCACGGCTTCTGACGTTCTGAATATTATACGCCTCACACAATGAGAGAAAACATTCTTCATGCATAGTGTTTTTCAGCCTAATTCGATCTTTATAATCTGAGAGGACATCGCAAGCAGCTAAATGGTAGTCTTCAGAAAGCAAAATGAAGAAATTCGACTGCAGAGATCATAAATGCCGTTTCAGATGACATTAGCACTCTCTATATGTATGTGGGAAACGTCATTTTTCCAACAAGGAGCGTGAAAAAACAAAAAAAACATTAGTCTTTATAAATACCGATATATTATTTTATGGCTGATTAGAGAAATCATATTTATGTAATGTCAACAGGAATTATAGTCTCTGGAACACAGATTGATAGTGCGGCTTTTGAAAGGTTAAACGTAATTTCGATCTGCACTCGTGTTGAAGACGGAAGCTCGAATAAAACCTCATAATATGCGTCGTGTATGTTGACAGCAATTTGCTTATTATCCTATTATAAGTTATTTGCGCTTATTCGAGGGCCGCGGTACAGTGGTTTGACTTTCAGAGTTTTGTTTGTGTACTGTACCTGTTTTAACAATTACTGAACTGATAAACATAGATTTGATTTGGAAAAGAAATGGTTTACTGAGGAATTTAAGCTCGGTTCAGAGTTTTCTTGTTTTTCATGTGGTTTAGGTTCGCCGTTTCTTTTTTGCCCCAGACACGATAACAAGAGTTTTGAGCATAGTTAATGCTGATGCATTGAGAAAAAAAGCGTTTAAACAAGCTCACGTAGAGATAGTTACTCGCTCGCAATTTAGAACCCATTAAGAGGAGATGGCTGATCGCGGCGCTCTGCCTAAAATGGGTGCGCACTGTGATAAATTGCCCTCCCGTCCACAGAAAAGGAGGTCTCTGTTTCATAGAATTGCCGTATATCGTTCCGAGGAAAAACAAAATACTAAAGAAAAATCTATTGAGGAAAGGAAGATAAAATTCAAGAGGCTGTATTCATCTGCAGTCGGAAAAGAAATGTATAGTACCACCAGAGGTTTTGCATAACAATGCTTTCCGCAGTTTCGCGTCTTTTCTTGCTATATATTGAACTTTAAAGACACAAGCAGAAATCATGACTGCTGAATGGTTCGAAACCGCAGAGGCACGTAAACTATGAATAAGAATTCGAAAGAAGAGGCCATAACTGTTTGTTGAATTTCTATTATCGATAACAAAGGAAACAATATTAAGTACCATAAAGTCAACAGTGATCATGTGCCCGAAAACCCTGACACTCCAGACGCAGAGGTATTATCCAACTCAACAGATTTAGCAAAAAGAAAACTGATGCATAATCAGAGCAAAAGAAGCTTAGTAAATATTGCGAGAAAGAACAATGCTACTTGCTTCACGACAACGCAATGAAGTGCGCTTCCCGTCTAGGGCAAAATGAGCCCAACGCTTTTGGGCTGGAATTTTGGATTGGAGAAACGCACGCGCCCTGCAATACCTTCTTTTGTTAGAGTACGAGATGTGAAGATGGTTTGAAGGTACCATTCTGTCAGAGAAAGCTGAGGTGCAGTCATCTCATGATTTGCAGATTGACACTGTTTTTGCGCTTATCAAAACATATAGATCAAAGCAGGTAAAAATTATAAATGGCCGTGATAAGCAAGAAATAGCGGACGTAGCATGAGCGAAAGCAGCGCAAAAAACATGGACGCATTGACAATCAGCAGCTGGAAACGGTTTTATTTGCATGTGAAATAAGTTTTTTCGAGAAGCAAGAGAAAGATTAGAGAAACCGCATGGTCTAAGGGAAGATGACATTTCATGAATTTTAGAGATCTTTTAGCAGGATAGTGTAGTTCTAATGTTTGTTCGCTAAAAGAGATCGCTGCAGAGAGTCATAAAAAGATACCTAAACGATTCGACGCTTTGTGTTGATGCGTTAGCAAATGCAAAAGTAAAAATAAGGGGTTGTGCTGACGATCAAACGAGACGAGTTTGCATTAGTTAGCATTTAACAACATTAACCAAGGTCCTACAGTTTTGTTTCTGGGCCAATCGAATTTGAAGTTAAACCTTTTGTGCTTTCAATAAACTCTCTTCGTAACGGCCACTCTGCATCCGTGACGTCCTGTACGCTGCCCATGCCTTAATACTCTGCTCGGTATCGCGAAAACGCCATGTCATAATTGTCGTCATCATCATCAGCAGTAGAAGCCTGACTACGCCCACTACAGGGCAAATTCCTCTCCCATGTCTCCCAAATCAACCCTGTCCTTGACCAGCTCAAGAGAAGAAAGATCTGATTAACAAACGCCAAATCATGAAAGCGTATTACCCTACTTGAATAATAAAACTGACAGAGCTATGAAATTTAATCAATAAGCGCATGGTAGCCGAAGTACGGAAGCCTATATGGAATCAATCAAGAATGCTCTAAAAAAAGGAGGTAGCCAAAAACGGTCAAAAGAAGTTAGGCATAGGTAAAAACTTGATATATATGCGTTAAGAGACAAAGAATGCAATATCATGAGCAATATGTATAAGGTAGTTAAAGTAGCAAAACAGTTCTACCCAAATCAATACAGTAGCCTGTGTAATAAGAACGTTACTTAAAGAAGAAGTAGCGCACAGCAGTGAACAATCCCGACAGTAAAGAAAGAGGGGGTAAAGAAAGCCTTATGAGCAATGGATAGGAGGAAAGCAGCTGGTGAATTAAGGTAATGTAGTAGCAGATCTTGAGAAGGACAGAGGGGAGATTGTGCAAGAAATGTTTTCCACCCTCTGTACGCAATTCGTTATGACTTCTAGCGTACCACAAGCTTCGAAGGACGCGAAGAGTATCTTATTTCATAAGAAAGGAGACGTCAAGGACTTGAAAAATTACAGACCGATCAGCTTACTGTCCGTTGCATACAACGTTTTTACAAAAGTAATCACTAAATGAATCAGGAAACCTTAGACTTCAGTCAACCAAATAATCAGGCAGGCTTTCGTAAAGGGTACTCGAGAATTGACCACATTAACACTATCGATCAGGGGATAGAGAAATGTGCAGAATATAATTCAGTTCGAGAAAGCATTTCATTCAGTGGAAACCTCATCATACATACAGGCATTGCTGAATCAATGTGGAGAAGAGCCTTACGCGAAAATATTGGAAGACATCTATAACGACTGCACAGCTGCCGTAGTCCTCCGTAGAGTCACCACTAAACTTCCTGTAAGGAAAGGTGGGAGGGTGAGACAATCTTGCCAATGCTATTTACCGCCGGTCTACAGGAGGTTTTCGGAGGCTTGTATTGGGAACTGTTAAGGATAGGAGTTATTGAAGAATGCCTAAGAAATTTGCGGTTCGCTCATGGCTTTGCCTTGCTCAGTCACTCAGGAGGTGAACTGCAGAGAATCATCAATGAGTTTTAAAGGCAGATGAGAATGGTGGGTCTAAAATAATTAACATGCAGAAAACCAAAGATATGTCTAACAGGAAACAGCAGTTCATAATCAGTAGCGGGGTGCCTGAAGTCAAGCTAATCTATGGCAATTAGTGACCGCTGATCTGGATGATGAGAGAGAAATAACTAGAAGAATAAGAATGGGGTGGAGCGTATCTGTCCGGTTCTTCGAGATAATAAAGGGCAGTTCGCTAATATACATCAAGTGAAAAGTATATAAAAGCTGAATCATACCTGTGCTCTCCTTTGGGGCAGAAACGTGGAGGCTATTTAACTGTCGAAAGAAAAATAATAGGTGTAACGTTAAAAGACCGCAAGCGGGTAGAGTGGTTAAGAAATGGAATACAAATAATGACATCTTAATCTAAATGAACAGGAATAAATAAGCTTTAGCAGGGAATGTATTGCGAAGGCAAGATAAACAGCTGGTTCTTAAGTATAACGGAGTTGATTCCAATTTAGAACGCAAACGTAACAGAGGCCGGCAGAAATTTAGGCGGGCAGGTGAGCTTCCCAAGTTTGCGGTTATGCGCTCATGCATGCAGCTCATAGTTTCTAACATATAATGACGTGTATCGCCTGCATTCTCAGTTTCATCTGCTCAAGGCGCTAAGTCCATGTCATGCTTGCCATGCTTGAGATGCCATCACTGCGTCACAAACTCTACACGTGATTAACCGCCGCATAAATTTACCCAGGAATCGAAATAAATGTGGAGCTTCTGGTGCTTTAAATTTTTGTATTGCAAAATGAGAGTTAACAAGAAAAGAGGGAGGAGCTCCTATTTCGGCAAAGACCAGATACTTCGCCATCGCGCCGTATTTTAAAGCGTTGGCTACATAAAGAGCACTCAAATTTTTTTCATTCCCCGAGAACATGGCATCACCAGTGAAAAGCAATATCTCGTAATCATCCCGGCTGCCGCAAGCAGACACGATGATAGCATGAAAAAACTAAGCACTCGGATGTGCCTAAACTCAAGTACCACTCACACCATCATTTTCTTATATTTGCGACTTCCCTTGTCTTCGCCTAAGGAAACGGGGGAATACACCGAAAAAACAACACTAAGCTATGACAGACATGACATAACATCTTTGTGGGATCTATGTTTTTGTTTACTTTGGTTGCTGTAAGATGGAGAAGTATAATCTTATCAAATCTGTTGCTTTCTTAAGGAGATATGGCATTATGAACGCTTCGTAAGTATTAACTTTATATCCGGTGGAAGTGGTGGATGTACCTATCTAGGCTGAATCATATATAGCAGTAAAACGCTGTACGTGATCCCAACAGAACAGCTTCCGCTGAAGCGTCCACATAGCTGGCTCGTTTTATAGCGATAGCTTTATTACGGTAGCATTTCGAGCCTTCAGCGTGGCGACACCCTGTGGCTCCGCCGCCTCGCTGTCACGTGGATGGTCACGTGGTGCAGAGCAGCTGCCGGCGGCGCGGCGCCGTGGCTGATCACATGGTTTGTCACGTGGTTGGTCACGTGGCCAAGTTCCACTCGGCCAGCTGTAGCTATCGCGTCACTCCAGGTTTAACCAAAGTTAAACCACCAATTTTTTTGAATATCAATTCTTTCTTTTTTTTCGGGCATCACAAACTCTTAAAACTCCATAGTACTTGTTGCTTCGCTTACTGCCTTGAACTTTTTACTGGGTGGACACAGGACAGAGGGAGGTGACGACACAGGGCGGTACAGAAATCTTTATGCGTCTTTGCCGTGAAGAAGATGCTCGGGGCGTTCAAATCACTCCCAACACCTGTTTTGACAGCTTTTGCAGGTTGAGTTTATCTAAACGAGTTAGTGCCTTGCTCTTCACTTGGAAGGTTTTTGAGTTACAGGCTTAACATTTTTAGTCGCAGCATTCATGGCTTTTTCTTGAAAAAGGCATTGGGGAAATGCGGTGAAGCCCCCTTCTCCTTGTCAGCCTGGACAAGAGCGAGGTCGTTCTCTCGAATCTAGCAGGGAATTTAACATAGGACTTTTCAGCTACCGGACATCCTAGTGAAATCCCTTCGCAAAAAGCAGGATGCTCTTTCCGAAGTCGAGGCCTTGTTGGCCACTCTGTGCACGAACGATAGAAAGTCATCCTTGTCTACCGATGCTCTCAAGCTGTACTTGGGGCCATGCTGCAAAACGGCCTCCACTTCTGCTGGAACAGTTGCGTTGCCGAGAAAAGTGACTGGAATAACGCCCACTTCTTTCCCTTTTACTTTCCTTGGGAGCTGGTCGCGTAAGCAGTTCCAGAGGAATTCTGTTGACTGCTGTGTTGTGCGCTGAAAGTCCAACCATCGCCTCTGACCAGACGATCCAAGACCAAAGTTTAGAAAGCACACATCTTGAAGCCAAGCGTTGAAGAATAAGACTTGGCTCAAAAACTCAAAAGTTCTACGTGGTGTTACCTTTACTTTCTTGAGAACAACCTCACTCTTGTCCAGGCTGTCAAGGGGGTGAGGTAGCTTCACCGAACTTCCACACATTCTTTTTCAAGAAAAAGCCATCAATGTTGTGAATAAGAATTTTAAGCCTGTATCTCAAAAACCTGACAAAGTGAAGAGCAAGGCACTGGCTCCTTTAGATAAACTAAAGCTGCAGAAGCTGTGAATCCAGGTGTGGGGAAATGATTTGAACGTCCTGAGCATCTCGTTCACGGCAAAAACGCAAAAATTTGTGTACCACCCTCTCTCGTCACATCCATCTGTGCTGTGTCTGCTGGGGTGTATAGCCTCCTGATGTCTCACCAACTGGCCTACACATTTACCCTGCTAAATTTACATACTGATAGTGGTGTGCTTAGTCTACGGTGAAAGGTTGCGCCTGGAGATTACACTTACTCACATTACAAGCCACAATATTTAAGGTGGGGTGGGATTTTGCTACCATCTAATAGAAAATATCTGTACCTTTCAGGAAATATATCACACTTTGGTACTTGCGATTTTATGTGTAATTTCTTTGTACATTTTCTTCATTATGTTGAGCGGAAAAGTGGGTGCTCCTCGACACCGTCTCTGCGCTTTGGATGCTTGTAAAAATTCACTGCTCTGAAGTTTTTGGTCAGAAACTCAGCTTTTGGCTTCGGTTTCAAATGTGGACTCGTTCCTAGTATATTTTTCAACTACTTGGGCTCCTCCTGCAGATCTCCTGTGACGGAAATTTTTGACGAATAAAACTTTTAGAGACTTTATTGGCAGTTTCCTCACAACAACATTTTTGGAGGTTTGTGTACCTTTTTCGCTGGAACAGCAAAACATAAACAAGAAAATTTTTCACACATGTTATATAATGGCATTTACATACATGGAACTATAATTAATAGCGTAGGTGCATTTGTATTTTTTAACAAAAATAAAACCATTCATATGAGGTAATGTTATTGCGTGGACAAAATTAAAAAAACATCAAAATCTGGCTTTTGTCGGAACTGCATAATTTTAGTTTCGCATGTGTAAATCCTTGGTTGCTACTTTCGTACAAAATTGCAACACTATGTGGATAGTACAGTTTTGGAAAAATGCATACAAAGATAAAAATATTTAACAAAATTTCAAACACGTTTTGAGCTCTCTGGCAAGCTCCGCCTGTCTCTTAGATTCCTTGGTTTGCTTGGAATTCTTATTTAAACCCCTGAACTGGATCACAGTAGATTTGCGCGATGTGGACGGGTGTTGAGTTGCAGGCACAATTCTGCTTCCGTTTGGGTGGACTGATAGTTTTTTTTCCATTTAATTTCATGCTAACACCAGGACGCCTTTAACAGCACAGCTCTTTTGAGGCACTGTTCCGCTTCTTTCGAACTTCTGGGCTGCGCGATAGGCTGTGACTTTGCCGAACGCTGACTTTTGATACTGACTTCAACTTTCCTGCTACTATCATTTCTTTCATTTTTTTTGTCCCCTCACCCATTCCCCCTGTGTAGGGTAGCAAACCGATTATTCTTCCGGTTAACCTCCCTGTCTTTCCTATTCTTCCTCCTCCTCTTCCTCCTTGAGAGGAAATATGTAAGCTTGAATTGAAAGAAAAAGGTCGCTGATTTCAAAGCCGCCTTACCTGCATCATGATGCCTAACAGTATTGCATAGTTTCTATTCTCTAGAGGCCCCCACAGGTAAAAACCTCCTTTCCATAAAACTAAACTCACCCTGGAGCTATTAGACCCACTCGCTGATGTTTAGGAAATTTCGAAGGGCCCTGAAAAGTACTGCGTGAACGGAGACAAACAATAGAAAACGAATAACACACAAAGATCTACAGCGGCAGGTTTGTGTTAATAAGACATATTGTGTGCACATGCGGTCTTAGCAGGGCCCAATTTCTACTCTAGAATGCGGCGTGTGCAGAAAAGGTGTATTTGAATATAGACTACTATGGGTGAAGGTGGCTTTAATGAACACTCAAGGTTGAGAGAGGTTGCACAGATGGTTTATGATAATCACAAATTGAACAAAGGAGTGGAAACCCTCATAGCCTTGTCTTCCTTTGGGTAAAGCGTTCATCATTGGCGGCGTTTCAATAGGGTGTTCAAACCGAGGAGGAAGGCCCCATGAGGAGGAGGAGGTTGTGAAGCTGGTAGCGTGTTAGGTCGGGGAGGCTGAATCTTGGCAGTCATGATGTCTTTTAAAGATGATTAAGCAGTTGACCTGTAGAACTGTGAAAAGCGAACGGCCAGCTGAGCAGAAAGGAATTCGGGGGGGAGGCGGGTAGTGTGGAGAGCAGCGTGCGTGGGCTTAAATGGTTGTGAATCGAGCTGCGGTTGGTGGCTTCGTATGACTGGCTGCGTTCATCTGAAAAGCCCAGAGAGAGCCAGCATGGCGGAACGAATTACCAGAAAAAATAGAGGAAAGAAAAACACAGGGGCTACCTCACAAAAGGTGCGAAAAGGAGGAGAAAGGAATGAGAAAGCAAAGCGTCCCTAAGAACTGATAGCAAAAGATGCAGGGCATAAGCTAAGGCTAAAGTGAACGAAAAGAGAGATAGAAGAGGTAAAAAAAGTAATTGAGTGAGTAAAGAACGATTCGGGGTGGAGGGGCAGGGTGAAAGAAACGATAAAGTGGCATTTTGAGTACTGGTAAATGATCTGACCATGTGCATGACCTGTTTAAGTAATAACGCCAATGCCTGTATGTATCTCACAGATTCTAAGTTTCCTCTGTATATGGTGATCCCTGCTGATTGTAACATTTTAAATTTGAGGATTAGGAGTGCCTCTCTATGTCTTCTGTCTCTTGCAGATTTAAAGCCTGACTGAAGAATGAACAGATTCAGTTCATCAAAGTTGCGACCGCATATATTAAAATGTTCCAACATTGCCTTCTGTACGTTTCTTGCTCTCAGCTCAGTGACCATTAAGTATGAGCGCCAGACTAAATGATAATCCAGCTGAAACAGCAAGGCCGGGATCGATCCCGGGCCTTTTGGGCAACAGTAAAGAACGATAACCACTGAGTCACTGATGCGGCTGCAGCAGGAATGAGCATATTTTGAGGAAACTTAGAATCTCTCATGTACATTACAGCACAGGCGAAATTCTTTAAAATGGTGTTCAGCATGGTCAGAGCATTTCCCAGCGCTTCATAACCCCGCTTTATATTTCTTTCAGCCTACCTGTCCCTTACACATTTGGCCTCTTCTTGTTGCCTTCTTTTTTTCTCTCTTTGTTCAATTCATTATTGGCTTATTCATTTCTTGCTATGATTTTTCAGCAACCCTTGGCTTCAGCGTCCCTTCCTGTCCCCCCCCCCTCTTTCTTTCGCACTTTCTTTGAACTCTCCCTCTTAATTTCTTTTTCCTACCTTTTTCCGGTATTTCATCCCGCCATGCTACCTAATTTTGTTTATCTTAGTTTCTCAGGTCAACACAACCTGTCACACCAAGCCATCTCCCACATCTGGATAAAGAACCGTTTAAGCCGACACTTTCTTTCGCTCCACTGGCCACACATTAAGAATCCTTTCTCATGCGCATGACTTTTCTTTTCGCAGTTTTGCAGGCCAACCGATTAATCACCTTTCGCAGCCATCATGGCTTCGCAAGAGTTACCCTACCAAACACCCTTCCCACTTCACTCCCCTCCCTCTCATTGGACCTTCCTCCTCGGAATGAAGACGCTATTGGAACGCAGCCAGAGATAAACGCTTTGTCCAGACCAAGACAAGCGTTGTAGAAACATTGGAAAGTGCCCTGCGGTTTTCCGCTTCCTTGTTCACTTTGCGATTTTAAAGGCTAGGTTACACGCAGTACAAATAGCCCCTAAAGCATAAAATTTGACGGCCGACGCCGTAGCTCAGTTGGTAGAGCACCGGACTCAAATTTTGGAGGCCATGAGTTCGGATTCCATCGGCGACATGTTCTTTTTGTTGTCCTTTCTGATGAATTTTCTGTAAGCTTTCGAATAGTTATACTCTTTATCTCCCAATGATCTGGAGAGAGCACAAATTTAAAACCGAAACATTGCCTCATGGTCCTTTGTTTTGATGACGGTTGACTTGATTCAGGTGTATTATCCACAAATTATTCTCCACCATTATAGCGGTAGGTGCAAAACAGTAGAGAGCTAGGCAGTGCTTACCAGTTTGTGAAGGCAACTCAGCATGACATCAACCTTCGGTATTATAAATATCTCAAGCAGTGAATTCAAGCATGAATAGGCGTTTAAACATCTGTCGCTTGGGTAAAAATAACTGTAGTGCTTATGTTCAAATAATGACCGCCTCCTACCCAACAAATCTGGACGAAAGCAGTTTTGAGCGGCAAACCGTTTATGAACGCATTTTTTTTTAAATCATGCAAGAATTCGCTCTAGCAGTGCACACATCCGCAGATCACCGACGGTAGTCTTCCATTTTCCATAGTCAAAAACCCGTCTGGTTTTCTATGGCAGTCTTAACTGTTCGATGCGATAAATAGACACAGTTTAAAAGAAAGATTTTGCTACATATCAGAAGAATGAATCATTATCTTCACTGTGTTCATAACTGTATCTTGCAATTTTCCAATTTTGAAGTTTTTTCCGAGTATGTTGGACATGTGGAGCTGACATACGCATACTATCTGTGACGGGGCAAGTCCCGCAGACATCAATCTCTGTTCGCGCCGTGAATGATGCAACAGATGTAATGTATTTTCGTACGACTCCTTCTAACAAGTAGGGCGTTTTCCGCCTTTAATATGCTGTAAATAGAATGATTACAACCACATATATGTGCTGAATCCCTTATTTACTCGAATCATCGTTTTCTCTCTTCCTGCGCCACTTCGTTCACAGAGTGCGAGAAAACAAGGCCAATGAAATGGGGGCTTTCCGGTTGCTTCCAATATTGGAGTAGAAATGATGTCCACTTGAGTCCGCTCCGAGCACGCACTGAGAGCGGACGTGTTTTTCGACGGCTCCGGGACCGCTCGCAATGAACATCAACCCGCCGCCCCAAGCGGGGTTCCCTTTTACCGAAAAAGCGTCTGGACACCCTATAGCGCTGCCGCGGCCGTCTCCTCCACCCGGCGGCTAACGCCGGCTGCGAGCCTCGGACTTCGCTGCCTGCCCTCGCTTTTGCGATGACAACTCCCTCAGTCTGTGCAGTGCGGCTGGCACGCCGATGCCTCCTGCCTTACCTCGTTCACCGTTGCCTCAGGCCACCTCACCCGACCCCGCCTCCATATACGGCTCCGCAAAGGACCTTGACTACGACGAGGATCTGCTGTTCGATTCGCAAGACGCTTCCTCGCTGCCGCTCCGCCTGACGGCGGTTGGTTTTAGCGCCCACTGCGCCGGTTCCCACTTCCGCCCAGTCCCGGGCACAGCCACCTCCCCCCCCCTTCTCCACCACCACGACGCCAGCCTCACGGCCTGAACCTCGCCCGCCTTGCACCGCACTCGTTTGCCTTTGGCATCGCCACCACTCGCGAGCTACGGATGCCTGAATTTCACTCGCAAGCTATGTGCCGCGTTCGCCACTGCACCAACACTGATGTAGTCAACACTCCCTCTGCTCCACTGGCTGACGTCGATTACCTCGGTTACTTTGGGTAACAAGGCCTTCGCTATGACCGCCTACGTCGCCGCCCCCGACGACTCGTGGAAAGGCGTCATCCACAATGTGACACCGAACATCGCCCCGACCGAACTTCTGGAATTCCACCGTGCCCCCGGCTACCAGATTCTTTATGCTTACGGCCTGAGGTCTTTGAACACGCCAGGTACCTTATTACGTCTACCTTTACGGAGGCCAAACCCGCTGTCGTCCCTTCAAATCGCTACGCCAAGTATGCACACTCAGCCGCCGGCAGGGCCATCGTCGTGGCGTGTGTGCGGGTCTAGTCACTCCACTCTGCTCTCTATGCGGCCAAACTATTGCCATGCCAGGACATCTCTACCAGCCCCGCTGCACCCTGTACGACGACGCACACAAGGCTCGGGACCCTACCTGCCCCAGCCGCTATGTTACACCGCGCTCTCGCTCAGTAACTCCACTAGGACCGCCCAGCCAGCTGCCTGCCTCCACCTCACAAGCTGTTCTCTTGCCCACGACGCAGCTTACCCCGAAACTCCAAACCCGCGCAGCAATCCGGAGAAGCTTCTCTCCCGCTGGATCTCCCCGCAGGAAAATCAGCAACCAAGCTCGTCATCCCAGTCTACTAAGGTCAGTTGGACGGATTCGGTAACGGCTTCGCCCCGTCCAAGTGCGCGTTTAAACTCCCGACAAACATCTGCCATAGCCCCTCATGCCGCTTACAAAGAAATTCAAAAGTTACGCCTCAAAATTGCCGACCTTCGGCGCCAAGAAAGTTGCTGTCGCGCCCACCGACCCCTCTATCATGCACGCCATTCAGACCCTTACAGCTGGTCGAAAGGGATTAGCTACTACAGTTGCCCAGCTACCCGAACTCTTCGCCACTATGCAGACATCCCTCGTAGCTTACCACAACAAAGCTATTCAAATTGAAGCCTCTACCCCACCTACCGCCAGATGTGACCGCAGATCATTATCTTCTTCGGTGACCACAGTGCCGAGTCAACCATCTGCGCCGATGCTCTCGCCCCTTGTTCTACGGCCTCCGACGCTCCCGTACCCGCATGGCGGCACTGCCTCATAACCCTCCCCGTCCAGCCCTCCGCTCCGGCCCCGAGCGCCTGGTGGTCTGGCAATGGAGCTGCGGAGGCTATCACCCGAGACGCTCCTCTCTGCTGCAGCTTGTAACCTCTGCTTCGTTTCCACCAGCCGCAATCGCGCTTGAGGAATCCTGCTCTTCACCTACCCTCCCCGGATATGTGTGTTGCATGTCGACAGGTGCTAGCCGCTGTGCGGTGCGTGTGTCCAAACATCTTGTGCTTGTGTCGCACGCCATCTACGGAACCACCGCCGACCATATCCTGCTGGAACTGATCCCGCCATCTATACATTCCTAGTGTCTGTGTTCGCAGTGTACAGACCTCCCGGTTCTCTTTCTCTTACCTCTTTGATCCCGCCTGTCGCCTCGCGCGTTGCTCTCCCCTCTTAGCCGTCGGTGACTGTAACGCGGCCCACTCTGCATGGGGCTATACCCGGTGCACGGCCAAAGGCACGCGACTCTATCCGTGGACGCAATCGCACGCCTTCCCCTTACTGACCCTTTCTCACCCACCCGCCTCGGTAACACAGTCACCCGCGATATCTCCCCAGACCTTACCATACTTCTCTACTCTCCGTACCACGACTGGCGGAACCTGCTTGAGACCCTTGGTAGCGACCACTACATAATTGAGACCACGATCCAAACTGTCCCGCTCCGCGCCCCGTTTCGGGCAACACGCTTAGTCGATTGACCCGCCTTTCGCACCGCTCGAGAGGAATCCGCACCCTCAGTCACCATTGCTGATATCGCACTCTGGGAGCGCCCTACATTCCGACGTCGATCGCTACGCAGACCTTCCAGCTCACAACCCAACAACCTGAGACCGATCCTCACCTTGTACATCTGTGCGAGGCCCGCAGGGGCCTCGTGCGCCGCTGGCACGGTCAACGTCATAACCGACGCCTTCAGGAACGTATCGCCAGAATCACAGAGCAAGCAGAACGCCATGCGGCCCTCTTGGCGCAGCAACAGTCGCACGGCATTTGCGACTCGCTAAACGATCGCATGGGCACCGCGCGCAAGTGGCACCTATTCCGTCATCTCCTAGATTCCGCGAGCACCTCACAATCTCTCTGTCGCTTAATCCACACGTTCCCGGGCTTAGATTCTGCCCTCCTTGCCCAATTTCGCCATTAAATAGCTCCGCTTACCGCCCCGCTTGCTCCCACCGTGCCCTTATGCACCGGCCAGCCAAATCTTGATTTGGGCGCCTCTTTAACGGTCGAGGAGATTTCTGCAATGCTGCAACCTCTTGAGCGTAAATCCGCGCCCGGGGCAGACCAGTTCACGTATACCACGCTCCGAATCCTCGATACCCCGTCAATCAACGCCCTAACGGCTTTATTTATTACACAATGGTAAGCGGGCACCTTGGCTTCTGAATGGCGCCGCGCCCACCTTACTTTCATACGGAAACCTGGCAAACCTCTCGACCTGTCCACCCTCCGCTCTATCCCTCTTACCTGGTGCCTTGGCAAGCCCTTTGAACACGTCGTTCTGAGACGTTTCCAACCATACCTTGATTCGCGCTTTCCTCCCTTATACTCAATACGGCTTTCGCACTTATCTCTCCACCCACGATAGCCTCCTCCCACTTCATCACGATAGTCTCGCACAGTTCACCCCAGCGTCCACTAAGGCTATCCTGGCACTTGATCTTCACGCTGCCTTTACAACGTGTCCCACGTCGCTATCTTGAACGATCCAGCCTCTACCCACTGTGGTCCCCATACCTTCGCATACGTGAGTGCCTTCCTCGCTGACCGCACCGCTGCAGTCGGCGGCGGACAACTTAGGTCTTCGCCCTTCCCCTACTCGCCCGAGGCACCACACAGGGCTCTGTTTTATCTCCACTACTCTTCAACACTGCTATGGGCGGTCTCCCGGCAGCCCTCTCCTCCATCCCTGACCTTCGTCACGCGATTTACGTGGATGATATCACCCTATGGGTGAATGCCGGCTTGGTGGGCCGCATTCAATCCACCCTACAGGATGGCCTCGGCACTGTCACCTCCTACGCGACCTCCTGCGGCCTTGCCCTTTCTCCATTCAAGTTCGAATTCCTCGTTGTGCTCGGCCTTTTTCGCACCCCTCCCGACCCCGCCACATCTATAGCTTTGTTCGCCCATAGCACCACTATTCTAACAGTCAGTTCACTTCGAGTCCTCGGTCTCCACCTCCAAGCCGACGGGCGTGCTGCTTCCTCTCTAAACCGCCTCGCTGCATCGACCGCAGTTTCTCGGCCTTTGCCGCCGTATCCTACACTTTCGAGCGGGCCTCGCGGAAGGCAACGCTATCCGCTCGGTCCAAGCGTTCTTCCTAAGCCGCTTCCAGCAGGTTGTTTCTTACCTTGTCCTTAATCCTTCAGACCACGACAAACTCGATATCCTCGTTCTCCGAATCTACAAGACCGCCTTAGGCCTCCCACCGTCCGCCTCTACCTCGGCACTTCTTGCACTCGGCCTTCATAACACTTCGCAAGAGTTGGTTGAAGCCCATACCCACGCGCAGCTACAACGCCTGACTTTATCACCCTCTGGACGTGCCCTCTTGATCCGCCTCGACATCCACCCACCATCTCTTCCCTCAACACAACCAAACTCTCTCCCTCGGTCATTCCAAACTTTCTGTAAACTAAGCCCTGTCCCATGTCACATGCACCCCCCTCTTCACACTGCCTGCCGCTCCACCGGGCGGACTATCTCCGCCGCCCCTATGGCTCGTCCTCGGCTGCCCTCTACGTTTACGCCGCCAATTATGCCTCGCTAGCGGTCTGCACGGCAGTCGTGGTCGACCACACGGGTCGCTTTCACACGGCTGCCTCGCTCGATACCCACGACGCTCAGTCGGCAGAGGAGTTGGGCATAGCATTGGCTCTTGCTATGCCCGGCCCCTCCATACCCCGTGTTGTTATTACCGATTCGGCCTCCTCCTATTGCGGCTACCGCGACCCGGTTGTTGCCCACACCGCCGCTACTCTCCTTCGGCATCATCCTACTCTCACTTCTGAGGCGCTGTTATCTCTGACAATATCGCCCTCACTTCAGGGTGGTCATGACGTTTCTTTCCTTTATCTATTTTCGGTCACAACAGTCTGCGTGCTTCACCTCTGCGGTCGCTTCAATGCACCAGTTTGGTTCTCAGAGAGTGGCGGTTTTCTTTCTGCTCACATCTGTCGATCTTTGCCGGTGCAGAAACTCTTTGTTTGCATCACGGCGTAGCTTTCGCAGATCGGGAAGAAAGCATTGATTTACTTCGTTTCCGCTCCTTGGGAGGGCTCTCACAATGTCGCCATTCCGAAAAAAGTATAGAAACGTCGCTCTTTCTATGCAATCAGAGAAGCTCCTCTTTTTTTCTTTCTTGCTCTTGGGAAGTGCCCACCGATCGTGGACGTTCCATTAGTTATGTTTTCGCGATTGCGCTCTGACATTGTTTTGACAGCGAACCGCGGCCATAAGGTCATTTGCAGGGTACTCCGAGAAGAATGGGGTCATATACCCAGAGTGGCGCATTTTTTTTCTTTGAATTCTTGTTTTACTTATTATTTGTTATTCCGAATGGCCCCTATCCAAAAGAAACGAGAAAATCGTGTTCCCTCAAATCTTTACCCGACCTCTGTAGATAGACAGGCTTTCCGTATTTCGGTCTCGATTGGTTGAGACGCTTTGTGTGCAAACGAAAATGTACGGCAGTGTGCCGATGAAGGATGAAAGCATCTGTATTTGCTGGCTGTCAGCGAGGCCGAAAGGAATCGGGCGCGAGAACAAATGCCGTCACATTATGAATGAAAACCAAATGATTGCTTTCACCAAAACCCTTCTTTTTGTGCTGTTGCCGCGCAAATAACCCACTGTTTCGTTATTTTACAATGCTTAATAATTAACCTTTCTCTCGAGAGATTTAGTACCATTTAAATATACGCTACACATTGATTAAAACGTTTGTGGCATTTGTGGCATCTTGCGCGCCCAAGATTGGCTCGTTTCTTTGCTCCACAGGCAAGAACCCTCTGCATCACATGCCTCTTGCTCGTAGACACTTGTGATGCAGCACCTTAGCCAAGTGTAAGCCTCTCTATTACTTCGTGACGACTAACATGCACGTAACTAAAATATTGCACGGCTAAGAAAACATGACTCTTTATTAAAATAAGCATCTTCGAACACGTGGTGATGTCACCACCAAAGTCGTGGGCTCTCAGTTTGGTCTACTACTGTGCGTTTTTTGACGCCGTCACTTGCTCACAAACACCGCAAAAATTAAATGCCAAGAACAGCAAATCGCACTCGTAAAATCTAGAATAGCAAGCTGAGAAATATGAAAATTTTCTGACTTGGGTACACAGAGCTCTCCACGAAGTCTGCAGAAAAAAGTGAAGCGCTAAAAATTGCTTACTTAGCACTGGAAATCTTAACTAGAAACGTTGAGGTAAATATTGTGAATGTGGATAACTTTACGCTAAATGAACATTGCATAAGCGGACGTCTTAATAGGATACTATCCAAAATATATTTTTGAGAGAACCTGATCTCCTCTAAACCGCAAAAGTCCACAAAAACCCTCAAAAAAATATGCTGACCACACAGAGCCCCTTCCCTATACACGCGCAATCTGTCTAGAGATTATATTAAAATGCCAGCGCGCAGTCTATCCATTTTGTTCTCACTGAAATCTGTTTCTACGGCACGCACTGCACACGCGAAATTACTAAAGTAGGGGCCTTGACGAATCGCGACTCTTCTTGGCTGCTTGGTGCCCACTTATTTCCGATGGGATGCGAGCAGCGTAATTATATTCGGTAAATGGGGCCTCGATCTATGATTGCTGCTGACTGTGCACCGAAGAGTTCATTTGTTGCAACGTTTTAGGTGTTCAAAGTGTCCTCGGCCGGCATAGCGAAGCCTAAGCCTTCACTAATGGTGCGGAAGCTCTTCGCAGTTTGCCTGATCGTTTCTTTCTTCATTGCCGAACGACTGTTGCATTGCAATAGACTGCACTCTTTCGAAACCGACGATGATCATTGGAGGTCAGACGGCGGTAATTACGAAGTACGGGTTCCCTCATTAGCGAATTCAGTGGGTCCGAAAAGAGGCCGAGGGATTTCATGCGTCGCAGCCACGTTCACAGTTGTCTCTTGTTAATGAGCAGAATAATGGGCACGAGCTGAAAACGCGTAGGTTCTGTGCTGTAGTAGATGTGATGGTTGCTATGATCGAAAATAAAATAGATGAGGCATAGGCAGTTCTATACCCGCATTTCTGAAATAAAGAAGAAATGGTATTCCTACATGCTTGCATTTTTTTTATGCTTACACAAGATTGGGCGGCATGTGGAAAGCTGCAGATGAAAATAAACTGAAATATCTTCTTGCAAATTTCTGCCATGCTGTTTCAGAATCAAATATTGAAAATGGGAAGGAAGTTGTGCGCCCTGAATGCTGAAAACGTAGAGACGCTAAGAGTGGCGCAGCGTGTTTCGTCTTATTCAGGACTACAAGTGTTTGACTTGTGAAAGAGAAGTGTATTTACGGGCTACACAGGTCTCTTAGAAGTCGCAATTGCGGCTTTAGAATCTAAACTTTGACCTGTGCAGGGTAAAATGCAAAGCTAGAGTGCAGGGCAGAGGTCTGGACTTGGGCTGCTATTGAGGGTGCCCGGAGTTCAACGTTCGCCCAGGTTTTCTCTGAGTTATCACGGTGGCAGTCAATGAAAGGAGAGTGCGGAACGCGTGAAAGTAGCAGGCAAATAAATGCCGAGATAAAACCATGCATATCATTACAAGGACACCCTATGCGTGTCGTGTCCACGTTCCGAACTCCCAGACTGTTCAAAGTAAAGCGCCAACGCCGCTTGACGTTATCAACACAATAGTGCAACTCCTTATTTATTAATTTGTACATACTGCAGCCCCCAGGGCTATTGCAGGAGTGATATATAGAATACATGAAAAGAATAAATATGCTCATAAATGCAAGCGTGCATACATTAAAACTACAAACTAAATACCATATAATATCAACAAAGCAAGACGTCAGTAACATTCAATGGCAGCCAAAAATTGTGGAAATAGAAGTGACTGAATTCCACCAGGCAGGGAGTTCCAGCACTCGATGGTACGTGAGAAGAAGCTGTGTTTATATGTGTCAGTCCGCGCGTAAAATGGAGAAATGTGTAAACAGTGGTGGCGCCTAGTAGATAATGCAGCAGAAAAGGCGACATGGGTGTTCGTCGCCATAAGCCGCGGTGAGTTAATGATCGTGTAAATATATTTGGGGCACTCAATGTGCCGGCGTCTTGAAAGCGTAGTTAAAGACAATGCGCTAAGATTAAACGAGGGTGAAAATTATCTGTCATAGCGACAATATATAAAACGAATTGCCTTCTTCTGAACAGATTAAATTTATCCCAGAATACTTTTTGATACCGATTCCAGACAACTGGGCCGTATTCGATAAGCCGTAGGATTAGCGTTTTGTAAGCTAGAAGCTTTGTATGACGTGGTGCTGCACGTAAAGTGAGTCGCAGATACCCCCATGTCTGAAGTGCTTTGCAGCATGTTAGATTGATGTCCTTCGACCAAGGCATGTTGGCAGTGAAAAGCAGTCCAAGGTACTTATATTCGATTACTTTATTTAGGAAGAAGCCATTAAACGGTCAAGTCAAAAGAGGCAGGAGAAAAGGATTTCCTAAAAGAAATGGAGACCGTTTAAGTGAAGTTAATTTTCTTCTGCCACGTGTCGCACCACTGAGAGAAGCTAGAAAAATAATTATTTAAATAGTTGTGATCCTGAGTTTTGGTGATGGGATGGTACACCACGCAATCGTCCGCATTAAGCGCGTTTTAGTAAATATGCTAAAAGGGAGGTCGTTAATGTACAGAAGGAAAAGAAGTGGCCCTAAAACGGACCCTTGCGGAACACCTGACGAGACATCCACTGTAGAAGAGATACCCGAGTTGACGGACACGTACTGCAAACCAAAAAAAAAGGAAATTGGCAATCCAGCTGACAACGGTCGGATGGTTTAGTATGGCGTTGAATTTGTGCAGGAGTTTTGGGGAAGGAACTGTGTCATACGCTTTCGGTAGGTCAACGAATATAGCGTCAGTCTGGTAATCGAGATAAAGAGATCACCGATAGCAAGCAGTGCACCCCTGGTGCATTCATGCGCAGATTATATCGCTTCTTTCTATGGCAGCACGTCCAAGCCACCGAAGAGCTAGCTGTGTATACAACTCTGTTAGATAATTTCTGATGCTCTGCCCTTACAGAATAGCGCTTGTTACATACCACCACTTTGTCATCGTTGTCATAGGTGGATAACGCTTTGCAAGCAGCTGCAGTGACATGGCGACCGCTTTTTGCTCTGTGCTACCTGATAAGAACAGAGGTTATATTGTTTTTATGCCATGCAGCTCCAGATAACAATCCAGGGACAGTCAACGTCTTTTGTTTTTTTCGACATTGATGCTCAGATTTAGCAGTGAAGATGTGCGTTGTGCCCCCTTTATTTTGACGGTCAAGATTGTTGATGTGTCTCGACACGGCTTTGCTGTAGCCTGCAAGCACGTCGGACGTGGCTTAATGGTAGAGTGCACGCGCATAAGAGTTATATGGCACGACTGGGATAGTATAACTATGGTTTCGATCGACAGGGGTATTCAGTTCAAACTCGGGACTGGTGAAGGCACCCCGAATTCAACTCACCACCATCATGGCGGCGTCAGCAGCAGCACCAGCTTGAGCCATCGCTTCGAACAGTGGCAAACGTAAATATGACCGAATGGAGTCCTTTAACGACATAACCGCCGATGATCTCCGGCGTCATTTTTGCTTGCGGAATAACGCAGGTGCGCTGGCTCATCGAGGACGCTGTGCACTGCGTCATTCAGAATGAGAGTCGTGAACGAAAAGCAGATCCAACACTTTAAATGTTGTCAAGTCAGCGCTCGTCCCGTGCTTCTATGTTCCTGCGGTTTTCTGTGGCATTCTCTTGCGCTGCTTTCTAATGTTTCAAATATGATACAACTAGCCCCAACTCAAATTTTAGTCGAATGCATTTCTCCTACATTGGGCACTTTTCTGTGTCGACCACCCATGCACAAGTTAGCCATTACATTGGTTAACCTGGTAGCCATAATCACTTGTCATTCAAGGGTGCCGTCATTCTGATTAAAGAACATCATCCCGCTCGAGGTTCAAGCCCTGTTTAGGGTTTTGGTGCCTTCCTGGGGGCACGTACGACGCGTAGAAAAGATCCTGAAATCCGAAATCTGGAGACAAGTCCGGCTGTACCAGGACTGCCTCAGACGTGTCGTGCATGAAGAAGAGCCTGGCAGCATGGACCAACAAAGATACCAAAAACTGAAGTACTTTGCTGCCCAATTCATGGTGTTTTGTGGCAACGTGGACGACTTCGCTTCCCAGCGAGAACAACATAGGACAACAGAGGACAACGTGAGCAACTCTCAATCACTGCTCTCGGAGGTGCGACTGTGCCAAGCGATGCCGAGAACATTCTACAAAAAGGACCAAAGTTTGCCTATAAACCATCGTCCAACAGTGTGCAGATGCTGGCCATGGTTGTGGAGGTGGCATACAGATCCTGTGGCCAAGAGAAGGACCGGCTCTTCAAGTACGGTATGGACTGCGTCATTCACAATGTGAGCCATGAACGAAAATCAGGTCCATCACTTGTAAGAGTTGCTAGGCCAGCACCCGTCCTGTGTTTCTGGGTTTCTGCTGTTTTCCTTATCGTTCTTTTGCGCTGCTCTCTAACGATTCATGCTGGCTAAACACCGAGGTAGGCGACGTCCCACGTTTGCGGACACTAGGTGGTTGGCCTCAATAGCTCATGGATGAAAACAAAGTCCTTTGTGCCTTCCGATTCTACACTGGATTCCACGTTACCGGACCACTGTGTATTGCTGTGGAAGGGACGTCTCCGACGTGCTGTGCAGAAGTAGTGGCTTGCTTTTCCCAACACTGCGGACGACTGTGCTGATATTAAGGAACGTTTTCTTCTGGTCGTCGGCATCACGGACGCCGTGGGATGCATGGGATGCGTGGACGGCACATACATTTGAATTAAGGCTTCTTTATTGTCAAGCCCTGAGGTGATGGAAGAATGAACGAGATTAACTTGCGTAAGCCAGGAAAACTACAAGAAGAACGACCACGTACGTTCACTCGCTCATATATATCAGAGATGCAGAGACTTGGAATGAAAATAACACAATTTATCATGCCGATCATAGAGAGTGAAAAACTTTGACTACTCATCACCATTTGGTGTTCCAGATAGTTCATCTTTACCGAGAAAAAAATTTGAAGTCTCAAGCCGGGAATAGACATACATAAAACACTTTTTTGTTAAGGCAGGTTAGCTTACTAGCTCAGCTCTGGGAGTCCTTTATTTTGTGAAGAGTTCTGTGCGCAGGCACAGTTTTATTGTGAAATGAATTTGCGAAACAAAAAAAAAAGGCTACACTTCGGTGAGATGCGGAATTTTGAAACAAACGTCCGTGGTAGAGCTGAAATGCTTTAAAAATTTCAGACACGAGCTAAGACCTCTGCCATAAGTGCCGCGGATACCAGGCTTCAAAATGAGCTACAGTCAGGCTGTTTAATAATAAGTGATCGAATTTCTCTTCACGTTGTCCAGAACTAGTCAAATGCACGCGATCGAAGGTCTGGATTTTGTCCAACGTGTGCGAACCAGCTGTAAAAAATAATAGGCGAGAGGATCACAGGCTCACATTCGTTTTCTGAAATTTTAGTTGGAATGGCCAATTTAATACATGCCTGCCTCCTTTACGGTTGCTTGGTCGTCTATTGTCCATTGATATATTTATTTTGCACGAATGTAAGGTGGAAAAGTGACAGTTGTTGACAAAATGCCGAAATTTAGCGCAGCGATTGCTAAAACAAAAAAAAAACCTGAAGCAAGGTACATAAAAACAAAATTTCGCCGCTTCTCAGCTGCCGCGCTAGACGCTGCGTCACTTTCTTCTCACGACTGTGAAAACTTAACCTGCTGACGTACCAAAACTGCGTAGCAAAAACGCACTAAAAACTTTATTTTCATAATATACTTACTTGCGCAGGTAATACAATTGGTGGAAGGATACACGAAACAATGAGCGAAGACATCTGATTACGGCAGTCGTCCTTCGTCGACGGCCAGCGAAAGCACATATCGTGATGACCAAGTTTTGATGAACTAGCAGATTGAGTCTAGATAAGCTAATAAAACTGGAGGCAGGCTCAAGCAGGAATTTTATGTCTTGGTACCATATGTTCATTCATCTGAGGGCACCGCGAGAGCTGAGGGGATTCCAAGTTTTTTCAAACTCGTGGCAGGCTGCATAGCGCCGTTTGAGAGGCTCAGAAATCTGATTTAAAACAAAACATACGCAAGAAGCAGGCTTGGCATGAAAAAAAATGTGGTAATATCGGGCGCCAGGGCCACTCAAGCCATTGTTTTTTGATTAAAGCTAACCACCATTTACCTGATAAGGAAGGCAACAGGATTGGTTAATAACCCAGTACGATATGTACGGCACAGAGTGTGAGCACTACCTTGAAGGAGTACCGTCGGTGCGAGTTAATAAAAACCGGCCGCATCTTTACACATTTTTTTCAGCTTACTAAGATGGCAGGGAACTATTCTTGTGAAGTGCAGTGACTGACCTATAGTGTGTACTCATACTCTCCTGCCTTCGCGAACGTGTTGCAAGAACAATTCGAAGTGCAGTAGAGACCCTTGCACCTGCTGCGCCGCAGATCGCGCTTTGTCCGCCATGTCACTTGCTCAGGCCGTTGTCCAGCAAGAAATTCGCTACTCGGATTTCCCTCCGGTGGTGTTTTCTGAGGACATCCCTGCATACCGCCTTGCTCCAACAGACATTTTCTGCCTCAGCTTACTCCAGCATTACTGTTGCTGCCATCCGGCGGAGTACTTCATAACGCATAAAAGAACCTGCTTCCACTGGTGTTTCGTCGTCCACATTTCTCCCGACAATGCCACAACCAGTGGCCTCCGTCTCTTTGCGGCTACCTCTCCAAATGCTGCTGCCGTCATTATTTCTCGCGCCCATTCCCGCCCCAATTCCATCCATTGCGGTACGACACCACCTTCCACCCTTCTAGACGATTTTGGAGCGAAAGCTTCACTTCTCTCGTACAAACCTTGAAGGTCATTTTACGGCGCAGATATGACCTTAAATGGCCTCAAAGAATAAAAAAACGAAGAAAATTGCGGTGTAGGGGGGAATGAAACTTGCGCTTCCGACATGCGAGGCGGAGACGCTGCCGCTCCGCCATGATCTTTTTTTTAGCACAGTATTTATTACACTCCTTTATGTGCAGGAAAGAGCTATGTACATTATTTACAAAGTAATCAGCCAGTGGCCCAGCAAGTTAAATAAAACACAATACCACCAACTCAGTTGCGCGTCTTAACACGTCCTATCTAAAACGGTGGCAAGAAAAGATATCATTACGGCAGCCAGGTTGGTAGTGTGCTCGTAAGTGTCTTTCGGCTGGTGCACCATCTGGCCGATATGTGTTTTGGGGGTGACGACAGGCTCAGCATTCCGATCCAACATGGGCCTTTTCCACAGGCTATGCAGTTCAAGCAGGAAAATAATGTCAAAGAGTTCGTGGTCATGTTGTTTGGCCATGAGGTAACGCATACTGTGAGAATTCCTTTTTTTTTTTTCAGTGCCCTATGTAGAATGTGCCAAAATTATATCGCGTATTTGCACCCAATAAAGTAAGTGCATAACATAGGTGACAATTAACAAAATAAACAATAATAATTTATTTGGTCAAGCCACATTTGAACAAGTAGAACTTCGGTGTGAAATTAAAAAGATTTAGTTCAAGGCGAAAATCGGCGTTTTACGTACTCGTCTCAGCAGATTATGACCAATCAATCCTTTGTATAAATTTTCATGCGAAAGAGAGAAAAGTACCCACAAGAAAAGCGAGCTTCCAGAAAAAGCACTGGGTCATAAACAACCTTCATGAAACCAGATAATATGGGCCGCTCAATAAAATTAGAAGAGACCACTATGTCAGGAAGAAAGTTCATGAAGTTAGTTTGCAGGGAAACTCTGATAATTGGGTGGGAGCTGTCAAGAAAACAGAAGAAACGTGCAACAGCGCGTATCAGCTATACAGAGTGTGTCGACTGTTGGACTCCTCGAAGTAAATTTAGGCGCGTCTAGTGAATGCACAGATGTATAAGAAACGTATCTGCCAGGTATGTACTGAGGGGTGCAAGAATTGTATATTACGAACGTGCAAATTACAGATGTTTAAGCGAGTAGGGAAGCACTTTTCCGGCGAATTTCCTTCTTGCATTGCGTGTAATCATAGCACCATCAAGCAGCACCCACTGAAACCCCAACACGGAATGTACGGCGATGATCCAGCAGATGGCGCGCGTCTAGTAAAATCACAGATCTCTTAGAAACGTATCCTCGAGTTATGCACTGAGGCGTTCATGAATAATCCAATAATGAGCGTATAAATTACAGATGTTCTTATTAAGCGAGTGAAAATGTCCGGAACGCACTCAACGTTATAGATGCCAAGCCGCGTCTATTTGCCCGGTACACCACAGCTGTCGCTCTCTAACCAGGTTTAACAGTAGTTAAACAACCGCTAATTTTTATTTTCCCTCTCCGTCACTGCAACAACATTCTTCATAACCGCAGTTTTGTCTTTCACTGCTACCTCGTACCCAAACCGATTTACAAAACGAGCGGATGCCGCTCTGGAATCAAACGCTGCATCCAAGATTGTGCCCGCTGCTCCACTTCTGACCTCCCGACCTAGTTTTCTACATGTCAAAATCGACAATTTGCCTGTCCAGACACTCAATGACAGCGTTGCCAGAAATCCATGATAAGCGTTAGCGTCAGCCAAATTCCCCTTCCCTGCAACGTCTCGTGTGCGTGTTGTGGAGGGCGGATCACCTCCTGTTGACGGAATGCGTACCGCTCGCGTCGGTGCTGCCGATTACGATGCCAAGGTTCAGTTCATAGCCTTTACACCTGTACTCATGAACGCTTTGTCAACTTCGATTTCCTGTCACACCGTTTGTTGTATACATGATAGCTTAATCCTGCTTTCGCAGTTTCAAAGCACGTGTCTCTCACAGATTTCTTCGATCCTACTGGCCTTCACACTATTCCAGTCATGCCATATAAGCCGACTCATCGGTACGAACAAACGATTCCTATATCGAGCGTCAATCTGTGTTCCACAGAAGCCCGAAACGCACCGTGCGCGTATCAGCTATAAGAGGCGTTTCACTTAATACACCACAAGGTTCTTAAAAATAGGCCTTTGGAGTTAGAAGAGCGTTTTTTTCGGCATAGAATGACCAGCGATGTAGTACGTCTGAATACACATAAGACATGCTAACCAGCAAGCTGGTTAAAAAATTTTGAATTGTTAACTTTTTAACTATTACTGTACAGCTAATAATTATTGCGAGGTGTGTATTTCAATAAGTAATATCAGTAACCGTTTTTATGATTTCGAAAACGCGGTTACCATTGGCGCTGTCGCCTAACAAATTTTAGCCACTTCGACGATATAGATACACTGGAGAGGTTGCTTTGCCTGCAAGCTTCTCCAAAGGGCATGTATATTGGCTCGAAATAGACAAAATCTGTTGGGCCACAGCACCTTGGGTAACCGCGCTTGGCTTTTCAAAACGCTTTCAGTGCCGAATCGGGTGTAGTGGACGGAACACCAGTGCACCTGAAACCTAAAGAAGGAGCCGTGTTGGTCAAATGTTACGGGGAATCCCCCAATTTGGAGTAGATTTGTAAAAATAGAATGAGTATTCATTTTCACCTACCCAAGCGTAAACCATACAGATACAAAGAAAAGCTATGCAGCTTTCACAGAAATTTCCTAGGTAAAGAAAAAGTGGTCCTAGTCAGGGCACCACCGGAACTGCCGCTTCAACGGAGCAGCCGCTTCATCAACTGGACTAATCGGGACGTCAATGTTATGGTAGGGCGACAGCGATTTGATCAATAACTCGAAGTGGGAGCAGGGCTGGTAAAGTGTTTAGGAGGGTAAACGAATATCTCGAGCATACGTCTGTGTTCCATCGGGGCACGACACTCGCAGAGCGCGTATAACCGATGGAAATGGAACAGTCCTCCTCCCCGCAACATATTATGTGGGTGTGCCGCGGATGATGAAAATCCTACTTTTGTTGAACTGCCTACCGCTCGCGTAAGTACTTCCAGCCACGATCCTCAGCTTCAGCTTGTACTTTTGTATACTTGCACCCATGAACGCTCTTCAGAATCAGAATCAGTTTATTTATTTCAGCGAACAAACATTACATACACATATTTGTTAAATACAGGAGGAGGTCCCAAAGCCAATGCCTGCACAGGTAACCTGCTGTTACATACTTACAAAAATCAATAAGTACGAACAACAGCGGATAAAATTGTAACAGACTGCAAAAAAATATTCAGCAAAACACACAAATCTGAAATAAGATGAAGCTGTGAACAAAACAACTCAGCTTAGATTTTCTGTCCGATCATTTAGCTATCATGCCATGCTCGCTCGGTGTCTACTGGCTTGAGCTGCCACCCTTTGATTCCCGAAAACATCAGTTGCGCTCCTAAATTGCTTTCTGCAAATCATTTTCTCTTGAGTTCAGTTCGCTGAGCATATCCTGAATTGCATCTGTCACGACGTGTTTGATTACGCGCTCATAAGACGAGCTACAAGCTTTTGTAGTATTTTTTGTTGCCCTTCAACATACACTGCTTATCTCTTTCTTATTTTGCTGTTTTTAGGTTTAATGCCCTGCTCTTTGTCATGTGTTAGTGCAATTTTGCTATGTACTGCGTTTTTCTTTTCATATCGTTGTGCATATTTTGCTAGTAAATGAAATTTGACGCCCCCCCCCTTTTACACAATGCCCAAGGGGCCTATAAGTTATTTCGAATAATTAAATGAATAATACGATGTCCTTCGTTGCACCGAGCTAGCACTCGCTTGACGCTGGCAAGACAGTTATGCCGTATCCTGATCTCCTCCTGGTTTGTACTGCCAGGCAACATTGCGTTGCCTTAATTACAGACGCCACAGTGAAGGCCAACACACTGTATGTGCCGTTTCTGAATTACTTCTCTCCTCAAGTGCTATCGTTCGGCGCACGCACGGCCATGCTCTCTCACCTCGCCCATTGCGAACAGCTACATTAGACGCCACTTCTGTTCGCGCCGCCGCCGTCCGTCGCCAGTATCTTCCTCTTTCGACGGACGCATTTTGCACCTATGACAACCATACATCTCGGCCTCACCCAGACTCCCAGACTGCATAGCCTCGCGAAATTCTTGAACCTTTGTCTGACATATCCGACCTCATTGACGTTCTCCTGTGTCAAGCTTTCACTTTGACGCACAGCATCAATATCGGTGATGCCCTTGCTACCCGCAACCGACCATACCGGTTATCTGATGCTGAGCGAGAGGTCATACAAGCCAGGATTATAAAACCATAGTTTTGAATGCTGCTTCAGAAATGACCTCTCAAACATTGTTTCAATATTCCATCATGCAGAACTCAGGCTCTTCTCTTCCTATTGCCGTTTCGCGAGCCGTGAGATCCCCGTCGTGGTTCATGTCGTCGACGCCCCGAGTGGCCATGCTGATAAAGATAAGAGGTTGGATGTCCGAAACTTAATAGTCACGCTGACAGAGATGACGCGACACGGACGGCGCATAGTCTCTGTCCGTGTGTTTTCTTCGCTGCTATTTTCACACACCCAGTTTGCCACATTAGTCAACAGTGCCGCGTTCGTCTTCGTGTAACAACATCCTGAGCTTCCTGGGGGTCTGTTCATACTTAAATTGATTCACTGAAGACTTCGCGGACACCGCACGATCCCTCACCAACCTCCTAAAAGAAGGCATTGCTTTCTTCTGGGCCCCATAAACAAGAACTAGCCTTCCGTGCAACAATCTAGGAACATGCCACCACGCTAGGCTTGGATCAGTTCGGCGTACGTGGCAGCCCACGATGAAATTTGTACCGGCGACAGTGTTCATGAAACTAGCACTCTTCATGCTGAGCTGCACTCGAGCAATACCGTTCATTCACCTACGTCAGCCGCACTGTTTCTTCATAACATAGCAATTATGTATTCACAAAGCGGGAATGCTTAGCACAATTGATGGTCGCGCAAAAATTTCGGACGTGTTTCTAACCGGGATATAATGGCTGCCGCCGACCACGATGCGCCCTGTTGGCGCTCTTCTCTTAAAGATCCTAAAAGCTGACTTAGCCGTAGGGTGCTATGCCTAGAAGAGTAAAATTAAAAGGGTCATACACAAATATGGTCGGCTCTTTATATCCTTTTCCAAACCCATGGTCTACCTGCGCTCCTGGTACCCGAAATACAACTTTCTTGGGCAACGCGATAATCGTAAGGAAATTGTGTAATAATTTAAGATACTGTTAACCGCATTCTGAAGACAATGGCCTAACAGCATGATGAGTAGTGAAATCTTGCTTCATGTTTGTCCTTTGCTGGCTGTGAGTAGTTATGACTGCCATGAAAAACCAGCGAAGTCCGTTTTTAACCATAATTTTGAGGTGATTTCGTATTAATATAAGGCATTGTTATCAACACTTTGTTGGTAATGGTCTAATCTTTTGGTGCGTTTGCAAGCCCTTGCTTTTAAAATGTGTCCCCCGCTCGCACCGAGTCGGTAATACTGCTGCGTTCGTAGGTGTTCGTAGGTGGCCTCTTTATCAGTGTATAGTATCTTTTCTTGTTGTGTGTGATGTGGTACAATTTGATGTAATAAGTGCATGCTGTTTTAGGATAGCGTCCTGCGCTGCATAATTTGCGACTGTGCGTGGTATTCTGCTTCATATGACACTCGGACAAAATTGTCGTTTTTTTTTATCTTGTACGATTTCAGGAAACAAAAATATTTTTCGGTTTTTAATATGTTATCTGATTTTTACCTGAGTTTCGGGCTCTAAACGTTAGCGACATGGGCAAAGCGCGCGCGACTAAAATTCTTATATCAGCTTCTTAATAACACTTCCAAGATCAATTCATCAAAGCACCTTTTACTGTCACAAAAACGCGAATTAAGGGACCAGCACGCGTATACGCTAATCGAATATTCATAACACAGTGACACTTTCAAAGAATGTAACTGTCTACACGCATCCATTACTAAAGCTTATTCAGTTTCAAATTTTTGTTCCAAACTACAATCCGCGTTTTATAAACTGTGGTAGGGGTTTTTACTTCACTCTTGTCTCTTACAAGGAGTAGAGGATGTGTACTGCCCTTGTTAATTTTTTTTTTTTTGCAGCGGGAGTTACACTAGGCTAACAGTCGAGCATTTCGTGGTACTTGGGAGAGGATAGTTGTGCGTATGCGCTGTTACCATAGCAACCGGAGAGGAGCAGCGGGTGCGCCGCACCCTTCGGCGCTGCCTTCGCCGCGGCCGAGCGCCCGCTCCATCTTCGAAGCTAAATGTAACGTGACACGGATGAGCAGTTGTGCGCATGCGCCGATACTATAGTAGCCATATAGACCCCACAGCTACGCCACGTTCGTCACCACCGCCTCGCCGCAGGCCGCTATATCACCCGAACCGCGCTTCATCGCCTGCGCAGCATTGCGTTCAAAAGGCGGAGCTGTAATCGGCGGCTGTATCGAAACGCTTAATATGGATGCACAGAAGCAGAGTCCAGCCGCTGCTTAACGGCGGTATAGACAAGAGAACATTAGCTCCTGATCCTGAAGTTGTCGCCTGGCAGTTGGCTTCCCAACAAATAGAGAATGAGCGTTAGAAGGCCAATAGAGCAGCGGAGACGCCCGGACAGAGAGAGGAACGCCTTGGCAAACGGAGACACCAAACAGCCGAGTGTAATAGATGCCGCATAGCCGCCGAGATGGAGCCTATAGAAAGCGTCAGTCAACGGTAACCAACCGAAGATGTGAAGGCCTCTGGTGTGACTGATCACACCATTCGAGTTTCCGAAGGTGTATCAGCGACTCGGACATTTGAAGCAGACTTTGTGAACAATCCGTTTTTATTTATTTATTATAGATACCTCAAGGGACCTTGAGGGCTTTACATGAGGGGTGGGCTAACAACCTGGTGTTAATAGAACATAGTTTTGATGGCTTTCTTGAAATGATCCGGGTTTGTAAGAAGGATGGTACTGGTGGGAAGACTGTCCCAGTCACGCGCTGTTTGGATGAAGAAGGAATGAAGATGGGTCACGGTGCGAGCAGGAGGTGGGTAAACGGCCTTGTGGTGGCTTGTGCGGGCTGAAGAACGTTGAGCAGGCTGGATAGGACAGTTGAGAGTAAAGTTATGATATATTTTGTGATACAAGCATAGCCTTGCAACAATACGGCGTTGCTTGAGGTTAGGTAGGCATGCATTATTTTTCAGGGAGGTAACACTGGTGGAGTATAAGTAGATTGAGTAGATGAATCTAACGGCGCGATTTTGCGCATGTTCAACACAGTGGGTTAGGTTAAGTTTAGCGGGGTCCCAGATGGCTGATGCGTACTCTAACTTTGGCCGAATTAATGTTTTATAAGCTAGCAATTTAACTCTTGGTGAAGCTAGACGTAAATTACGACGTAGGTAGCCGGACACGTGTAGTGTGTGCGACAGACTGTGGCACCAAAAGGACTTGACACCAGTGAGTAATACAGTGTATGACACTTTGCGTCTGGCATATCAGAATGGTCGGATGAGATTTTGCCCAGTGTTTGTGAAACGTGCAAGGGCTTTCTGGTCAAGCAGAAAATTCCACTCTACAGTGTAAGCCATCGGTATCGGTATCCACACTTACCGCCTGCTTTGCCAGTTTTGAACGATGTGGCCGAACATTTTCGGCTTTTGGAGAGCGGCATTATCATCCAAGGAGGCTACGTGGCACCCGGTACATCTGTCAAGCAGACGATTGATTTGATAGCCACGTGTATACCAGCCTACGGCACGTTTTCACAGTTGTGTACCACTTTGGGGGATTTCAACAGGAAACAGGACGCTATTACTGAGTGTATGAGAGGAAAGTTTGACTTTAATTTATGTTCGTACCCACACGTCCAGACTACACAATGCGGAACTACTGTAGACCTTGCATACCAAAGAGGCTCTACCAAATCGAAATACTGTATCGACAAAATTGAGACCGCTGCACGCTACTTCACAGATCATTGGGTAGGTAGTCTTCGTCTCTGTCAAGCAACCTGAATAAAATATGTGTACATCCAATGTCTCTCATTGCTGAACATACAATGCCAACAACAAGCTCAGCCAGGAAAACGTACCTCCCGCTACGTGTATCCTGGCATAGCGGAGCTAAGCCACTGTCAATTTTTTTTGTTTTTGAACTTGCATCAGTTTTTTTAAGTTACTTGTGCAAATCTTCCAAGTTCTTTGCAGTTTTTCTGTGCTATGAATTGTCCAGACTCTAGTTGTCTTTTGCACCGCTGCTTCTAGAAAAGGTATCGTTTTCTAACTATGATACATGTAATGCCCACCTGCTAAGATCGCAACCAGAGATTGGCAGTATTCCACATAAATAAATAAATAAGTAAACGAATAAATAAATAAATAAATAAATAAATAAATAAATAAATAAATAAATAAATAAATAAATAAATAAATGTTTTAACAGTACTGCTGTGAACTCCGTAGGGTCAGAGGCCTCGTTAGGCCTCAACAGCCTTTAGCTTGTCCCGGCATCAAGCTCTGCAATCTTTTGCCGCTGAGTCAAAGAAATAGATTAAAAAAGTATGCGGGGTGCATTTCCGACACTGAACAGTAGAAAACTACTAGCCTCCCAAAAGAAACCCGGGAATATTTCGATTGCTATGGAATCAATCTTAAGATATGCAAAAGGAAATGACATTCCTAACTTCCCATTGAAAAATGCGCTTGTCCTGAAAACCTCGATTTGAGAAGGCTGGATGTAGTGGGTCGAGGACCTGCGTTGTGCCGTGTTCAACCATATTTCTAGGAGTCCATCCCGGGCGCTGTTAGTAGCCAGGATATTTAGCACAATCAGCTGACGCTTCTAAGCCATCGTGACTATCTAATCTGCTAGGTCCGCATCCCAATAAAATCGACCAAGGGCCACCTGCGCTATTTTTATGATCCTGCTCTTGTAAACGGCGCAGATGATGCCGCACAGCTTTGGATGTGATTAATCTCAGAAAACTCAGGTTCAGATGAGAATCTGCCCCTTGCTATTGTAAGGTTCATCGTCATCATTAACATCATTAGCAGCAGCAGTAGCAGCAGCCTCCTGACTGCGCCTACTGCAGGGCAAAGGCATCTCTCATGTCTCTCCAATTAACCCTGTTCTTTGCCAGTTGCGCCCACCGTATGCCCGCAAACTTCTTAATCTCATGCGCCAACCTAACTTTTTGCCGCCCTGTCCTGTCTTGTGTGTGTGTTGTCTCTGTCTTTTAGCGCCAGTACGTTTGTTTGAGTAAACCATGTTAGGTGGGTGGATGAGATGAAGTTTGCAGGCAAAGGGTGCATGCAGCTGGCAAAGGACAGGGTTAATTAGAGAGACATGGGAGAGGTTTTTGCCCTGCAGTGGGTGTTGTCAGGCTGATGAAGATGATGATTTTCTGCGCTCGGACAGATACTGATCAAGACGACACCAGCCGAAGCACAGCGCGAGAAGCTGGCAGTTAAACACGAGAGATGCTCGGCTGTGACGATGACGTAGTGGTCTAGCGTAGTCATCAGCGAATCTAATCTGTTCATGCCGCTGCTGGTTCTAAACACTCTTGCGTCGACAAAGTGTTTTTCCATAAACCCTGCCGACAGTTTTCCGAAAACCCGGTGGGCAGGTTGCCACCCGCTTAAGACAAACATTTCAGAAACGAAATTCCAGATTGAGATTCTTAGTGCCAGCGCGTTACTAGGAAATAAACACCATCGAAGGAAGAAAAGCAAAAGTGCCTTTTCCCCAATATTTAACCTCACTTTTATTTCACCCTAAATTTATTTTTTTTAAATATTTAAACTAGCGCCCATTGGCTTCGTGGATACCTGGCAGCACTCGGCATCAAACTCAGCACCTTTAGCTTACGAGGCGCATGCTCAAACCACTATCCCAACGCTGTGGTGTGGTCTGTGGTCGGCTACACAAGGATGCAGACGTCCTCTCCCGTTAGGCCGTTGGGCTGTCTGGTAATCGTGGCATTGACAGAGACCCTGGCCTGGTCTTGCTTAGGACCTTCACTAACGTTGGCGATGAACAGCGCCAGGATGTTGAGATACTCTCTTCTATGACCACTAGCAGTGTGCCGCATTTGGCCCTCACATTTTCCGGTTTCTTCTCCATAATTGCACTTTATACCACACAAACGTTATATATGCTGTTTCCGACCTCCTGTTTTCTCTGCCCCGGCATCTTCGTAGGGCTGTCCCTCAAGAAGTCTTTAATCTCCGCGCACTTGCTGATCTGTATGTCTGACGTAATTACGACCGCCTGCGTCGTTCATTTATCAGGCCTCGCTTCTATCGCTATACACGTCGCTGTGGTGATGCCTGTCACCTCTATCAGTGCCGGAAACGGTCTACCAGTCTCTCAGAAGGCCTTCTCTAAACTAATGCCAAAGCGACCTTTCTACCTGAACAGACCTGACCTTCTGGACCTGATTCATTATTCAACGTTCAACATAGGATGCCTTGCAGCTGCCTCGGAAGATGCAACAAGCTTTGCATTCAAGCGGGCAACCCGCTACAGCAGAGCTACTTAAGTCACCGTTTTCTTCATTATGTACTCATCTTACGTCATGGTTCTCAAAATAATGTTCTTATCGATCGCAGCCGCTGCGTTCTTACACAGTTCACGACGAAATTCTCCGCTGCTGCTTAACTAAGCATAAGCTCAAAACCACCTATCGCCAACAAACGAGCGGCCTCACCGAGTGCCTCAACCCTCACTGATATGCTTGCAATGCACGTTTGACCGGACAGCTGAGACTGGGAAATTGCTCTCTGTTATGCAACATTTGCCTGATGCTCCTCTCTTCTTGCCACAGCCTGTTGCTTATGCACTTTCTGCATTTTGTACGACCGCGAGCCCCAGTTACCTCAAGGCACGCTGATACCTGCGTGTGGCCCTCGGCCATCTCAAAAAAGAGCGACGCACTTGCCTGTCCGGCCACAGCCTCGTACTCGCACGCCCTCGATTACTAGGTCTCTAATCCGCACAAGAACAATATTACAGCCACCGCTTACTCATGGCCTCCTCACCTCCATCATCTCAGTATGGTTTCCATGCCGCCGCAGTAGACAGATAAAAAATAATCTCTCCCGTAAAGCTAGTCCGTACCGTGCTGCGCCAGATCACCGCTGTGACCTATGCGATCTGGGACATTTCCGACGAGCACCGTACATCCCGATTAACGTTATATAGCGCACGTCTCGCACCTGAAGCCGCTGCCACATGACAATACGGAGCAAGCAAACAGTGTTTCTAACTGACGAAATCATGGGGGAACTTTTTCTTACTTTTTGTAATAAAAGTGGACATTACGTAGCGTCATTAGGTTAGAGATGAGACACCTACTTTATCCCAAAACAGAAAAAAAAAGAAAGAATCAAAATGATTTTATGTGTATAATAAAACAGTTGGCTTCTGTGACATGTAGATCATAACGCGAAACTCATTCTAGTATCATTTTACGCAAAACAGCTTAAAAGGTCTCGGTTAGGCAGTCTTCAGGGCATATATAGCTGTCGCACAGCTGCCATTCATAGCATTTTGTCGCACTCAACGTGCCACTTGCGTTACAACAGGCCGTTTAGCCTTCGCCTATATTGTAGGAGGTGGCGCTGCTGAGCACTAAAGATCAGGCTGCATGCAGCACAAGTACACTCTAAAAAAGAAATTTGTACAGCGTTGCTGTAGTTCAGTTGGTAGAGTATCCTGGCAGCATAATGAGGTCGTCAGATCGGATCCCAAGTGTGGTATGTGGTTGCCTTATCATCTACTTTGTGCTGCAATTACCCACATCTAAAATGGCTACGTAAGTAATCACGTAAACTGAAAAAATTGCAAAACACACCCAGTTCACTTTGCTCGGTTTGAGTTCTCTTCCTGTATGTGTACCACGCACAACCCTCATTACTATATCATTGTGTGTTCAAGGCCGGACTATTTGGACTTGCGGCTTGTTGCCAGAGACGGGAGGATCGCGATAATTTCTTGCAACGCATTAAATACGCGTAGAGTACATAGACACAGGCGACTAGAGTTTAGGGCTGAGAATGTTAAAGCATAAAATAGCGGCGCATAAATAATGCAATAAAAAAAAACAACGCTTTAGACACAGCTTATTCGCTATTTTTCTTTTCAAATCTATTCAATTAACCAGTTCCTAACGTCTCAAAATTATAGAAGGCAGCAATTAATTCATGATTTTTTAACTATTCGTGTATGCTTGTGTGTTTACTATAGGGATGTGCGAATATTCCTATATTTTGAATAGCGGATCAAATATACTTCTACTTCCACCAAAAAGCAAAAGAAATAGCGTAGATTAAAAATAATTCACAAAACTAAACATGTTAAAAGATTTGCCTATCTGATTTTGTTTTATGGCTTATAATAGACACTGACACTTCTCTATAGCCAACAAACTTTTTTAATTTAAAACCCAACCTGTTCCCAAAGATCGGTCACGGAGAGAAAGAGCCCAAAGCATTATCGCCAAAGTTGCTCTGAAGCGAATTTTGAGAAAATCTCATAGAAAAAATTTGGCAACATAAAAAGAACGCCCACAAATTCGCAAGAGAATGCTACCTTGAAGCCGAACATTCCGAAGACTCACACCACAGAGTAACTTCGGCGAAACTAACATCCTCAGAACCGAAACAAATAACAAAAAAGGATCTTAGTAAAATCCTGGCACATTGAAACTGCCTCGAACATCAGCCGCACAAAGGAAACCCTGCCCGGAGTATAGGAACAGGGAGTTCGCTCTGCACCTAAAAGAACAAAAGTCGCCATTGACCGCCTCCGCACAATCCGACAGCCTATCAGCCTTAGCCTCCTCTCTCGCGCATCTTTCGCATCACTGCTTTCCTTCTTTTGACCTTTTGCAGCCCTCCATGCATACTTAAATATGCTAAAGAAGGCGAGCCGACATCGAAACGCTGGGTTTTATATTAAAAAAAGTTTTATGTTGGAGGCATGTTAGAGTTTTTTGTGTAATTATTCCACACGAATCAAATTCTTTGTCAGCTTTCCGAATAGTTTTCCAGTAATTGGCACATATATCGAGCACGGCACGCCATAGTGTTTTCTTCGAACAATGCACACCACACTGCCGCGATCGGTGTTTGCGGAAGAGCGGTTTGAGCGCTGCGACGCAGTTCATTCGTTTGGCGGTCTTCATAATTATCATTCATACAGTATCGAAGATTGCGTAACGCGACAAGACCCAGCCCGGATTAGAAAAAACCTGCATCCATATCCGATACCGGAGGCCATGGCTAAAATATTCGCTGCTGACATCAACTCCGATTTGGCGCAAGTTTGTTCGCTGACGTCATCTGTGGGAAATCGCAATTTTTCTGTCCGTATGAAATGACTAAAACGCAGTTTATATACCGTCGTCATGTTGCGTGTCCCGTAGAGGAGGTCCCGGTTTCGTTTTTTGACCGCCTCAGCTTTCATATCATGACTTCGAAGGCCGCCGCTTGCAGATCCGTTTCTCATCACCTATATGTTCCCGCAAATATTCTCACAACAAGCGAATAACCACAAAAGTAGTCAATTCGATCCTTTAACTATTTAATTCACATTCTATTATTTAGCGAAGTTAAACAATTTCTATTTGATTAGCTATCGGAAAACTATTAATCGCAGCATGCTATCTCTTACCTGTATGCTGCCATCCATTGCTCTCCCTGCCGAACTAATTTCTCGCAACCCATTCCGCTGACGTCGACTGAAACTTTTTTGTCTTACGTCTGAAATGCTGCTGTGTTCAATTTTATTTCTGTTTCACTTTGTGACTTTATATTGTGCATTAATGTGACCAGTCGCGAAGTCAAAGACTTTGCCCGTCCTTGTAAAAGTCTCATAGAAGTTAGCAGAGGAGTAATAATAAAAGTCGTTTTGTCCTGTTAAGACAGGATGAAAAACCGCAACACTTCTGCAGCCTATCTGTAATAGGAAGTCAAAGAGGACTAATCGCTATCTCTTATTCCTAGCCTTTCATGAAATGGAGGACAATAGAGGCACACTTAGTAATATTATAAGTTGGTTATTGGTTAAACTTAGCCCAGATCTATATCTCCAAAGACCACAGAGCTCCCAATTGCCTTTTGCGTTTCTGTAAAAATATTTGTACACTTTATTGTGACAAGCACTCTTTCGTGCATGTATTGAAATAAATATGCGACAAAAGACGTTGTTGCATGGCTTTTAACGCGAAGAGTTCCCTTGCGGATACCATGGAATAACTCCCATACGAACAACTGTTGGATGTACGCCTTCAAAAGTGTTTGGATATATTTAAAGAACTACCTTCATTTGAGAAATATAGAGCGTATAACTCTTAAAACCCAAATTTTTGCTTGAATCTAACGTGGAGCATGCGCTTTTCAGAGAAAGTCTGTTTTTCGGAAAATTTAAAAAGCAAAGTTCGCCAAAAAAATTTCGGAGTCTAGAAGAATCTGAAGAACCGATAATGTTGCAATTTTTTTTTTTCAAATTGCTTTTGTTTTCGAGCGACTGCAGAAAAAATGGCCTGAAATAGACATTTTTTCATACGACTGTAGGCATAATTGGTTACATCATAGAGAGAGAAAGAGAGAGAGAACTCCATATCTTCAATCAAATTCGAGGAGGTTTTAACCTCCAAATCTAGGAGTCCGCCAGGATCTCTTGGAAATTGGCGGCTGCCCGGGCTTTATAGGTGACTTCTTTTTGTTTTTCTGGGTCCGAGCTGCATAGAACACTCGTGTAAGGATGATATGTCACCGACACTCGCCTGATGGATGCAGGCTTGAAGTCTATGAAATAATGTGGAAGGGTAACACAGCAATGAGCATTCAAATTGTAAGTTGCTAAGGTATCGTCAGGAGAAACCAATCGTTCTCTGTTCGGTAAAGAACTAGACCGATGTAACGATGTTCAAGCCGCAGTCAAAATTTCTGCCAAAATCAAGTCTTTGGCATGATATGCAAATCAGAAAACTGATAAACGGTGGTTTGTTGTGGTTAACGATTCGATCCAAGAATTTTGAAAACGCAAAAACGGCAGCCACCAGGGATGTCAAGATCTTGATAAGATCCCAGAGGTTCTTTGCGACAATTAGGCAGAAGCGTGCGCAGGGATTAGTAACAATTATTCTTGCTACCGCCCTTCACAAATGTGGACACCCCTTCGTTGAAAACCTCTCGATGATTTGTTATCACAGAGATTGCTCACTGGAAACGAGGATATGTTCAGAATATCATGTAGCAAAAATCAAGGGCTCTTTTTAATCTACTGCCGTAAGGGCCGCGAAAAAATTGCAGTGTTGTGTAATCGGTAATTTTTTATCTAAAGGACTTGACATTTGTCATTAGCACCAAAAAAAAAACGTGAACAGATGAGCTGTTCACCAGAATAGCTGACAGAGAGGAAATATGAATAATGTAGGGACAATTACTACTTTTAAAGAGCGGACTACTTGCCTTCGAAAGGAAAAGAATTTTCCTAGTATTTAGTCTCTCTCAAATATTAATTTACCATTTTGCTTGCAGGTTTGATTGTAGTCTCGTGGTGTATTTAAAGCTGATGGCAGCAATTAAGTTGCGACGTCCTCGTGCGTATTTGTGTATGGCTGGAAATAGGACCTAAATGAGCCAATCACCACAAAATTTAATAACTCTATCCACGGTAGTGCTACATTTACTCACTGAAAAGGCTAATGTTGTTGGAAGTAGCCATTTTTTTGTGCGAAAATAAAAAAAGGCAGAGAAATTATCATAAACGGTTCGCATCATAAGTGAGGCCTCACATAAGAAAGGACTCATAAGAAAGGACTCGCACTGAGTTGGCTCACTGAGACTTGCACATTTTACTCGACCATACCGGATGCCCTAATTAATATATTCCGCAATTTTTAAAAATAGACTTTTTCACTCAGAGCACTTAATCGGCGTAGCATTGAAAGGGGTGCACCACTTTAGAATACGGCTAAGAAGTGCCATATAGTATACTAGTTAACTAATACTTAGTATTGTTAACTATTTCACTATTGTTGTTTTTATCCTTGTTTAGTAGAGGCGTGCAGCCCACCGTAACTAATAACCATATCGTTAACAAAATTTTGAAAACGAAGTTCCTCTAGCTGCTGTGGCCCAACAAATTTTGTTTATTTCGACGAGTTACGTACACTGGAGGGTTTGCTTGGGCTGCAGGCTTTTAGAAAATGCGTGTATATTATCGATATGTAGGTAAAATTGGTTGGGTCACAGGTCTAAGGGTAATAGCGTTTACGAAATTCCAAAAATTTATATGGCTATTACTTACTAGACCTACACTACTCTGAGTCAATATTCAATATCACTTAGGCAGTCTACTAGTTACAGATCTTAGCCATATTCTGATGCGCTATATTGGCGTCAACGCTATGCTTAAAATCTCTCTTGGAACTCGAAATGCTTATTTTAGTCTGTCGCAGAATATGTTTGGTGAGACACCGGACCTTCTCTAAAGCCTTACGGAAGGATGAACCAGAAGCTAACCACCTTCTCGCTCGTGCTCCCTCAGCCGGCTCTGTTAGTTCTTCGATCTCCGATTGACTGCTTTGTAATAACAGGTAATATCCGATCTCATAATAAGCTTTGAGGCATTTCCACCAGAACATTTTCAATTTCAAACTAGAAGTTTTTGAAACCGCCTCGGCTCCTCGGCTGTGGCTAGCGTCGTCCTGTATAAGCACAGGAAGACCTTCCGGAAGTTGTGGTACTTTTGGAAAATTGTTTCAACGCATTGTTAAGCTTTTATTGCGGAGTCCTGCTTCAATTATTCATGTTCTGAGCTGTTGAGTAAAGTACATATTTTCTTCTCGTAGTCCCGTCTTTCCAGAACGTCAGTTATGTTGCCCTTGAAAGCTGGAAGGATCACGATGTTCGTGTCTCTCTGGCGGTCTTTAAGCGCTTGCTGTTCATCCGGTGGTAGATCCTCTACTTTTCGGCGTGCTTGCATGGATTTCAGTGCACTTATTGTTTAAGCTCTGACTTTTAGTACGGCTGGTTTAAGTTGCCGGATGCCGTCTCGAAGCGCAGATACAATTTTTGGGAGTTTGACTGATATGATGTCATCCCTGATTTTACACGTTAGTTTTGGTCTTACCTATCTAAATTAATTAGGTATGTTAATCAGCGTTAATTTTAACGTAACGTTATCACATTCATCACGTGGCTCGTCGGCTCGTGACGTCGCATTCGGCGCTATTTTCGCGGACACATTTGTGCCGACATGACCATGAAATTGAGCCATCTAATGTTTTCGAATAACATAATCTTCATCGGGGGTAATCGTATTTGGCGCATACTGCCGTTTACAGCTCTCAATTGACAAGCTTATATCGTTAGAACGCGAACTCGACATTTTTGGTTCTCTCATTCTGAATCGACCCCGTGCTATTATTAAATTATTAAAAGAACATATTGCAGCAATTGAACAAAAATTTCGATTACTCGATTGCGTGGAGTTCTCAGCAGGTTTCCATTTGGCAGGTTCGTCACATGGGAAATTTGTGGAGCATTGCAGACCTCCAAATATAATTTTTTCGCCCTTCGTGATATTTGACTAGGTCGCAGGTTAAAAAGAAAACTTTGCTGTCGTTTCCGGGGTTGGCGCAGTTTTTAGTATTCTGAAAAGTACTTTTTGCCGAAAACTTTTTGTAGCCTACTGTGGACGCACGTACTTAAATGCTCTGTTTTTCAAAGTGCTGAGAGCAACTTGGAAAGAATGCATTCGTTTTTACTTAACTGTCTTTGGTATATATATTCAGCTCAATATTTAAAGCAATCGAAAGTGCCGTTTCCCTCTGTTACTTTGCACACTAATGACCGGTGGAGCGTTCATTGTGAAATTCGATGAAGCTTCTATGAACTTTTGTCCCTACGAAGTCCAAATCTTACCCATTCAGTACCCGATTCATATGCGAAATTTTGAGCTGGGTCTCTTGCAAGCGTGGTAAAGGTACGGCCTAGTTGAAACTTATGAATTTAGTCACCTTTTAGTACAAGCTAGTACGGTGTATGGGTTGTGGGGGTTTAACGTCCCAAAGCGACTTAGGCTTTGAGAGACGGCGTAGTGAGGGGCTTCGGAAATTTCGACCTCCTGGCGTTCTTTAACGTCCACTGACCTCGCACAGTAAAGGGGCCTCTAGAATTTCACCTCCATGGAAATTCGACTACCGCGGCAGGGATCGGACCCGTGTCTTTCGGGCCAGCAGCCGTACAATCTGGTACGAGCTGCGGCGAAATGCGTGTAATCGAAATGATCAAAGGAGGTAAATGTTGAAATTTTCCATATTGAGAAATCGTTTGATCTTACTTTAGAGATTCGTTCTGAAGTTAGGAGGTCTCGAATTAGGCTGAAAGCATTCTCTCTGACCTACCGCTCTCGCAATTGCCAGGGTACGTGGCTTACACATTTCAGATTCGATTAGCACACTAACACACGAGGAGGGCGCGTGGAAATGGCGCTCTACAAAGTTAATTTTAAGAGTTCAATGAAGGCGAAACGGTACTGCGAGGTGCGCTGTACTCGCCTCTGGTTACCACCCCGAGTGTATTTGCAAAATCTATTCAGAATTCTTTTTTGTCTCGGCCTGGTATTTTTCTTTGAACAGTTTGCTCAGTGAGGAAAGCGAAATCTGAGCAAGATCAACCTTGAGCCTAAAATAAGGGCGACCCCAATTCTCTCATCCAGAAAATTTGTTTGGTTTCGCCTTCTATTTTTGCAAAGTGAAACGCCAAAGTTGGTACGTTAATATGCGAGCCTGAGTAACCTCAGTGTTTGCTAGAATTTGAGGGAAGAAAAGAAAAACAAGTAAATTAATACCAGAATGTCACACCAATTATCGAGATTTAAAGGCTGCCTTATCATTTCACAAAAGAATTCTAAGTGCTTGAACACAGCGCATTTTGGAAAAGGTTGCACCATATCTTCTAAACAAAAAAAATTTTCCCTGTTGCTTTTCGTAAAGGACATTTATATATTTCCAGCGCGGCATGCATTCAAAAAAACACTTTAAGTAAAAGACCACGCTCTCATTCAAGCACGAGAGCTCTTTACCTGCACTGAGACGTATTTACCTGCCCTAAACAAAAGAATTCTTACACCACCTACACCGGCTTGTTGCCTACTGCGAACTGCGGTCTACTTCTGAGTCTCTCAAGCATTGCCTCAAATTTTTCCATATTATGGGAAGGCACAACATTCTGCTTGCATCTCTATGTGCTGTACCGCCATTTCCTTTTCGGTCCCTGATTTACTTAACGATGTAGTTTCATTATCTCAAAGGAGACTGCTAAGGTATGCTTCATTAGGTTTTATACTCAGCTCTACCAACGCCACACCTCTTGTAAACACCGGGTTAATAGTACTGGAGAAGTCGTGGCTTCTCGGCTGACGCCCTTCCTGGTTAATATTTTATCCCTTTTAATGTGACGGCGTAATGTCGCTGTGCAACAGGTGTAGATAATGGTTAGGCAAGGACTGAATGAAAGGTGATGTTTCGACTGAATGAAGGGTTATCACACAGTCTATAATGGACATATACACACGTTGGTTATATTCTGTGAATTTCTCTCTCACCTTGCTGGTCGTGTGATTATGGTCTGCTGTAGAATAGCCTTACGGAAAGCCAGCCTGGTTTATTAGTTGACTAATACCTATGGTTGATCTAATCAGATAGCCATTACTTTATATACACCTTGTAAACTAGGAGTGTAAGCTTATCTGTGTATAAGGTTTCGACTCCACGTCCTGCTGCGTACTAATTAAGATGAATTTAGCGTTCTTCCAAGATCATGGTACATTAGAGGCCCCAAGGTTTTGCATATAGGGGGCAGCAACTTTTTCAGAACAATGTCCCCATAATTTTGCAATAAATGCGCAGTTTCCTGATCCTCACCAGGTGCTTACCTGTATTTTTATTCCTTGTAAGGTTTTCTTCAATTCAACTTTGGTTAACGACGGGATGTCGAATTCGCCACACCGCTGACTTCATCCCTAGCATGCAAGAAATTTAGTATGGTATTATATCACCGCGGATTCTTATTATATGGTTATTACCGACCGCTCGCTACAAGTCTGTACCTAGTATTAAGGAACTAACCTTACTACAGCAAAAGTTAACTACTAGAAATTAGTTGACCAGCCGACTGTAGTTAATACAATATTCCTGCCCTTAGTGATAACTAATAAGTTTGGAATATACTTCTGGAAATTTATCATGTATTTTAAACATATTTTGTATTCATGAATGCAATAAAAATATTCCGGAAATAGCTTCCCGAAATTTTATGCTTGGTATTACAGATATATTCTTAAAAGCTGCCAAAATACGTTCCTTAAAGCATGTTTCGAGCACGTTTCGAACACGTGAAAAATTATGACTGCGGTTTCAGCATCTTGTCAATATAATGACACAGTGAATTCCGCATTTTCGCTTAGCGCTGACCTAAAGCACGCGCCGTCTCGAAGAAGAGGAAGCGGAGGTGTCAGCGATCTTGAGCTGTGGTGCAGACGTTCGTCGGATCCTGCGTTCCTCTGTTCAGTGGTCATCGCATTCACGCGTGACAATATTAAAAGTATACTTCCGTAAATATGAAATCAATACATTCGAAGTATACGTAATTTAAAGCATGTTTCTAGCACGTTTCAAATACGTGAAAAATTATGTATGTGGTTTTAGCATCTTGTCAATGTATTGGAAGTGCACTTTGGTAAATATGAAATTAATTAATCTCAAGTATGCTTCAATTTTAGCAAACAGGCAGTCCATTTAAAAATATTTTAAGCACACTTTTAGCTACCGTAGAACAATCTTGTGCTCGAAATCGCGATTCGGGATATGACCTTTTCATGTTGGCAATGTATTGAAAGTGTAATTTCGCAAATACGACATTAATTCGTTCAAAGCACACTTGAATTCTAACGAATGAGCTATCCGCGTAAACGTACTTGCAGCACACTTCAAGCTGTCATTGAACAGTTTGAGCTCGAAATGGCGATTCGGGAAATGACATGTAGGCAGTGCATTTAAAGTGTACTTTCGTAAATACGAAATAATTTGTGCGTAGTATACTTCAACTTTAAAAAATGGGTATTCCACGTCAGCATATTTTCAGTACACTTCAAGCTGCTGTGGAACAACCTAGAGCTCGAAATCACGTTTCCGGGAACAGTGAAAACTCCCCCTTTTCGACCATTCGCTTATGTTAACTTCTAGCAGAAAGGCAATCACCACTGATTTAAATTACGTGTAGACAGCGTGATAGCATTACACCGGCAAAAGCGCAATGCGCGCCTCCGGGCCCGAACATGCCAGCAAAAAGGTCCCCGACTGGCAAGGCCGACCGGCCCCTATAGACGCCGCTGTATTTGTTGGTCGACAGTTCGACTCCTGACCGACGCCAGGCGAAAGTTACGACTAACAATTCGGTTCTAGATGGCACCGCAGATTCGAACGCGACCACTCCGGCGCTTGTGCGACAATTTGGGGGCCCACAGTCTTTACGCAAGAAGCGCCTCACCAGGCGAGATAATATTTCTCCTCTAGGGGGGTATACATAAGTCAAGCCAAGTCTTAGGCTTGTCGGAGGAGTTCGTGTTTGCTGACCTAACTTTCCGTCGACATTAATTGCGTGGCGAATCTTTCACGTTCAGGTCCCGTCACGTGACCTTCCATTGGCATAGACTTCTTGATGACAACGCGTTTTATCTGGGTTTGTCTGTCTCCTGATAATTAAAACTAGTTCAGTCATTGCTTCTGCTGTTGACAACATTGATCAGAATTATCCGCAGAATCCTCCTAGCACACCTTTTGTAAGCCGAGCCGAAGTGAATATATTTAAATTATTTTATTTTGAAGTGTATTTTTAATGTAGTTTAATGCATTTACTGCATATTTTTAGCATACTTTAATGTAAAATGGTGTTTTTTAGTATATTTTAATGTATTTATTGTGCATTTTTATTATATTTTTATAGTATATTCAATTTACTAAGCGGACAGATAATGCCTTTTTGATGCATTGGTACCCACCGCGGTGGCTCATTGGTTAGGGTGCTCCACTACTGATCCGGAGTTCCCGGGTTCGAACCCGACCGCGGCGGCTGCGTTTTTAGGGAGGAAAAACACTAAGGCGCCCGTGTGCTGTGCGATGTCAGTGCACGTTGAAGATCCCCAGGTGGTCGAAATTACTCCGGAGCCCTCCACTACGGCACCACTTCCTTCCTTTCTTCTTTCATTCCCTCCTTTATCCCTTCCCTTAACGCGCGGTTCAGGTGTCCAACGATATATGAGACAGATACTGCGCCATTTTCTTTCCCCCAAAAAACAATTATTATTAATTATATGATGCATTTGTAAGAATGTTCAGAACAGTACTTTTAGCATACTTACAAAGCATTCTTGTGGCAATTTAAGCATAGGGACAAAAAATTCAAAATTAATACTAAATTAATATATTATATTCGAAATTCATTTTTAGCACAGCCTTTTTTCGCTAAGGGCATGTCTTCCGATATCCGTCAAACTGATACTGCACTGTCGCAGGCGCTGTTTATTAATGGTTGTGACACATCAATACGGGCACTTGTGTCCCAAACAGTTTGCATGAGGTATGCCATCCATACAAATGAATATCCTGCCAATCCTAGGGTGAGTCGTTACCATAAGTGTCTAGTGAGGAGGGCTTCTTTCCGTGCATATCAAGGAGCATTATTATGCAACGTAGAAAGCGCTGAGCTGCATGAAGTGCATTCCGTCCGTAGGTCCTGAATAAATAGAAACGCCGTCTTTACCGACTCATGCAAGCACGCTTGCATGATGAGTGTCATTCCAGCTTTTTCAGTTCGCTAGATCAAGCGCATTCAATAAACCGAGTAGCCGTTGTCCGGTCGGCCCGTCTTTTACCATGAAGAGCTAGACGCTAGCCGCCTGGGTGGTAGATACGTCACGTAGGTCACGTGATCTTGTGACGTAATTACAACATGCTGCTCGGATTTTGAAAAACCTGCACACCGTGTAAGTTGGCCGTTCAATTAATGATTACTCGCGAGAGGTTGATTGGCAACAGGAACCTGGGTCTCACAAACCCCACAGTGGCGCATCATTTAATCACTGCACCACTACTACAGGCGTAGTATGAGGATTCCCAGTGATCTCTGATTATGAAGAAAAGAAGAACTCAGTCCGCGTTTATGACGTTAATCCATTAACCCATCACTTCACACCCTTAAGGCATAGCTTAAGTGTATGCTGAATTTTAATGCGCTAGCACAAATTCTCTCCCCTTCCCCCTTTACGATATCTCCAATATTTGTGTTACGCCTGCTTGACATTAATAATAGAGCCTAGACCTGAAGCCGAAGTCAAAATCGATCTTCTAGCGCATCTAATTTGTGTTGGCCTAACCACGCAAATTGTCCGTCCTTCTTTTTTTTGCTTCGTAAGTGCAGATAATGCACGCTGAAGGTCATCCAGAAAGAGCGAGGTGACTTCGACCTCTCTCTTACAATAGTGTTCAGAGGCTGGATTATACCTTAATTTAAAAAAAAACACAACAGTAACTCTCTATATACAGAACTTTTTCCCCGCAGCTGGCTCCGAATCGAGATTCGAAGAAGGGTTGACTTGGTCGAATGAACGGGTTTCATAACAAATATACATGTTGATTTGTGATGAATCAGCGAGCATGGCCTTGAGCTACTCCTGAGTGGAGTTCACTAGAGAATTCTCGAGGAACGCAGTTTCACTGTCGTCTTGGTAACTTCAAAAGCCTTGACAACATTTATGCCTCGTGAGCCATTCTCAGCATTATATAAAGAAGCAATCGAACACGCGTACGCAGTGCACGTACTCAATGTTTTAATCGCGTATCAATAAGAACAGTGAAGTGGAAGGGCATACATAAATGCTACAAATACACTGATCTTTCTCTTGTAGCATATCATTCGTGAAGGCGTAGAGTTTCCCGCGGATGTTTGCAAACCACAGCAGGAAGGATGATTCCACCGTTTTGGAATGCGCTGCACGCTCATGAGCATTTGATCATTTTGCAGCGGTGACGCTGAGCCATCTCTTCCTATCCTTTCGAATCAGCGCTGCATTTGAGTTGGCAGGGCTGACACGAAGATGAACTTCAGTAATTTGTTGCACTGCTCAAAGAAATTGATATGGTCGTTGCCATTTGTCCTCGCAGATCAGCCGCTTCAGGCTAACATACAATTCCTTTCTTTAGCTCTCTATGGTGACGGTTTGAAAGCTGTCGACATGATCTGTATCGCCCTCACAATAGAATACATCTTGAAAACAATTTTAAATAGATTTGTGGGGAGCCTGTGGTTCACAATGAAAATGCTCTGGCCATCGGAAAGATTGGTATCTAGTTCGCCGGCTGCGTTGAAGTTCAGTTTTGCAGTTGGCATGTGTAAATTTGGCATGTCTAAACTGACCACGCATATCTAAGGAGGCTGGCTCGGAACAGGCGGCCATGGCTTCCGAGGCTTTGGAGCGACCAGAACATGGAGACGACCACCGGTCCAGCGAGACCTCATCGCTTTCGCTTAGTGGGGATGAGTCAACGATTGTGGGCGGTGACGAGTCAGTGGCCGATATGGCTGACGTAGACAACGAGGGCATCAAGTTGGTAAGTCATCGCAAGGAACGAACGCTCCGGATTCCGGTAGTAGTTGTGCCCACAAAGAAAGGGTCCAATTTAAGAGAGAGGAATCTCTTGATTTGCGCAGCCATTTGATCACTGCTGGGATCAGCTTCGATTCGATGTCAGCTCACCATGCAATGGGCCCTTCAGCTGGATGTCTTAACGAAAGAGCAGGTTGACAAGCTCCTGCAGTGCTCTCAAATTAGTGACATCAAAGTTAAAGTGCGGTTGCCGCATTCCTAAATGAAGAACACCTGCGTTATTGAAGGTGTACGAAAGTGGTATTCAGAAAGCGACCTACTTGATTACTTGAAGACACATGGATTTCTGCACATGAAACGACTTGTGCATCGTGTGGAGTCTGAAGAAAAGGAATCGGCTGCGAAACCTACCCACTCTATCGTGCTGAAATTCATTCTCAAATCAAAACGCCCTGAAAACATTGATCTGGGATTCACAAAACACGAAGTTGCCGATTTCGTTGAAGCTCATTCGTGGCGTTTTACATGGAAAGGGTTTGGACATGTGGCCAAAGTTTGCATGATGGATCGACGCTGTAAGCGGTGCGGTGGCGAACCCGACTTTAAAGCCTGCAAGGCCGATTTTGCTTGTGCCAATTGTGGTGGTGATCATCCAGCAGGTTCTGGAGGCTGCCCCTTCCGTGTGAGTGCTTTGCCCCGTCGAATATCATTCATTGCTGGTCCCAAAGCCCAACCGACTAAGAAGCCTGTGCCAGGATGTGACAAGTTCCCAGTGTTAGAGTCTGATGTTGCTGCGTTACCCAAATATGTTCCTAAGAGACCTGAATCCCGCAATGCGCCAAGGACCATTGCGTGAGAGTCGGTTGTTAACCCTCCAGTAAAAAGTGTCCATGCTCCTGAGCGCCCGGATCACAGGCAGACTCGACGGCAAAGGGGACTCTCATATGTACAAGTGACAAGAAAACCAGCTACTTCGGCCAAGGGTGTGTCCCCGTCTGCATCTTTTTCCGATGTTGTGAGTGCGTTGTGCAAAATAAGAAGCTCAAAAATCAAGGAATGTCTGACCTTATTGATGTTTTGTTTGGAGCTCTGCGTTCACATTGTCTAGCGATGCCGCCTGGTAACCTGGAGAACTTCGTACAGCTCGTGCTTTCTTTTGAGTCTATGATTACCACCTTCGCAGCGAACTTCCTTTCGATCTAATATGAATGGTGTTCAACCTCCTGGATCTAATATCAGCCGAAAGTTTATATGGCAATGCAACTGCGTTGGGATTTTAAATCGGTTAGTTGAACTAAACTATTCTTGAAAGCGACTTCTGTTTCAGTATTGACCCTGTCGGAAGTTGGCCTGCCAAGCGGGAGACGTTTAACTGAATATGCCGCCCATAAAAATCGCAGCATACAGTCATTTCCTGCAGGAAGTGCCGCGCTTCACATAAGAAGAGAAATTCTACATGTTGCTTCAAGCGCTACCGATCTCTGCACGGATGACATTGAGGTAGCGGCTGTGAGAATAAAGCTCGGCTTTCGAATCCTTTCTATTGCATCCGTGTACTTGTCCCCGCGGGAAAAGGTAGCATTGGATTTGTTTCTACAGCAGCCTGGCGACTGCTGCCAAGCTCCTTGAATCATCTGCGGTAATTTCAACGCCCATGATGCCGTCTGGTCTGAGAGGAACACGGATTCCCGTGGACGCAAACTCGTAGACGTTGTTGACAGTTTGGCCCTGTGTGTTGCCAATGACGGAAGCCCCACTTTCATCCAGCCTCCAGCTTCAGCGACAGCTATAACCTGACTTTCCATTCACATGACGTCCGCGTGAGGCGGTCAACAGCGCTTGACCGCATGGGAAGTGATCATAGACCCAATTTTAGTGTTTGCTGCCTACTTTCGTATGCGTGGTCTTAAGATCAGCAATATGGTTAACTGGGACAAGCACAGAGAGCATCCGAAATGTGTTTCTGGTGATGTTATTGACAAAATGATTTCTAGTAAGATAGCAGCAACTATGGCGGTCAAGTTATTTTATCATTTTACTGCCCCGGATTTAAAACGCAGGAAACCCTGCGCAGCGAGAAGGGCGAACCGACAACTCGAGCGGGAGAAGGCCGACAGGGACTTGAAGGCGACCTTCAATAGGCTGGATTCTGCCATTCGACAGCACACGAACAAGCTCTACAGGTCGCAATGGGCCTCATTCTGCGCGAATTTGAATATGTTCTCAACGATGACGAGAATATGGCGAGTTATTGGCAGCCTTGCTTTAGAGTCTGGCCTTTGGAAGCCTTTTGAAGCTCTCGCAATACGCAAGAAAAACCTATTGACTGCTTGGCAGAGAAATTTGCAGACGCAATTCTACGTGCAAATTCTGAACTGGATATATATGCACCACCTGCTTCCTCCATGTCTATCATGGACGTCCTGTTCATGCTTTGGGAGCTTCAAACTGCGCTCGGCGGACTGCGGAGCCGGCGCGCACCAGGGCCCGACGGTATCACCAACCATAAGCTGCATTATCTGCCCCTGGAATACAGGAAGAAGCTCCTAAACTACATCAATCGAGTTTGGGAGACTTTCGATGTTCCTCCGTCATAGAAGGTGCGATATGTACTTCCAGTACTGAAGCGTAGCGAAGCAATGACGTACCTTAGCTCGTATGTCCCTTTGTCATTGATCTCCTGTGTAGCTACGTTGATGGAGAAGCTGGTAAATGAACGCTTATCGTGGTGGCTTGAAGACAGCAAAGCACTGCAAGCATGTATGACAGGATTACGCCAAGGTCTTAGTGCCTAGATAGCGTCTTAGAAATGGTGAGTCACATTGAACACCAGAGACTTTTCGGCCTTTCCACCTGAACCATTTTACGTGCTTTTACGTGCTTAACGTGCTTCAGAGCTGAATTCTGAACAGTTCGCAAGGTATGGACATACAGGACTATATGTTAAGATTCATTTCCACATTTATCAGTAATCATGCGGTTCGTGTACCATTAGGGAGTAGCTTAAGCTCCAAAAGGGTTTTATCACTAAGTGTGCTTCAAGGAAGTGTCCTTTTCCCCACGCTCTTTAACGTCGTGCGTCTCTCATAGCCTGAGTCGCTTTGGGACGTTAAACCCCCTTAAACCAAGCCTTTAACGTCGTAATGGCTGGCCTTCCCGATTCGTTGCAAAAAAAGATGCAGACAAGTGCATATGTCGATTTATGCAGACGATATTTCTATTTGTATTGCTGCCTACCAGCGCAAGCGATTAGCCCTGATAGCTCGACAGGCTCTACTTTCGGTACAAACTGACATTCAAGGTGTGAGATTGCATCTATCAGTAGAAAAATCCGGCTTTGTTCTGTTTCCACGTTTAGGAAGACGTCAACCACGGTTGAAGATATACCTTGGTCACTCTTGCACCCGCCAATTAAACCACGCGCTTTTTCTGGGTGTCATTATTGACTCCCATCTATAGTGGCGAAAAGCTGTCGACGCAATTGCCTCATCTCTAATTCGCGTCTCAACGTGAACCGTAGAACTGCAACTAAGCAATGGGGAAATCATCCTTCTTCAATTGTCAATCTTCTTGAAGCGCTGGTGGTCAGCCGCATAATCTACCAATTACCTTTCATGTCCCCTCAACATCACAGTTTGAACGTCTCTAAGTTTTTCATAGAAAGGGCCTAAGAAGAGCTATTTTAGTTCTTCAGGCGGCTGTGAACAAAGCCGTACTTCATGAGTCTCTATCGAAACCTCTTAGCATTGTCGCTGTTCAGAGATCACTGATGCATATTGGCCGCCTAGGTGAGACGGCAGCTGGGCATTCCCTTCTCCAGCGGCTCTGCAAGAGATATTAGTCGTGGGCCTACTTAGGTCTTAATACCATTAGTTCGTCAGGCCTTAATGTTCGAAGGCAAAGGAAACGGTCCAAACCGCCCTGGACTTTTCCAACCCTCGACTGTAAGGTCACAATTCTCCATGTGAGCGGGAAGCGCAGCTCTCTCTTGGCAGCCACGCGTTCGCTCGTACTTGAACATTTGGAAAATGTCTATCTCCGCCATCTTCAAATTTTCTCGGATGGTTCTGTGGACATGGTCAAACAAGCTAGCGCAGCGGCGTTTTACTTTCCATTTTGGACTTGTAGTGGTCTGTACGCTTTACTGCTGTCGTATCCTCCACTACAGCCGAAAGTGTTGCTATTGAGGCGCTTTACGGAAGCTAGGATCTTGTCCGGCTCAACCTGTTGTCATCCTCACTGTTTCAAAATCTGCCCTTCAGAGGTTAGAGTGCGGTTTCCCTACTCATTCCTTATCTATATGCTCTCAGCGCTTGGTGCAGACTGTGCACAGCAGGGGCTTTACTCTTTATTTCGAATGGTTGCCCTCTCACATATTAGCCAGAGACAATGAGGTGGCATACACACTCGCCCATAAAGCTCTGTCAACAAATTCTTCAAAAAAGTCGCCCAGGAAGAAAAAAGGCTCTTCAAAGAAACGGTGCTTCATCATTTTAGTACCCTGTGGAGTGCTAGCCACAAGCCATGTTTGACCAAGGGACTGGGAAGATCCCAGGCCACTCGACTGCATTGAATTCGCACGGCCTCTGCTCGCACTCCTGCCTGGATGCTTAAGACGGGCATGGCATCGTCTCCGCTATGTTCTTTGTGTGATTTGTGCGGGGATATAGAACATTATATAATGTACTGCCCAGAGTACAACCAGAAAAAGTACGAGATGTTCGCTTCCTTCAAGAAGACAGGTGTCCTTCAGAGTGTAGTTCGACATTGTCTACCCGAGTGGAAATCACACATTCAGAAAGGAGGCTGAACGCCTTATTTTAACATTTCTGCAGGACACTGATCTTGACAGTGGCAGCAGGAACGAACTGGGGTCTACTGTGATTGAATGTGTGCTTAGATTGTGTCTTCTGAAGCGGACTATGTTATACTTTGAGTGAATGTGTGCATGTATGGTGGCACTGCAATGGACTATGTTCTATTGTGACTAAATATGTGCATAGATGGTGACTTCTGGAGTGGACTATGTTCTACCGTGAGTGAATGTGTGCATAGATGGTGGCTGCGGGAGTGGAAAATGTGCAATTATAAGTGGCTGTGCGCATAGCGGGGAAGATCCGAGAGGTTTTAGGTCATTATTAACATACAAGTGACGCTACGGTTGAGCAATTGCAGGCAGAAGAAGCAAGGCTAATCCCACCTGTAGCATACATCTCAACTCAACTATGACATATCATATAAAAGTACTTATTGAAACACAAAACCAGAGATAGCACTGATAGGGGAAACAAAACAAAACAAGCGGTTGGAAAGAAAGAGAAAAATTTTGTGTTAAAAATGTGAGAAAAAATGGAGCTATTTTAATATTATGGGGCAATAAGTTTTGATAAATGAAAAAGCAATCTGTATGAATGCAAATGTTATTGTGAACTTTTGGAACCAAAAAATTATTCAGGTGTGCAAAGCGTGTAATATTTGAGTTCGTGATGTCGTTTTAAAGAATGAATTGCAAAATATTATGATCATTAACTACCCTAAAACCGAATACACGAACAATGAATTTATTGAGATTATAATATTGAGTATGTTAAGCTGGTTATGCAAAGGGTAGGTAGGAAAATACCTTTAATCCATGTTAGAATTCTTAGAGCTTTGTTGTGAACAATTTGAAGAGACGATAAATGGGAACGGTATGTCCGGCCCAAGAAGTAATGCAATAATTTAGATGGCTATGAATGAACGCATAGTAGAGAGTAATTAAAGTACGTAATTTAAGAAAGCGACGAGCTTTTAATAATGCTCTAATTCAAAATGAAGTCTTTTGCTGTAAAGCCTGCATATGCCGGCAAAATTTTAAACAAGAATCTTGACCTATGCGAAGAAACACACATTGATAAGTTGGATGGGTGGGTAAGTAGTCAGTATACAGAGGAGGAAAAATGTCTTTTATATTTGCGGCCTTGGGGCTAAATATTATAAATTTAGATTTGAGAGGGTTAATCTGTACCTTGTTTTTAGTACACATGCTTAAACGTTATTAGGATCTTGAATAAGTGTCTTAGGGAAACCAGACAGTTAATAGATGATGACAGAGTGGTATCTTCTCCATATAAAATAAATAAATAAATAAATAAATAAATAAATAAATAAATAAATAAATAAATAAATAAATAAATAAATTCTTTATTCACTCATGAAGTGAGGGAGTGCGGGAAAAAAAGCTGAAAATTCAGCTTGACTAGTTCCCGGCTCCCCAGATTACAAAAAATTCAAGAAACAAAAGAGAGGACAAGGAAAAAAATAAAAAATAAAATAAAATAAAATAATGGCAGAGCGGCATAATAACAACACAAATCAAAATACAGAAATGCTTTGTTTACAATGTCAGATCGGCTTGTACAAGGAAAATAAACAAAACAATTCTAATTTGAACTGTATGATACACCGGTGATAAGCGAAAGTACATGCCGGAAAAAGCCCGAAAAAACAAGAACGTTACATAAGTAAAGGAAAGAGACGAAGAAAACAATGCGCATGAACAGAAAAGCGTTACTCAAAGGAAAGGTACAGCGTACATATGCAAAATGCTAGAAATACCCCATCATATGAAGGAATTGTTTTCTATGAACAGTAATTTCAGTTCTCTTTTTGAAGTTAACTCGGGAGTGATACCGTTTCTGTAACAGATATTTAACAAGTGTGGTAGCAATCTGTTTATCATTTGTCGTCCATAATCTGTCCTGCACGTTTTTACTAACCAAGGCTGTGTGCTTCTATATTCATAAGCTAGTGTCCTTTTACAAAGAGATGCCAACCGTAATAGACAATGAGTGTTGTTTTTTATTTCAATCCTATAACGCGAACACAAGCCGTGCGAGTATAGGCTGTCTATTTTCATTATGCAATATTTCGAGAACAAAAGGTGGGAAGGGTGACTTCTGGGGACGTTTTCAATGTTTCTTAACATTTTTTTTCTGCAATGTCAGAATTTTTTGCAAATTTCCTTTGGTTGCATTCCCCCAGACTAGTTGGCAATAGTTTATGTGTGAGTGGAATAGTGCCTTGTACAATAAAAGTTTAACCTTTGGAGGTAGAGTATATCTGTTTGCGTACGTTACTCCCACGATGCAAGATAGTTTTGAGATAACGTGGCTCACGTGATTGTCCCACGTCATATTTTCGGTGAAATATATTCCAAGTATTTTGAATGTGTTTACTATCTCTATCTTTGAGTTGTTCAACTTAATGTCTCTGTCTATGCTAATAATTTTGTTTTTCGCAGACAGGCAAGTTGGCAGGTCAATAATGAATAATAAAAATAGAAGAATACCGGAAATTGAACCCAGAGGGGCTCCGATGTGTAGTGTTTTTTTGTCAGAGTCCTAGGAGGCAAGAGATGCTTACAGTTGGCTCCTTGTTGGATATAGGCAGCTGCGTAACAGATTTAGCGGGATTCTAACTATACCGTAACATGCAAGCTTAGAGAAAAGAATGTCATGGTTAATTGTGTGAAATGCTTTTGAGAAATTAAGAAATACCTAAGCAACAAAGTTGCCTTTGTTAGTTTCTAATTTACAACGGACAGTAAAAAATGTTAATAAAAGGTTAGTATAAAACCCAGTCCAAAATTGAAATTGTTTAGAATATAAAACATAGAACTATTTTAAGAAGTTTGACAAACTGCGATGAATTGCCTTTTCAATAACTTTACTGAAAAAGGAAGAATAGAAATAGGCCGGTAATTAGAGAGAGAACATTTGTCACCTTTCATAAACACTGGAATAACTTTGCTTTTCTTAATTCTCGTGGGGAGACCCCTGTCTGAATTTAAGGTTTATAATGTAGGTTAGCACATCTGCAATGCCATCCATTATGGCTTTCGCGTGACGTCCATGAATACTGTCTAGGTCTGTTCCGGATAGCTTCATGCTCATAACAAGGTTTCTTATTTCGTCAAGTGAATTTGGACAAGGGAAGAATGATTGGGGACAGTGGCTTGGCAAATCAGGACGCGCTGAAGTCGGTTGGACAGGGAACGAAGAAAAAAGGACATAATTGCGCTAGCTATTTAGATAGGGTTAAATATGAAGCCCTCATGGTTTAATTCGTTATAACCTTACTTGAGCTCCTTTAAAAGAAAGCATTAATCAAGGATTATTGTTTTTTTGCTATCCGAACAATTGATCATGATTTCGATTTTGTAGTAGTAATGTCTAGCGGCCTTTAAATAGCACGTTTAACGTGTTACTGTAGTGCTCATAGCGCTTTTTGAGACGAATATTGAAAGGCTGTTTCTTTATTTTTATATAGGTTCTCCTTGTTGCGTAGGCTAAAAAGCAAGACCTGAGTTAGCCAGGAGTTTAGAGGTGACGATAATTTTTTGGCATCATACAGACGTACAAGATGCTTCTAGACATTTGGTGCTAATGTTCTCGAATTCACTATATGCCACCTGCGCCTCAAATAATCAAGTTATACTTGCCCAATCTGAGTTTTTATTGATAGGATAAACTTAGAACGATCGAAACGGTCTTAACAAAGGACCTATTGCGAATGCGTCGAAGCGGAGAAGTACGGCGAAGTGATCAGTGATAAATAACCTGAAGAACAAATGCTGAAGGAGGGAAAAGGAGGTTGGCTAAAGTATGGCCAACCAGAGTTCCTAAATCATTTGTAGGGTATAGAGTGTGGATGCCAAGCAGAGATTCAGTGCCGTACCCTTGATAACACCTAACATAACGGGCCTGAAGGGAAGTTGCATTTAAGAAATTGATATTGATATCTCCCATGCGAACAACAGACTTAATTCCTTCCGCAAGAATGTCAAGAATATTAACAAGGCCTTAACAAAAAGCAGGATGGATGAGTGGGTAGATTGGTGAATGGAGCCAAACACAGCATTTTTATTATCAATACCTAAGAAACTGTGGTCAACTTCAATCCAAACTGACTCACATCATCGACACTCAAGTAGAGATCTAGCCTTCGTTTATATCTTATTTCTTGGGGAACGAAGATGAATTAACCGCCTTGAGGAGAAGCACGATGATTATGTTGAGGAGTGCAAGAAAAAAACAGTATAGCATGAATACACAATGATAAGAGCAGCTAAAATTCAGGAAAGTGTTTATGAAGACTGCGAGCATTAAAATGAATAGCAGAATGATAAGAGCTTCAAAAATGTAACTAATTTTATTAACGCTAATGTAGGACATTGTGAGCTCTATAAAGAGCAATATATCTCAACCTAACAAAGCACGCTGAAATATGATTCGCTCCTAATCCGAAAAACGTCGCCTTCAGAAGTCTGTCTAGCCTTTATCGCACAATAGTCAGTCCACAAAAATTCCCAACCTATCTCTTTCTTCAGGTACAAGGCTTTACAAAACAAATGCTTGTTTTGACTGGTCAAGTGATCATTCACAAACACTGGCTTACTGTTTGCACCGAAGCCAACGTCACTTGCTTAAACACGAGCTTTGCGGGCTTTAGGAAAGAATTCAGACTTCAGAACGCGGTAATGAAATCGCCCCACCTCACTTGACCAAATCCGACTCTCCGTGTAAGCTCAGGTGCACGTTGGTTAAAACTAATAAATCGCACTGCCTCTTACGGCACGGCGATAGTGGTTTCGCATTCTTGGTGGAGCAACATAAAACATTCTCTATAAATAATATACCCCAGTGAATAAATTATCACTCTCGACAGTGCACGTACAAAGGCAACGTATCTTCGTTTGAGATCATGAGAAGTAATTAAGTATTGTAGTCCGTGAACTCGCTATGGATGTGTTCACGTAAACAGAAGTAGCCTCAAATAACTGCAGCGCATACATATATATATCACTCCAATCATATTATTGAGTTCATTAAATTATTCTCAAAAATAAAAACTGCACCAGTGACAACTTCTCTTCGTTCCCCTGTACCGCATTCAACTCACAATGTCAACATGAATACAGGTCGCTTGCGGATTAATTAGCCCACGTATTACACAAGATAAATAAGCTCGATTAGTAAAACTTTTGAAGAATCAGTGTAAGCCCTCAAAATTGGAGTTTGGGCGAGTTGATTCGCCATGAATGGAACTGCGCAAAGATGTGGTTGATTAAAGAGCCCCGAGACAGGGCACTTATTTACAAGTGTAAGTCAGTTGAAACTTAGCGCCTTCTGTGCGTCCTCTGTCCAAGTCCGTGTCCTTGCGGTGTTCCGATAATGTTGAACCGCCGAAACCTTCGTAGCCTTACTGGTCGCCGATCGCGGGAGTAGAGCACACGCGGGACACGACGCTCGTATAATTGCCCAACAATCAGGGGTAGTCTATTATAGCTGCTCCACTTGTCGAGCTCACTTCTCTTACTCTGCGCAGAAAGAATGAAAGCAAATTGGCAGTGGCTTAGCTCGGCTATGCCAGGATATACATAGCGAAAGATAAGGCATAGCTTGGTTAGCCTTGGTTAATCTTGATTGCAAGTCCAGGTCAGTCTGGTTGTCTTGATAGTTGTCACGTGGTTCGTCACGTGGTCGGTCACGTGACCAGTGTTGTGGGGCGGTGCGGCGACAGTTAGAATGCGAGCACGGCGAATCTGCCAGTTCGTGGCCAATGTAGCTTTCGCTACAAAACTAAATATGACAAGTGTAACGCGCTGGGAGCCCTTTTTTTTTAGACAATTTCCTTCGTGACACTTCTGGCTTCTTTCAAATAAACTTCGGAAGGAATTTCTATTAGGCACCCTAGTTCATTGTTTGATACAAATATATTGTCGCGCATTACGGGCGAGCAGTGGACGAGGACGAAGTTTGTGAGCGTGCGACGCTAGTTTAGTCAGAGGACGAAATCTTCTGAGCCGTTCTCAGTGCTTATGCTTCCAGTGCTCGCAGAATTTTTTGGTAGAGGCACTTGGTTCGATTCCAGTTCATAAAGACACCAACAAGGGATATCGATGAACGTGGTCTTCACCGCGGTCGATCGAAGCGCAAGCCACCACATTCAACGTCAGCCACGCGTGTTCGGGCACTTTTCCTCGGTGGCTGTTGCTGCAGTGAGTTTGCCCATACCGGAAACAGCTACTGCTGCTGGCGGATGAAGCTCACCTAGAGAGTTTAATGTCCTCAAGCTGCAAATCTTTCTATGAAGATTGTTTGAGTACCCTGTGGACTGGCTTGACTAGTTCGAACGCGTTGATAGGTACTATAGCTAAACAGAAAAGAAAGTTGTCAAGTTGTAAGTTGTTCGTGTTGTTTTGAGGGCGCAAACTTCAGTATTGTACTTGTATTGTAGTTTTTATTCGCAAAGGTTTCAAAAAAATTATCATGTACAATGGCTTAGACGATGAGCCGAGGCAAGTGCTACATGGTTGCTTGCTCAATGCTCTTTGTTCAAAAACTACCGCAAAGCTGAGTGTTAACCGCAACACCTCGCTCGATACACTTTTGCTGTGTACAGTAAACGGGTTCGACATATGTGGCCGAATACCGTTAGGACTTTTGCGTTTCTGGGCAGATAGAAGTTAATAAAATAAAAAGTCTAGCATAAAATAAGGACGCACAGACCTGGCATGAGCTCTCCAGCCCGAGCCACTGTCCACGTCATATTGTTCTCACAATATGTACCCGTTTCGTCGGTCACAATTTTCTTGTAGGTTGTGGCCTATTTAAAAATTATGTACACTGAAAGGGAAAACGAATATAGATAAACAAATTTAAGAAGTTACGCAACACATAAGCAAACATCTACAACCAAAACTGGCGCTCTTTCTCGTGTTTAATTTTAGCCATATATATATATATATTGTGACATTCCTTGTGTGCTACGAGGTACATTGTTCGACGGCGCGGCGTAGACGGAAACCCAGGTATTTCTTTGTGTGTGCTACGAGCATCCACGTTCGACGGCGCGGCGTAGACGAAGGGACCCGCCGCCGTGACAGCGGCATCATCAATTACCCAGCCATGCTCTTTGAGTGACGACCAGAACAACCGGACCCGCCGCCGCCGCCGCGGGGAAACATGCTTTATCCTCCCCAATTTCCGGGCACATTCCAGGACAAGGGAGCTGTCAGCGGGCCAGAGCGCGCCGTACCACAGCCGACGCTATGCGCTACCGCGAAGACAACATTCTTTCCCTCCTTCCCCTTTCGACGTGGGCTATCGCCGGGAAGGCACCCACAGCTTCCCGCCGTGCCTCGTGAACAAAAGCGCATTCCCAGAAGGGCCGTGACGGACACCTGTCATGGCGGACAGGCAGTACTCGCCAAGAATGTGGAAAGACAGGCGCTAGTGAATTAGCTCCGAAGACAGAGCCTGTGTATACTCTCACTTGAGAGAGAGTGGTGGCGTTTTTGTTGTTTATTTAGTTTGTATTGTTAACAGACTCTGGGTTCGAGGCTAAGCCCAACCCAAGGGGTGGTCCCCATCTCGCATGTTATTTTGGATTGGAGAATTGATGCTTTGGGCGGGCCACTGGAAATGACCGCCCTTAGTCCTTTGTTAATCAAGTGCTTAAAAGCACATGTAAACGGATGCAGTCCAGTCTGAGCTGGGGGCTCCATGCTTACCATGTAATGTGATGCTACTTAGGCACTAACCTGCCCGGTCGATGAGTAAAGTAGTGCAAAGTTTGTTCTTTTGTAAATTCAGTTCTGCTTTTTCCAGTTTAACTCTCTGTATATGTATGTTGTAAAATTATGCTCTGCTGTCATCATCTACAAGCTCGCCTCCTGTTCATCTTCCAAGCCGAACGACACTAGAGGAAGGGTTTGTGAACCATCCTCGAAGAAACGGACGACTATTGAAATTCTACTGCATAAACGCTCAGGACGACATCGTTCGCCAAGAGGGCCTTCAGCGCCGAAGCCCGTCGGCGTGCAGCTTCTGCCAGCAACCGCTCGAGCCCAACTCCGGAGCCACTCCATCGCCCCCATGAAGTCGTCGGCACGTAAGCTCGGACGCCCCAGCCTCTGATGTATAACCTTAATCATGTGTAATTATTGAATATACCTGTTTGTTTAAACTGAGCCATACGGTGTCTCTTTGCCTCTCCGTCCCGTGTGGACCTGCGCATTATGGGGGTCATCACACTGGTGTCAGAAGTGGGGTCTCAAAAGCAAATGTCCTCTGAATGCTGTGACATTCATGACTTCAAAATTGTAATCAAAAGGGAATCACGGGACTGATTGTGGGACTTTTACTCCCATTTGAGAGGCTTGAGGCACTGGAGGGCTTGAAAAAAAAAATGACTGTATCTGAGGGAGCTCCCACTCCACAGCCGTCGCTCGGAGCAAGCATGCTGGCATTAGGAAGCGTCATTCCGACGTTTACGGGAGATAAGACAGGGGTTCCAATCTGCGATTTCTTTTCCATGCTAGAAGAGATTGGGAAAATGGGGGGATGGTCCGATGCTCAAATGCTGGGAATGGCGAGGTGTAAGATGGCAGGAGCTGCTCATGATTTTGCCTGGCGAGACGAAAAAGTAAAATCCACAAAATCATTTGCGGAATTTAAGAAGCTCGCGTTTGAGCATTTCGACACTGAACCACGTCACGTGCGTGTACAGAGGTTCCGTGACGCCGGACAGATGGTAGGAGAGGACGTGCGAACATTTGCGTCGCGGCTTCAGCGCCTAGCACGCGATACGTTAAGCAGGGAGGAGGAAGGAGACCAGCTAAGGAAGAAATACGCGGAGGATATACTTAAAGAGGAAATGACCGCTTTGTTCGTGGCTGGTCTGCAAGACCCCGTGCGCCGGTTCGTGCTCTCGCGCAAGCCGAGCAATTTCGACCAAGCCGTGGAGGCCGCATTGGATGAGGAACGAAATGAGGCGTTAACGACAGCCGCAGCGAGAGTACGCGTCATAGAGAGAGCGGTGCTCAACCCTGAGGTTGCTCTCTTGACAGAGCGGTTAGATCGCTTGGAACAGCTGCTAACTCAGCAGGTAGAACGCCAGGTTGAAGCGCGCGCTCAACAGCGCCCATTCGCTGGAAACCGGAGACTGCCACAAAGCTACAGGCGCGGTATGCGAGATTTTGAAGAAATCGTATGCTTCGCTTGCCAGGGTCGCGGACACATCGCCAGGTTCTGCCAAAACGTGCGCCGTGGGGAGCCACAAAGAGAAGCAGGCGAGACACGCCCTCAGCAAGCCGACAGCGGGGCTCCAGATACCGAGACAAAAAACTAGTTAGTCCTCCCCTGCCTGAGGAGCGTGGGGAGGGAGCAGTAGATGATGAGGTGGTGGTAGTTTGTGTGGCCGACGAGGCATGCCCTGTTGTGCGTTGCAAGTTAAATGGTTGTTGCATGGAATTGTTGATAGATACGGGGTCAAAGGTGACATTGCTTAAGGAGAGCAGTTTTAACACGCTTCGAAGGAAGGGGGACCGCGAGGTGTTGGAAGCGTCTGGTGGTACGGCAACCAAATTTGTAGGCATAACGGGGGATCCTCTTGGCATAAGTGGACTCTACCGGTTACACTTCTCTCTCGGCGGAATTGCATTGGAGCACCCCTGCTACGTATGCCCGGACACGGTGTCTCTGCCAAACGGAGTGTCAGGTATATTAGGGCAGGATTTTTTGAGAAAAGGGAAGGTAGTAGTGTCATTCTCTGAGGAAGAGGTTAATGCGGGCGGCTCAAAAGTTCCGTTTTTGAACAGGAGAGGGGCTGAGATTCGCATTACCGATATTGACACCCGTCAAACAGTGGGATCATTGGAGAAGGTATATTCGCGGGTTGCCGTCCGGCTGGTCGAGGAGGCGGTCGTCCTTCCTTGGTCGGAGCACATTTTGTACGCGTTTGTGCCTTCAGATGTAGAGAGCGGCGCCGTGGGAGTGCTTGAGCCGGTCGACTCTCTCAGCAATGGCCTGAAGGCAGCCGCGTGCCTCGTGACAGTTAATGACGCCCACAGAGTGCCCCTACGGGTGGTTAACTGTAGCCAGCAGCCACTGAGCCTTCCCAAGAACAAAACATTGGCTTTCTTCACCTCTGCGATAGAGCAACGTGAGCCCACCGATACGGTACTCGCAACTGTAGAGCATGCTAGTCCTTCGGCTGCTCCAAAGGTGTCGTTCGATCTTTCTCACGTAAAATCCAGGGAGAGGGAGGCTCTGGCTGGTTTGCTGAACGACTACTCGGAGGTATTCGCCGCGTCCAACCTGGATTTGGGCTGCTGTGGCGTTATAAAGCACAGGATAGAAACCGGCACTTCATCGCCCGTTTACCAGCGTGCGTACAGGATTCCTTACTCCCAACGTGAGGAGATGGAGCGGCAGGTGCAGGACCTGATTGATCGCGGCATTGTCGAACACTCAAAGTCACCCTGGGGAGCACCAGCACTATTGGTGGAAAAGCCAGATGGCTCGTATCGATTGGTAGTGGACTACCGCAAACTAAATGCCGTAACTCGCATCGATCCATACCCCATCCCCAATATACAGGAGACGCTTTCTCAGCTGGGCTCTGCCAGGTACTTCACGGTAGTGGACATGGCGGCGGGATTCTGGCAGATAGCAATGGATCCGGCAGATGCCGAGAAAACGGCATTCAACACGCCCTCAGGGCACTATGAATGGAAAAGAATGCCGATGGGTCTGGCCAACAGCCCTGCTGTCTGGCAGAGAACCGCTGATGTTATCCTGGCAGGTCTTCTGGGGAGGCTGTGCTTCGTGTATATGGATGACATTATCATATACAGTGACAGTTTTGAGAACCATTTGCGCGATATTGAGCAGGTTTTGGTGCGACTAAGAGGAGCGGGTCTCAAGCTGAAGCCCTCTAAGTGCCAATTCCTCAAAAACGAGGTGAAATACCTCGGGCACGTTGTTTCAGCTGACGGCGTGCGACCGGACCCTGAGAAACTAAGGTGTGTCTCGGATTTTCCATCCCCGACTAGCGTCCGCCAGGTCCGGCTGTTTCTCGGCCTGATCGGTTACTACCGAAGGCACATAGAGGAGTTCGCCAAGCTCGCTAAGCCGCTCACCGCCTTAACAGCCAAAAATGTCGCCTTTCGCTGGGACGAAAACGCGGAGAATGCTTTTGGGGCCCTGAAAAGGAAGCTAATGAGTGCACCGCTGTTGCGCCACCCGGATTTTAATTTGCCCTTCGTTATGGCCACAGATGCGTCAAAGTTCGCAGTGGGTGCCGTGCTATCTCAGGTTATCGAGGGCAAAGAACATCCCGTTGCTTTTGCTAGCCGAAAGCTGAGCCCCACTGAGAAAAAGTACGGAGCTACGGAAAGGGAGTGCCTCGCCGTTGTCTGGGCAGTAAAGCACTTCAGATGCTACCTTTACGGCCGCAAATTCAAGCTAGTCACAGACTGCCATCCTCTGAAATGGGTGATGAGTGTCAGGGACCCTAGCTCGCGACTCGCTAGATGGGATCTACACCTGCAGGAATACTGCTTTGAAGTTGAGCACAAGTCAGGAAAGACACATCTGAATGCTTATGCACTCAGCCGCACAGCTGCCGTGGCAGCTATAGACGAGTTTGTCCCCGTAGTCGACCCCGCCGAATTACGCACAGAGCAGTGCAAAGATCCTGACCTGAAGCGAATAATCGAAAGCTTAGAGGGCGCACCGTCTCACCCCGAACAGCTAGGTTATTTCATTGACAAAGACGGCACCCTGTGTCGGCGCACGAAGCCAACCAGGAAAGGGAGATTAGAGAAAACCGCTTGGGAGAGAGTCGTCATACCTCGGTCGTGGACAGAAAGGGTTCTTCGCGCGTTTCACGATGCGCCATGCGCCGGTCATTTTGGCGTAGCGAAGACACGCAGGCGTGTGGAGCGTTTGTACTTTTGGAGTGGCATGCGACAGGATGTTAGAGACTACTGTGCGAAGTGTCATTCCTGTCTCGAAAGCAAACACCCAAGGGACGAAGACCAGCTCCAATTCAGCCGTTCCCTGAGGTTTCGGCTCCCTTCGAGCGGACAGGTATGGACATAATGGGCCCCTTGCCCACGACCACTTCCGGAAACAAGTACATTTTAGTATTTGTCGATCACCTTACAAAATACGCGGAAGCGGTAGCACTCCCAGATCAGAAGGCAGACACGGTTGCAAGAGCATTTGTCGAACAGATCGTGCTCCGACATGGACCCCCGAGACAACTCTTGACAGATCGGGGAACGAACTTCGTGTCGCAGCTAATGAGGAGAGTTTGCGAGCTGCTTAAGATCGCTAAGAAGCAGACAACACCGTACCATCCGGCTTGCAACGGCGCGGTGGAGCGACTGAACCAAACCGTGGCCGGGTTCCTGTCGCATTTTGTTTCGCGCGACCAGCGGGACTGGGACTTGTGGCTCCCGTATGCAATGTTTGCCTACAATTCCGCAGCACACGAGAGCACGGGCGAATCGCCATTCTTTCTTCTCTACGGCCGAGACCCGGACCAGCCTAGTGAAGTGCCAGAGGGCCCCCGTCGTGTCCCATACGCTTCACTGGACGACTATAAGGTTGAGCTAGAATCGCGCTTGCAAGTGGCGAGGGACATCGCAAAGGAGTCCTTAAAGAAAGCGGCGAAGCGCAGGAAGGAGGTGCACGATCGCAGTGCTAGAGACGCGCCGTTTAATGTGGGGGACAGCGTGTACATTGAAAACTGCCAAAGGCAGATTGGGCTAGCTCGTAAGTTCCAGACGAAGTGGAGAGGACCGTGCGAGGTTGTCGAGAAGCTTTCTCCGGTAAACTTCAGAGTCCGAGACGTGAACCGGCGCTTGATAAGGATACACGCAAATCGCCTCAAGTCGGCACCGGTTCAGTATTCACGAAATGAGGAAAGGGAAAGCGCGGATTTTGATGGGGACAGAAGTGAAGCGGAGCGCGCAGATAGTTCGCAAGAAACGCCCTCTCCTGCATTTGTTCGGCAGGCGCCAGAGGTGACGGCCAGAATGCCACCGGATTTACTTCATGCATTGCTAGAAGAAGAAGCGCGCGAGGTTGCCGCGCAGATAACGCCAGGAGAGGCTCCTGCCACGAGCCCTCGCGAGTCCCAAAGCAGACAAAGGGGCACAGACTTCCTTAGTATGACTCATGAAGGCCGATATCCGCTGCGAAATCGGAAAGCTAAGTCGGACTAATGGCGTAAACAGAGCGGAGTTTTGAACTGGTTAGAATTGTGTAATGCCACAGCTCATAACATTGCTATGTGCTTATGTGTTAAGTTATCGGAGTTGGTAGTTAAACCTTTCTGTCATTAAGTAACACCTTCACAGGAGAGCATGCGGAGCGCATGCAGAACCTGCCCTACTTCCTTTCGTTATCTATATTTTTGTCTGTGCCGTGATCGTGCTAGAAGTGGGAGCTCCTTTATAACTGTGGTAAATTTATTTCGTCCAGTTTGGACTAGAAATGAGAGGCTTGGGTGCTGAGTTTCATGTTTATCTGTAAAAGAAGATCAGTGCTGCCCCTGGAGACGCCAGTTATGACAGCGGAGGCATTGGTGTTGTGCAGTGGTGTTGAGTGCAGCGAAAAGTGTTTTGTCGGACGCACTGTGCGAGGCGATTCAGAAAGACAAGGGGAGCTGCAGGGACTCAAATGTTCGGAGAACATTCTTCTGGAGGGTGAGCGAGTGTGACATTCCTTGTGTTCTACGAGGTACATTGTTCGACGGCGCGGCGTAGACGGAAACCCAGGTATTTCTTTGTGTGTGCTACGAGGATCCACGTTCGACGGCGCGGCGTAGACGAAGGGACCCGCTGCCGTGACAGCGGCATCATCAATTACCCAGCCATGCTCTTTGAGTGACGACCAGAACAACCGGACCCGCCGCCGCCGCCGCGGGGAAACAGGCTTTATCCTCCCCAATTTCCGGGCACATTCCAGGACAAGGGAGCTGTCAGCGGGCCAGAGCGCGCCGTACCACAGCCGACGCTATGCGCTACCGCGAAGACAACATTCTTTCCCTCCTTCCCCTTTCGACGTGGGCTATCGCCGGGAAGGCACCCACAGCTTCCCGCCGTGCCTCGTGAACAAAAGCGCATTCCCAGAAGGGCCGTGACGGACACCTGTCATGGCGGACAGGCAGTACTCGCCAAGAATGTGGAAAGACAGGCGCTAGTGAATTAGCTCCGAAGAGAGAGCCTGTGTATACTCTCACTTGAGAGAGAGTGGTGGCATTTTTGTTGTTTATTTAGTTTGTATTGTTAACAGACTCTGGGTTCGAGGCTAAGCCCAACCCAAGGGGTGGTCCCCATCTCGCATGTTATTTTGGATTGGAGAATTGATGCTTTGGGCGGGCCACTGGAAATGACCGCCCTTAGTCCTTTGTTAATCAAGTGCTTAAAAGCACATGTAAACGGATGCAGTCCAGTCTGAGCTGGGGGCTCCATGCTTACCATGTAATGTGATGCTACTTAGGCACTAACCTGCCCGGTCGATGAGTAAAGTAGTGCAAAGTTTGTTCTTTTGTAAATTCAGTTCTGCTTTTTCCAGTTTAACTCTCTGTATATGTATGTTGTAAAATTATGCTCTGCTGTCATCATCTACAAGCTCGCCTCCTGTTCATCTTCCAAGCCGAACGACACTAGAGGAAGGGTTTGTGAACCATCCTCGAAGAAACGAACGACTATTGAAATTCTACTGCATACACGCTCAGGACGACATCGTTCGCCAAGAGGGCCTTCAGCGCCGAAGCCCGTCGGCGTGCAGCTTCTGCCAGCAACCGCTCGAGCCCAACTCCGGAGCCACTCCATCGCCCCCATGAAGTCGTCGGCACGTAAGCTCGGACGCCCCAGCCTCTGATGTATAACCTTAATCATGTGTAATTATTGAATATACCTGTTTGTTTAAACTGAGCCATACGGTGTCTCTTTGCCTCTCCGTCCCGTGTGGACCTGCGCATTATGGGGGTCATCACAATATATATATATATATATATATATATATATATATATATATATATATATATATATATATATATATATATATATATATATATATATATATATATGTTCGTACATATTTTATGCAACCACTTCGTACTGGTGGACAGTAATATTGTTCCTAAAATACACGCACACGCCGAGCATATAATTGTGAACGTTTAACAGTTAAAAGAAAAGCTTCCTAATCTAAAAAAGGCTTTTCTTCAGCGTATTGTTGTGAGCGGTGGTCTGCCTCAGAATAAAGCAGGCTGGTTAAATTGTACACCTTGGTTAAATATTTTACCAGCACAGTTGGGCTGTTCATTAATTTTAAAGTTGTTTCTCTCCATAAGTAATATCCATAAAGATTTTTAATTTGCTAAAATTTCATTTTTTTACAGCAGCAGCAAGAAAAATTTTGGAGTCGCACACCAAAAATGCAACTGAGTGGATTTTGTATCAATTAGTATCAATTATAGCACCGCTGGGTGATTCGCGCGCATGAGCTTGGCCAACCCTGTCTCCGGCTGCGAGGTTCTGGCGTCGCCTGTATGCGACCCCGAATTCCCTGCACTGCAGCGTTGCCAGGAACGCACAAACTGATATTGTTTTATATTACGCTGCGATAGGAAGCAATCAATGTCATCATCATTCACCTGACTCCAACCACTGGAGGACAAATGCCTTTCCCATAACTCTTCAATTAGCCCTGTCCTATGCCAGCAGCGGTCACCTTATCCTCGCAAACCTCTTAATCTCATCCCCCCCCCCTCCCCGCTAAGCTTCACTTCCCTTGGAGTCCACCCCGTTAACCTTAAAGACCGTCCATTGACTTGCTTCGCATTACGTGCCCTGCCCAAGCCCATTTCCTTCTCTTGATTTACAATAGGATGTCATTTACCCGCGTTTGATTCCGGATCCACTCTTTCGTCTTCCTTTCTCTTAACGATGCACCAATGACTTTTTACCATAGCTCGCTGCTCTGTCCTTGATTCAGGCTGAACCCTTTTCGATGGGCTCCACGTTTATCGCCAGCTGCTCTCAGATCACAGATGGCAGTTTACCAGTATCCCTCAAGAGAAAGGTATACAACAGCTGCCTTATATCGGTAATTGCCTATGAGGCAATCAATGTATCATCAGCTAAATATTAATCCTTAGAAATTTGACGAACAAATAATAGTAAAAGATTCTGCTTATAAGCTCTTTTTGACGACATTCTGAAGCAAACCACCGTTTACTGTGCTGTGTCTAAGAAAGCACCCTGCTAAGTCAAAAACCGTATTCTTAATAACTGCCAACAGTGTTAAATGAAAAACTGCCTGCATACTGAACACAGGAGGAGGTCTCACATCAAACGGCTGCAGCAGGGACTTGCAGTTGTAAGAGACCACAAAAATATTGACGCAGAAATAGCGGGAAAAATTAAAATGCGTGAAATCGCAAGTCGACGCAAGTTGAGAAACGAAACTAATATTGATAGGTTTAATAACAATAATAAATAGAGGAGAATGTTTGATGGAGAGATATTGTTATACATGTTTCAAAAGTATGCTCCGCATCAATGAGAACAGATATGAGTCGTGATAGAAGAAACATAAAATTACGTTTAAAGCCATGAAGGCTTCATGATTGCTTCATATTGAATGGCATGTATTTACGCAAATATCTGGCAGAAAATTAACTCTGATTTTGTCATAATTATCTTTAGGCCTCGGTACAAAGAAACTTTTGGGGCATGAGAAATGGGTGAAACTTTATTTAGGAAACTGGATGACCTACTTTATGGAAAGCGGAAAGGTTATATAAATACTTAGACGACATTGCCAAGAAAATATTGAACCACCGATGCGCTTACTAGTGTGTTCAGAGAATGTAGTAATAGCGCATCACTGTATAAAAGGTACTCATCGCAGCAATGCGCAGGAGTAGACGAAGTGATTGTTGCGCTCTAAGAGTTTCTCCTTAAGAAGTGCAACAGTTAACAGGATATGAATGAACGCGCAACAGAGGGAGAAAAGTTTCCGTTAATTACAGCAATGACACACCTCGATGGGCACCTTTATACCGTATGTGACCTTTCCTGTTAAGCGGCTTGAATATCAAGAATTTCTGATGATGGTTTATTCTGAGAAACATCACGTGGTCAGCACGAACAATTATTTTAGAGTCGAGAAAAGCTTGCAGTATCAATATTAGCGTTTTGAAGAGATAGGGATATAACAAAACGGGATTTAGAGGCATTAATATTAAGCATGCTCTTTCTACACAAGGTTGGTAGACGCACATCTTGAGCACTCAGTTTATGTGTTAGAGCATATTTATACTCTTCTCGAATGCTAGCATGGTAGTAACATTGTCAACTTAAATGCATTTATGAAAGTTCAGGCATGGTGGGAGAGCTTTAATGTATACTAGGAAGACACGCGGTCCCAGAAGGACTCCACGGATAGAACTCTCGAGTTCAAATTACGTACCAGATTTAGAAATTCCTAGAATCCGATTACGTGAACAGATGTCAATATATGTCAGTTGAAGACCATTTTCTAAAATATATTGGTAAAAACTGAATCAACTGTTTTCTAAAGGTCAATAATGACTGTGCCACTAATACTGCAATTTTTTGTTTATTTTTTAACGGGCAAACAAAGTGAGCTAGTTCAACTGTTTAAATACAGTGGAAGCAAACCTTAAAACGCGATTTAAGTTTTGTAAGGTGATTTTTGAAGCAAGATAAGATCAAATTTTAATCATTTCGCAGGGTGAGAAAAGAGTGGCAATACTGTAATAAATATTTGTTCGTATTTGGTCACCATTCTCGAAGACAGGAATTATTTTTTGGTGCGGTAGGGAAGCCACCTGCCTGAAATATTAGGTATACTTTATGTGAGTAAGCTTTGGCGATGAGAGGAGGTATTATCTTGATATTGAACAAAATGAAATTTTCAATACCACGGCGCGCGCATTTTAGACTTATAAAGGCGATACTCCTCTCTTCCAGGAAAGCCAGTAATAAAAGCTGTGATGTAGACAATGGCACACCTGAATGTCTAGAGCAAGCTGTGGACGATACGCTAACCAGTCAATGAAGTTGCAATTTTCTCGTATTTCAAGTGAGGAGAAAGTCATTGTAGTAATATTTACCTGCCCGGATTCATACCTCTAAGGCGCACAGAGAGGACAATTTTGCAATATATTGATTACTTGTCGCTTTTACAGCCGCTTCCAGGATTTTTTATTTCCGATTCAATATATTCGTTTTTTGGTCTTGTAAGCAGCCGTTTTTATGTTGCTTTAAGTTTTGCGTTTCATCAGTGAAGGAATAATAAATGACTGCTTTTGAGAAAGTTATTAAAGTTTTTTTTTCGTAGACGTTTCGAAAGGCTCCCATTCAGCTTAGGGTTATGAGCCTAGCGTTACGTTGTTGTAATGGATGGCTAATCAACGACAACTGCAAGCATAACCGAGAATCAAAGAAACCAGTTTGTGGGTGATCGATCAACGCAAGTGATAAACGATTGGAGCTAACATGTTAACACTTTTTGTCAGAAAAAAATGCATATAAAGTTTTGTTCGTTATGTGCATCTTGTCACTATTGAAGACAGAATTTATTACTTGAAGAACCGGCTCAATTACGGTTATTTGAACTGATGTGCACCTGCACAGAAGCATATAATGACTGGCAGCACATGAGCAATAAATGTACTATTTCTGCTACAAGAATATCTGCCTGGCACGTTTAAACGACACTCGTAGCCATTACCACATAAAGATTTAATGTTTTCACTATATGGCGCCATTCCGGATCTGGGATTTTTATTTAGGTCACAGATAATAATGAAATTTCTTTTGTTCGAGTGCAAGGCCATTGAAAGCTTCATTGCGAGCCAAGCAGATTACAGAAAGGGATGATGAAGGTGATTGATATACACAACCGTTTGTAGTGCCTATAATCGTGTGAAACAAGTTATTTATTAGCCTCTGTACAATTAAATATACAATTGACATTTCGAAGCGTCAGTGGTGCAGAAAGCGTGAGGACACGAAAATAGTAGCACCGCAATGGTCAATATCCCTTCAATAACGGTATTCAGCTATATAAGACACAAGAGTGTGTAAATCTTGGTCGCCGACCTTAGCGAGGGTTCATTCATGCTGCCATTCATGCAGCCAGATTACAGTTTTTAAGCGTTTGTAGCACAGTAGAATTCCGGCCTTCCTGAGAAGACATAGCTACTGACAACAGCCCAACAAAGTGGCGGGGTAAAAGCCTCACCGACTGAACGCACGCACATTACCTCTTGCTTCAAAGCACGTGCCATCATCGACTATGGCATAACTACCACGGGATTGATCAAGGGATATCTACGAAACGGGCGGCGTTTCCGACGCCTATAAAACTGTACCGACACCGACGGACCCCACTTCAAATCAGGCTGGTGGCCGTTTTGCGACGACTGCTAACCCATCGCTCTTACGGATCGCAGGTGGGCTTTTCAGACAACTTCTTGTGTTATATCTACTGGCGTAGCTGCCGGCCTGCTCGGAACGTGGTTTAAAATTTGTGCATTTATTTCTCTGTTTGCATCCATTTGTCGCTTTTCGTGCCGGATTCCGAAACTTTGCAGACTCTGGATGCGTTGAAGGATTTTGCCAGTTTCATGTGTGAAGAGGCACCAAATTATTTTAAGGAACTAGCAAAGCTGTTCATTAAACTCACAGCTAAGTTTATCGAAGCCGAAGCCGAACACTACCGTAATGACCATGAAACAATCCGTTCAGTTCAACAGTGCCAGCTTCGATGAGTTCAAGAGCGAAATCCGGAATTTACGCCAGGAGCTCACTGAGGTGGAGAAGTGGAGTGAAGACAGTAAAGGAGACTGCCAGAGGCTAAGGAAAAACCTGGGAGACTTAAAAAGGAGCTTGTAGAATTGAAGCAATACAATAAGCGCAACAACATTGAACTACAAGGAGTGCCGAGACAGAGAACGAGAACTTAGACGACACAGTCCAGAAGGTGGCCAAGTGCCTGAAATTGGATCTCTGCTTGTGATATAGATGTCGCGCATAGAGTTCCGGTTAAAAGATCAGGGCTGCCAAATATAACCGTGAAGTTCAACTGAAGGTGTGCGCAAGGCAAATTCTTTCAAGCATCCAAGAAAAGCCGGTTGCACACCAAGATGCTTAACTTTGAGGATAACAATTCAATATTTGTGAATGACCACCGCCACCCTGAAAATAAAATCTTGCTAGGCAAGACCATCTAATTGAAAAAGAAAAAGGCTGGAAATTTGCCTGAGTATCCAATGGGAAAATCCTGGCGAGGAAAGCAGACAATTCGAAAGTCGTCCATGTGAAATGAGAAGATGATCTTTCATACATTGTCTAGTAACTGACTCATAGCCGTAGCTAACTCATGGCAGAAACATGGGTTCTCGAAGAAAGACAATAGTAGCTTGCACATAATCGACATAAATATACGCAGTATAAGAAGGAACTGCTTCTTGCTCATCTATTTGAGTACGAAAAACATTATGTTGTCATTGCAATATCTGAAACTTGGCTCAAAAAAGTTGAAGATGTTGCTATTCCTGATTATCTCAGATTCTCATCCACGTGATTCACTTTCACGCGGTGGTGGTGTAGCCCTTTTGGTTCATAACAGTTGCACCTATTCAGCATTGCCCAATGTCTCCTGCAGCATATCTGATATCGAAGAATTATTTATCAGACTGAACAACTTTGTTATCATAGGTGTCATGTACCGCCCACCGAATTCAGCTGTAGCTTCATTTCTTCAAGAACATGAAATTATATTTTTTCACCCTAGTGTCACGACACAAAAGTGCGGTTATAATTTGTGGTGACGTAACATAGACTCCAGTCATAGAAACCTTAGTGACTACATGTATCTGCTAGAGTCCTTTAATTTTCAAAGTCTGATCACTGTCCCTACTCGAATAACAATTACATTCGCAACTGTCATTGATCATGTTTTAACTAATATAACATCGGATATTATTGCCGGGGTATGTAACCAACCCATCTCACATCATTTCCCCTCTATTGTAATGGTCAAATACGTGATAAAACAGAAAATAAAGCACGTAAAAGTAAGTACGAGGATTAACAACGCTTTGCTAAGATCGAATATCTGGTTAATCGACACTATCACCATATACCACGATGACGTGGACATTGAATTCTGCAGTCTAATTGACTTTCTGACTTGCATTAAATCTAGCAGCAGTACTAAGAGGTCTGTTCGCTCATATAAGGTGCTCGTCTCGCTCTGGATGACAGGGCAGATTTTAGCAGTATTGCAGCAGAACGACTTTGGTATTATAAATGGAAACAGCAAAAAGATAAGAGCTATTACTTGGGTCAGTACAAAGAGATTCGCGAAAAATCCGTGGCAGCTATGCGTACACGAAAAAAACAATGCTATACACGTTTAATTGAACTGAGCTCTGGTAACTCGAATAAACTATGGGAAATCGTGAATAGTGTTAAGGCTAGGCACAGACAAAGGCATTTCCTGATGTGGTTGATCAGAATAGTGTAAACAGCTTTAATATTTTACTAGCTTTGGAATTTCTTCTAGTACCATTGTAAATCACACAGATATAAATAATTTGTTACCAAGCCCAATCCCAAACTCGTTTTGTATGGATGGCATTGAACATAACAAAATCCAGTCAACATTAGCAACTGTGAATAGTAATAAAGATGCAAATGTAGTTTAAATTACGGTACGTATGTTAAAAGAAAATATTGATATTCTGTATCCAAGATTATGCCACGTCCTCAAAAACCCACTTCAAACAGCTACGTACCCAACGTCGCTAAAAACAGCACGAGTTGCCCCAATATACAAGGACGGCGATCGCTCAAGCCCTTCTGACTTATTGACCTATATCCGTTTTCAGTGCCATTAATGTACTTTTCGAGAAAATCCTTGCGAATCGAATCAATAGCTTTACACAGAAATACAACATAATTTGCCCACAGCAACATGGTTTCCGGCCAAACCAATCAGCCTCATCAGCTGTGTGGTCATTAGGTCGGATTATGAATTGTGCTTTGAACGACACCAAACTTGTGGCTATAGCCTTTCTCGATTAAAAAAAAGTTTTCGATACTCTCGACCATTCCATCCTTTTGTACAATAGCCCTACGGTAGTTTGTACCTTTGTTCAGTATACAAAGCGCTGCTGTTTTAGAGAACAGACTTTCGAGTTGTTTTCCAGTTACTTCAATGAAAACATCAGAAAGTTTTTCATGAATAATTTCTCATCGTCACCACAGCGTGTTCATACAGGCATGCCCCAAGGGTCTGTTTTGGAACCCATGCTTTTTTCTATACACGTTTCCAGCCTTCCATGTGCCTTAAAATTCGGAGAAATGCTGATGTCTGCAGTTGACCCCCCTGTAATAATTACAGGCAATAGCATCGAGGAAATACATTCCAAAGCAAAGTTGATTTGGCAAGTGTCTCTAAATGGTGTTCAGCCAAAAAACTTACTGTAAATGTCAAGAAATCAAAATATACTATATTTCACTGCCGTAGAAAATAAGTAGAAGCTAACTCTGTAAACATATATTGACAACTCTCTACTAGAATATACTCCTTGTTTTAAATATCTTGGCGTAATGTTTGATAGAGACCTGCGCAGGCAAACCATTTATTAGCAGTGGGGGCGAAGGTGGCATCCAGGAGATATAAACTGCCACAAGCACGTGACTTTTTTCACTCAAATTTCTTCAAGTATTTTACATTTCTGCTTTATGCACAGTCATGTCTCATACTGTTTGGAATCATAGGAATGGGCCTAAATAGTTATATTCAGTCAATCAGAAAATGTCAGAAACGATCATTACGAATCATAACACATTCTAAGCAGGATCACCCCAGCAGCCCATTATTCAACGACATACGGATATTACCCACCGATTCACTACGCCTCCTAAAAAGAGCAACTGTCGTATACAGTATCGTAAGAAACAACCACCCCTCTCATATGTCCCTCTTCCATACATCTACGTGTACTACCAGAAATGTAGAATTAGGCAATTTTAATCTACTGCCCCCGCACAACATATATGGAGAACGGCGGCTATTCTTCATTGGTGTTCAGATATGGAATACTCTTTGACAAGAAATAAAATACACTCAAACTTTTACACTTACAGCAAAAAATGTCTTGCAGCGCATGCATTAAATATGTTAAAGGACATCTATGTGATGTTCGCTTCCGATTTATTATTGTTATTTCGCATGCACGATGTTTTTGAATTGAGGTGACTGTTCCTTGTTATCCTTTCTTTGGTCATTTGTTTTATGTATATATCCCTCTTTCCGCATTTCCAAGTTTTTTTTGTGCATGTAACGAAGTGTCTGCATTATAGCAATTCATTTTCTAGACCCATAACTAGCATGCAGCTACGGGTCCAAACAGTGCTGAACACACTTTTAGTGTGTCTTCACGGATAAATAAAAAATTTGAATTTGAATATGCTATGGAGGAAAAAGGAGCGCATCCATGATACGATAATAAAGATTTGATTGCAGCGTTCACGGAGGCTGTGAGCATTGAAATGGATGAATGACCGATGATATATATGAAGAAATTATTAAGTCACTAGTTAAAAATTTAGGCACCATTGATATATAATGACAATTGCATAGTAAAAGTCAGGAAGATTATGAAAACGTGGTAAGATGAGATTCTATACACATACAGAACAAACGACTGCCAGAGGATTTGTGCGCTTTGATACGACAGTTATGAGAACGCAGAAAAAGCCGTTTCGTTCCTGATTTGAGCGTTAGCGCTTTCGCAAATAGCCTTTTGTTGTCTAGCGAAAGAACACCGATTACAAAAAATTGTGTGCGCGCCTTGCTCTTAAGAACCGAGGGTACAGGTGTTCATTCTGCCCTTGTGTACACTCTTCTCAAAGCCATGTTTTGTTTGTTCGATACCAGAAACGCGTAACAATAATCTACAAGTCGGATTTCGTTGGCGCATAATGGCGATCTTAGAGCCAATCGCCGAAACAGGGCCCGCAATGTTCTCGCCAATTGCACACCTTCAGTGTGTGCACGGCGCCTCTTTCTTTTCAACGCTGTTAAGTAAAAAATATTGCTTGAGATCTCCTATTCTTTATTTGAAAAATTCGCCCCTTTAATAAAGTTATGTTTTATTCCACTGCCATGATCAGTGTCGGCGTGTAATTTGACCTCGACTTTCATCTTAACGCAAGTTGCTCGACAAGTTCTTTCAACCTTCCCTTCAATGTTGCCTAAACCATTTTATTTTCTCTAGTGAGTTCCACATTAGTCAGCATTGGGAGTAAACCCATGTTTTAATCGAGTCCGCAGTCAGAAAAGTTAATAAAGCAGATGTCAAAACAAGAAAAGCAGCAACCAATTTGGCGAAAGACGTGCACATGGCGATTCTAAAAGGGTGCAGAAAGCCCCAACCTCAAACAGTGTTCGCGAGCTGTATGTGCTTGAAACAATTGAGAATTTTAGATGCGTAGTGTGCGATTCCCGATCAAAGCCTAGTGCGATATAAATTTGGCTGGACCCTACAGAAAAGTTTCCATAGTAATCACCTACAAGACCTTGTTGGAATACGGATTCGGCATGTCACCCAGAATACAGAGATAATGCGCATGTGTACCGCGAGTTCTCATGATAGTTATCAGCTTCCTATATGACCTGCACATGGTGAGCATGGCACGATGCGTTGTTAGAGTATAACGAGACATTTCTGTCAGTGTTCTGATATAGTGCATCTAAAGTTGTTCTATGTATCATACGCTCCGAATGAATCACACGGCAATCATACCGAATTAATAATAAAAATTATGCGAGCTTGACTAGTTGCACCGCTGGGCCAATAGCATTGGCCTCCCTTGGTGTTTTCTGAGCACCCTTGTTTTGATGTAGCTGTGCCAATCTCCACTAGCTGGAGCTTTCCAGCAGGTAAGCTTTCATAATGATGATAGTGGTCTTACAGGAACGCGCCGCGTCAAGCATACCCCATTCTCACTGAGTGATTTAAAGGTTATTCTAAGAATTTTTTTATTTGCTGGCACGAAATACAGGGGCGAAAAAGTTCAGGAAGCATTTTTGGAAGAGCGCTATTGGAAACACCAATGCCGGCCTCATAAAGGAGCGGAGAGCAAAAGAAAAAAAGGAATAAGACGAGTGCAAACTGCAAAAATCAACAATTCCGAAAGGCGCATTACATAATCTACATGCGAGCCCTCCAAGCACAAAAGACCGAGAAAAACTGGTGAGAAATGTATTACGATCAGTTTTATCGCGTGTGACTAAGGTTCTCATTTGCGAAGCAACAGGTTTCAAATGCCTGTCTTCTGTGTGCTAAAGGAAAGAAAAAGGTAGGAGAAAAATAACATATTCGGTATCTCGAAGCTATCTGTAATGTCATGAATGCGCGCCTTAGCCATGTGTTCGAGTAGCCTTGCCTTCTCTACAGTGTTTAGATGGAAAGACTAAGTCTGTCATTGAGCAACTTGTCTATAAGTATTGAAAGGCAGACATTTTCAAATACGCCCACTGAGAGTTTACCTTACGAAGTGATTTATATCTTCTTGCGGTAAATTAACGCAGCTGGCCCAGACTCGGAACACGAGAAGGGCGTTTCCTGCTCCTGGTGTTCGAGGTTCAGAGCCGGTGAGGCTTGATTTACACATATGAATACAACATCCTCCTCTGGAGCCCCACCAAATATTCCCACGCGGTGCTGGCGTCAAGGCAAACTCATAAAAATGTCATCCATCATTTTGTGCAGCTTTCCTAGGAATCCTACAGTGAGCGCTGCCTGGTTTAGTAATATTAGGGGACAAAAAAAACGGGTGACCTTTCTCAAAAGAGGCCTTGTTTAAACTCCCTTTGAGAATACTGAATAGCCTTCCATGGCGCTGAAAAGAACTGTTCTGTTTACAAGCTTTTTTAGTTTTAATGCTGCTCCCGAGAGAGAGAGGCGAAAACAGTAACCTTGTCCTGTAGATAAAACGTGAACGCTAACCTTAACCACTTTCTTTCCATTTTCATCTACTCAGCCAAAAAGTGAACAAAGAAATGTAAACCAAGGGTATAAAACAAAGTGTGTTTCTATCTGCTATGTTTTAAGGTAACTCCCTTCTACACTGGCCAAGTTTTTTCCCTAGGACGGTATTCCGCTGTTGTGCATGAAAACTGGAACCACCTAGCTGCACCACACGCAAAGTTTTATAGGTGTTTTTCATTTGGCTCACCAAGAAAATATTTCAAGCGGAAATTTAGAGCCTGAATACAGAAAAAAAACAGGATATACGGGCTGCGATGCATAACATAATACCAGTGAACATGCTTACACAAAGATTTAAACTCAGAAAGCCTTGTCTTTGCAATAAAAAAGTACCCCTAAGAATAACGCAAAATGTGATGTCGCAAAATTTGCAAAAATCTCACACGCACGCGCGCGCACACGCGCACGCGCGCGCACACACACACACGCGCGCGCACACACACACACACACACATACACACACACACACATACACACACACACATGCGCACACACACACGCGCACGCGCACACACACACGCGCACGCACACACGCACGCGCACACGCACGCACACACGCACGCGCGCACGCGTCCCTCATAGCCGGAGTTGCTTTGGAACGTTAAACCGCCATAAACCGATAAACCAAATTATAACGCCTGGATGCTCGAGTCGGTGCAGCTATGCGTCACTGTTATTTTCTGACGAAAGACACTTTCATAAAATGCTACATGTCTCCCTGCTCGTGAGCGGAAACCTTGTTGTTTTCATGGAGCGCACAAGGAATAAAGTGACCTGCCTGTCGCTCCCGGTCATTGCAGTCATGACCACTTGAAGCGTTTCATTGAAGAACTCATCTCTGATTGCGCGTCATCAGCCCTCATTGAGACCCTTTAAAATGGGCGTATTAGGCATTGAAAATAAATAAATACATAGGTTGAGAGAAAGCCCTTTGTTACCGGAGACACATTAAGTTTTCAAAATATGCATCCCTCGAGAACCAAGCCCAGTTGTTCCTCTATTTGAGCCCACCCTAGCCCAGCATTTTTAAAGAGGGAGTGGATTATAGAGAAATGAGGGTGCAAAGAGCCCATACTGAGGATTGCCTTCATGAGCGGCGTATTTAAGATGAATTGCTCACAATCATATTTGTCTTATACTGGACGCGGATATCAATCGTGCTGTTTCGCGCAGTCATATAACGCATTGACGTTTAACCCTTTGTACAGATAGCCTTTGCACTCTAGAGAGCACCAGAAGTCCCAACCTTTTCATTAGCAATGGTGTGCTCTGAAGATTAACCAAAATAAGTATAAGTTTTCTATAGAAACATCATATATTGTACACGTCTTTCATTAAACCACCTCTTATCCTGTAATTACCACTCCTGATTAGAAGCATGACAGAGCACACACTAGCAGCACTAAAAAATCCTTTGAAGTGATAAAGGACTGAGAGCGAGCTCCACTATTGGCAGGTACCCGCTAAACTGCAGTGGAAATGACGAAACTTCGAAACTGTCGTCTAGTAGTGGCTGTCTATGCCACACAGCCTATGACGCGACAGCTTTTCGGAAATCATTAGAAAACCTTGAACTGCAATGAGCACAAATTGCCGTTGTCGACAGCTGCGTGTCCAAGGGTGCGTACTTTTTTTCTAGGGAAAGGTGAATCACCCTTGCTTGGCACACGTCTCTCTTGATACAACACCAGTTCCGCGCAGGAATGCATCAGACACAAGAAGAGAAATTTCATTGTTCTGCAGCAGTGTAACAGACAGGATTCAGTCGTCTGAAATGCTGGTTTTGTGCCTGTCATTATCCACGATGCCTTGAGAGAATTCCTCAAGGCTCTTTAAGCAATTAAAATCAAATGTCAGTTGCCTTAGATCCCAATTTTAACAACGGCTCCAACGTTAGAACCGTTCGTATTAGGGATCTGTCTCGGCTGTCACTGTCGGGTTACTTGTTTTAAACTAGGGTTCGAGCTTGTCAAGACTGTAAGAGGGTTGCCCTGTTTGTTTTGAACTTGCGTACGACGGAGGTAACAAACGTCGGCCAATCTAAAAGAGAGAACATCTCGAGAAACCGCACTTCAAAGACTGCCGACCGTGCGAGTTATTCGCGTATAGTTACACGCAACAACATTAACTGCTTGACATTACGCTTATATGAAATCACATTCGAAATTGTTGCCTCGCAAGAAATGACAAGGCATTCCGCTTGTTTTGCTGTCTGATTCACAGAAAGTGTTAGGACACTCTTGCAATTTAAATTATATGGTCACCAGGGATCAAGAAGTTAGTGATATGCCTTGATTGTGGACTCTAAGAACGGAATTGTGGTCGTCTTTGTCTTATTGTCTGCACCATTTCTTCATAGCCGGCCTGAAACCTTGCTCAGCAGTGCTGAATTTTGTAGCCTGTGGTGACCCCAGAAGTATTCACAATGCGTGTGATACCGTAATGCTTGAACTCGTGTTTCTAGAAGGGGATAGAAATTGGCCGGAACCTTTTGCAGCTGGCGATTGAAAAAGAAGGTGGATTTCTTACGTTCCCAAGTGCCCCCTCCCCCCCCCCCCCCCCCACCCCCAAAAGAAAGTAAGTGCAATGGCAAAACGAATTCAAGGGATATTTTCCTGAAATTCGAAAAACAAATGAAAATTGACAAGGCATGCATTCCGCAAAAAATGAGTTGGAGGCTGTTTTGGAATTCCAGAGTGGACACAAATTGGAAGAAAGCAGAATCAGAAGTGAATGATAGCTAGATGGTGCGTATTAATTATCAAACCTACTTAAGACACGTTCCCATAGCTTGGGGGAGGAATTAGTTTTCTGCTAGGTTTCGATTATTCATGATAAGAGGGATGATGATCAACCCTCTTTTCATAGGCTCAGTAATCTGTGTAAGTGCAGCATACACGTCTCGCAGTGTTTGGCGAACGTTGTCGTTGTGCCATAAAGTTTGCTATGTGACCAATATTTTGAAGACACATTTTGACGCAGCAATTAACAGGGCTCTGAAGGGCCCTTCTGTTAGGGCAGAGAGCTCAGGATCGCCAGTCTAGGCTCCAATCTGTGAAGTTTAAATTATTTCCTTGCACCAAACAAAATGTTTTCCAAATAGTGCTTGAGGCTACGTTTTTTTAATTGTCTTAGTCAAAGCAATGTGATTTACATTTTTTTGAAAATATCACTGCGGTTCATTTTACGCCTAATAAAGCAGCGAAGAAGCCTTTCCGTAAATTAATAAAATCTATAAGATCAGTGCTTTAGCGTTGCATGCGGAACTAGCAAAACCTTCGGGACTTCGAAATTTTGATCTGAATGCAAACGCCTGTTCGAAGGTTAAGCTATCAACTATGCACTTGCGAATCCACTCTGCTACAAACATGAAAGTTAAGGTGAATCCTCAGGCCACCATCTGCAAGAGTAGTGGTGAATGCGCCCATGACACAAAACAGTGCGAATAAATCAGCCTCCCCTTCTTAAAAGCCTAATATTGCCAGGCTCTATAATGCTTTTTGCAGCTGCGACTTAGTTCCGAGGCTTTCGATAAAACCGAAACACGTCTCCGAAATGGAGAATCAACCTACACTTTAGTGACCAGATTGTGCACCGTTCCAATCTTGATGTGTTAAGATATGTAACGCTTTCTTTTGCTCAAGACATCAGGCGTATAGTACACGAAATGCATGGTGTTAAAATGTTGTGCGGTGTTTGTCAATATCGTCTAACCGAATTGAACAATAAACAGTTTCCTTCGAAACATCAAGAGGTACACAGAAATCTACAGAGACACTTGCAAGTCTCCCGTTTTGAGACTGTAAGCTGGAGTGAGGCTGAATGTTGTTAATTAAAAGCACAGGAAATCTGCATTTCCTAGAGACTTTAGCTTGTCACACGATTGTTACAATTTTTTCATTCTTTGCCTTCTGATAACCAGTGCATAAAGAGAGCACACCGCATCGCCCGCTCCAGCAACCGTAATGCAGTGTGTACCCCACAAGCCCATACCACAACTTTTCAGCAGTCATTCTTCCTGCGCACAGAACGAGACTGGAATGACCTGCCCACCGAAGTTGCCACCATTATCAACCCAGTAACGTTTAATCGGTTCATCGATAACAATTCACTGTGAGTTCTGCCTTTTTTTACCTTGTAACGCCAACTCCCCCAGGTAATGTCTCACACGAGACTCGTGAAGAATAAAAAAAAACAAATAAACAAAATATGCGATTAATTTGTGCAGCTCCAATTACACAATTGGCCCCTGCTTATGCAAGCAGAATGACGCTTTGAACAATATGCATGCATGTGTTCCAAGTATACGCTACCATTTCCTTTATTCATACGTCGCTTTGCGATTCCGCTTCCTAGGAACCTGTTATGTCCCTGTCCTGCTGGTATACACTGAACTGCTCCTGTCGTAAGTTGGCTACAAGACCCACTGCATTTAACGCAAAGGATTATACCGGGGCTTCGTCTTTGCGAAATTGATTAGTTGAGGTTCGCTTAGAACAAAAGTAAAAACAGCGCTAATTTTTACACAAATACACAGAAATACCAGACAGGACGGGAGCTGATGCCGGCTGCATCGAAGGAATTTTTCGAGGAAAAAGGGTCTGAAACGTGCAAATCCTTTAGGTGCTTAAGCAAAAAGCGGCTGATGTGCTGCTGCCATGTACCAAGTACCGGTGCGTAGCAAGAAAAGCAGAAAAATAAAATCAAGAAAGGCGCGTTCTCGACGGCATAGACAGTTTTACAAGGACCACACTCCAGAAGAAACCTGCTCCGAGGGAGAAAACCATGACTGACAAGGTGATCGCATATTGCAAGGATAATAGCCTGTCCCTGCTGCATTCGGACAAAGAAGAAAACTTTGTTCTCGTGCCTTCAGGCCTTTACACGAGAGAGCTTTGCAATCAATTTCGAAGAAATTTGTGCAAATCAAACCGTCCGCCACCAGGATAAAAGGCAAGGCTGTTGCCCTGTGCAAATCCCTGGAGCTGCAGAGCCTGGCAACAGCTGATTTGAACTCTTCTGAGCATAACCTATCAATCTTCTTTGCGGTTAAGACCCATTAAGCAGAGGCACCGTTTAGGACCATAGTTAGTGAGAAAGGTACTTGGCAGCAGCACATCAGCCGCTTTTTGCTTAAGCACCTAAAGGATTTGCACGTTTCAGACCCTTTTTCCTCTAAAAAATCCTTCGATGTAGTCGGCGTCAGCGCCCGTCCTGTCTGGTCTTTCTGTGTGTTTGTGTAAAAATTAGTGCTCTTTTTACTTTTGTTACACGATGTTACACCAGCTTGCCCCGCAAGAGGTACTGTTTCACTGAGAAACTGTCTCAAAACATAGTTATATGCTACATTGTAAAACAATTGCCTCTAAGGAGGCCGAAGAGACTAATGTACGGCGCTTGCATCTATTTCCCGTGTGCGGTGTCTTTTTTGTCTCCAGGCTCCTGAATCGTTGCTACGTGACAAGTTCGCTTGATTGTAGTCGTTATGGATTATTTGTGGTAGCTTCCCTTGTGAGACAGGGCAAGGATGGAGAGGGCGGGGGGCAAGTGTTTCCGCATTTATTGCTGAAAAGAGTGTCAAACAACTGGCGAAGAAACAAACGCAGGCGTACGCAATTACTATACAGTTGTGAGTGCGTCCTTCCCCTATTTGTTAGCCGACGATGGTCGTGCTCCTAACGGACAATGATTCACTCATTCCTAATGTCCGCCTTCGTTTCTCTTCGAACCAAAATGGCGCCCTTTGCCCCCCCCCTCCCCCCCCCCCCCCGGGCCAAAGAAACAAAAAAGTTATGTCGAATAATCTATCGTCTATTTCTATTCGTTTATCTTCCGACGCGACAAGCCACTCAAGCAGCCTTATTTGAAAGGTCACATCGCTAATTAGCTACCATTTCCCGCGAGCCTGTTAAATTCGCCGATAGTCATGTGGCGCCTTTCTGGCGTTTGCCACCGCGCCGTGTCCGAAGCCTCCGCAAAATAATCCTTGTTTGTAGTTTTGCATTTATTCTCTACTGCCTTTTACAGTTTCCTGAGAGCGGCCGCGGTGACTCAGTTTTATGACCTCGGCTGCTGACCCGAAAGACCAGGGTTCAATCCAGGCAGTGGCAGTCCAATTCTATGGCCATGATATGCTAGAGGCGTATGTACTGTGTAATTTCAGTGCACCTTAATGCATCCCAAGTGGTAGAAATTATTTGGAGCCCTCCACTACTTCGTCTCTTGCCGCCTGTGTCGCTTTGGGATGATAAACACCTTGAAACCAAACCAAACCAACCAGTTTTCTGAAGCACAGGTACAGCCCCACTCTTTTCTTCAACTTTATACGCTCTTATGTCGGGTTCTTTGCCTTAACTCTCTGGTACCGCTGAGAAATTCGGCGTTTCGCGCTAATTCGTGCACACTGCTGTCCAGAGCCGTTCGCAGTCCTCGTCGCCGCTTGAGAATATTATTGTCCGCCAGATTCACTTGACTGCGATCTTCGGTTGGCAGTCGTGCTGACCAACCACTGGGCTCCTACAGCATGCAGTAGAATAATACTGAGGCAGTTGACTACAGGAGCGGATGCGCGAATACTATCGGCCAAGTCTATGCAAGGAGCACAATTTACGTCGACGTGGTCAACACCGCGGGTGTACAGGCTCTGACTTTCAAGACGAGCATATTCGGCGTTTCGCGTAAAATTTTCCGGAATTTTTAAAGGTAACTTTTTTTTCAGTTTAGAAAAGTGTTTTGGCGTAGCATACAAAATACTAAAAATAATCATTTCATCATCATCAGCCTGATTAGGCCCACTGCATGTCAAAGGCCTCTCCCATGTATCTCCAATTAAACCTCTCCTTTGCCAGCAGCGCTCACCGTATCCCCGCAAACTTCTTAGTCTCCTCCGTCCTCCTAATTTTCTGCCGCCTCCTGCTATGCTTTTCTACTAGGTTAGCTATAAGGAACATCGTTCATCTTGCCTTCCCACTACATGCCCTGTCCACACCCATTTCTTCCTCTCGATTTCGACTAGGATATAATTAACTCGCGTTTGCTTCCTCATCTACTTTGTCTGCCTCCGGTCTCTTAACATAACACCCGTCATTTTTCTTTCAATAGCTAGCTGCGTTGTCCTTAACTTCAGCTGAACCCTTTTCGTAATGTTCTATGTTTCTGGTCCGCAGGTGAGTTCCGGTGCTTATTATTACTATTATGATTGTCACTATATTTATTGAGAGGTATGTAGCCCATCGTAATATCAATATTCGTATATCAATATTCGTTCTTAGAATTTCAGAAATGCTGTTGTCCATGTTGCTGCGGCATAGTAAATTTTGGCGATTTCGATAGGTAGTGTTCACTGGAGTGGTTGGCTTCACTGCCACGTTTTCGGAAGCGCATGTATTTTGCCCGGTGTCCCCAGAATTCGTAGTTCTACAGAGATGAGGGTTTTCAAAAATTATATTAAGCGCACTTAGGACAACAGACAAGGGAGACCAAACAACACAAGCGCTTTTATATATATTTATATATTTTTGAATATGAAAAACCAACTAGCTCAGATGTCAATTCTGCTTCAGAGATGAGGGTAACTGCGTTTTCAAAAATCTGAAAACCGATAAGGATATCATTTAAGGTGTGCTACACATGTATCAATAATTAAGGAGACTAACAATAATAGCGAAAAATTTACAAATAAATATCAATTAGCCAGCCTACTAGTTAGCATGCAATAGCTATATTCTGATGCACTATAGAGATAAAAACGCCTCGCTTCGAACTCTAAGAAGCCTATATTTAAAAATTCCACAACACCTGAAGCCTAACTACGGTATAGGGGCTCTCTCGGGAATGACATTCAGCAGTACTGCACTGTGCAAGTGAAGAACAACATGTGAGTCTTGCAAGTAAACACCGTCGTTGAGGAAAATGCGGGCGACACAAGTGGTTGACCCAGTTCTTTAAATATTTCACCTTTATCAGTTGTCTTGGGACCCCGACAGAACTTCAGCGAAATCACTGGAAGTGTTGCAGTTGATTAGGATCTCGAATGGGCGTTGGTTCAATTTGCCTTCGCTGCTGGGTCGAACACTGCGCTGTTCCAGTCCTTCATCAAGGTGCTGTTGGCGTCCAGTAGCTTACATCTAGTCACTGCGTTTTTCAGCTTCAGCACATAAATGTGATGTAATGAAACATCCCTATATCAGACAACGCGTTCCGCTCTTTCCGCTCCTCTAATAGCCCGCAAAAACTTTTTAAAGAACACATTCCTTCTGCGGCTTTGCGTAAAGACGCGTTTTTTTCGTACCGTTGCGAATAGGAGCATTTGAATATTTGAGACAAGCGGCCGGCTGAGCATTGTTACCTAATGTCTGCATCTGGCCCACTGCACCACAACTGGCTCACTCTAAAATGCGACTAGCATTTGAAATTCGCCACGTGGCTTCAAAGCGGGAAAATTCTCTTTCATACGATCACTTTTCCTTTGCGAACTTTAATTTTCGCGTTTGCAAAGAAAGCTGGGTAACAGCGGACATAGTTTTTAAAGATTGGAAGCGACCAAACGGCGAGTACTTTACAGTCGCTATTCAAATATAGCTTTCAAACATGAACGAATAAGGAGGCATTTCAAATGAGGCCTGTGCGCAGGGAAAAATCTATTCACAAAAAAAAAACTCATAGCATATATTCACTGTTTTTCCCAGTGCACAAATATAGCTAGAATTCAGTTACACTACGTTTGCTACCAGAAGATTCTATCCGCTTTACTAGTGGTGTCGCAGGGCACTCACTGAGTTATTACGCAGCATTGAAAATTACTTCTAGCCACACTTGGTGGGCGAATCGTGAAGATGCGGAAAGTTTAGTGCCTCTATTGGGCCGAAACATCACTCGTGTGTCCCCAGGTCATCCTTGTCGAGGTTGCTTGTTTTGAAGGTGGTGCACGAAAATATGAATCAGATGCACGAAGGCGCGTGTTGAACAACTCGGTCAACGTTGTCATGCGAGAATATTTGCTTCGCACTAAGTACAGCGACTGCCTCACATATGTTGAAATTTAAGTAGGCATGCCCATGTCGTCTGCGAACGCTACTAGTCCAGGACGTTACAGGCGGCTAATTGTTCTAAGGATTTCAGCAGTGTCAGCTGGCAGGTAGGTCGGCACCTTTTCACGTGGCAAACCGACAAAATACAATTAAAACATGTGGGTGCTTAACGAGCTCACACGAACGCAAGCGTCCTTTCTGTCCCCTTAAGGAGAAAAAAGGCTGCAGTCATTCGTGGCAAGCGACAGGATCGAAGTACTGAAAATCTCTTTCGGAGAATATAGACCACAAGACAAAGGATGCGTACCCCCGAAAGGTTCTTGGCAAGTGGGAGTACTGCACATGCTTGCAGCGGCATTCCCATCGCCCTGCACCCTTCGCCTCAAAGAAGCGTAAAACAAGGCGGCTGTAAAAGTGCACGAGTCAATAGAGAGAGTATAGCAGGCCGTTGTCTGGCGCCTCTAGTTTTGAGAGTGCACCTTCTGACTCAACACAATCCGCATAAGATAGCGCATAATTTAAACAAGTATATTGACTAACAGCACCTGTGGCTGCCTGCGTCAGTCTAGCGCAAATGAAGTCTTGAGCAACGGTTGCCTTTCAAAACCTGATTCTAATTTCTACACAGCAGACATTCTTGCAGCAACACATGATAGCTGCCGCAGCCCTCCACAGCCGGTCACAATGGCAGCCGTGGTTCCTCAATCTGAATCCAAGACGTGTGGGGGCACCATTGTTCCCGAAATTTTCGACCTCTTGCCCTGCAACAAGAATGGCTGCAATAAGCAGCTAGTTGCAGAAGGTCAGTGGTTTATTTAAATCTGTAACCGTAGGACACCACTCCACAGTGGGTGGGTCGTAAACATTACGAATTCGGAATCTAGTGTGGTTGCTCAAGTTCTCATGCGGCCGAGGTTTGCGAAATCAAGGCCGTTGACATTTCCATGGGTGTGCTGGTGAGCCATTGCGGGCGTATGTTTGTAATTTATCAATTTGAAATGTGTTTTATTGATGTATGCATGTATCCTTGCATAAATCTTTGTGTATGCAGATATAAGCTACATACGTTTGAACCACAGCTACATCAAAAATATATTTGCATCCAGGGGTTTTCGCTAAAGCACTGTGAAATTGGTGAACTCTAAAATGGCCTAAATCAATTAGCACAAGGTGCATAAAATTTCCGGGTTGCCACTTTCTCTGCTAGGCAAGAGCATGATCTAAATAGCATCATGTAGCCAAATCTAGTATTGTGATCCCAATAGTCAGACAGGACCACTGTTAGGCACTCACAGCCAAGGTTGGCCTGCTCCTATGACGATAAATGGCAAATTATATTCCCCAAAAGATTTAGTACTCCGTTATCTCTGGTGACGCGGTGACCACAGCACGCTGCAATGAATTCCAATTTGTACGCCTTTTCTGTCTGTCCGCGTCTTTTAGAGCTTCCTCCCTTTGCTCTGCTTAAGGGCTATTAGCAATACCCTGCATGAGATATTTTCTTGCAGGTTTATGTCCGGTGTGGCAGCCTAGCAATTCCCCTGAACCAGATGAAAAACTAATATGCTTTCCGGTTATCTTGGATGAGTGTCAGATTAAATTTCTCATAGTTATCTTTAATGTATTCTCTTCGTTCTGCACGTTGCCGGGCATCTGAAAGCTGTCCGAAATTAAGCCGGTATTTAAAATTAAAAGCAAACATTCATTTCAAATTATAATCCAAAAGCTCTTACCTGTTCTTCCTCTAAGATACTAGAGTGCATCATTCTTTATATATCTCGAAGTATTTCTTCTAGCAGATGTGTGTGAGTTATGGTAAAAGTGTTATTTTAAGAATCACATGTATGAATCGCCCACTGAGTTTTTACTATTGAGCTGATGGAAACTAGCTTCTCTTCCATTCTAAACACAACTATCTCGGTTTTTGCATAAGAAATATTACCCACATTGCTAATAATGCCATGACAAGGTAATTTTATTTGACCTCTTCCTGATTCGTCCATGCATATTATGCTTTTAGCGTACAAGTTTATTGTTTTACCGTGTATTAGATATGGAAATATAAGTTAGGATGTATTTGTTTATGTGGACATTAATAAAGTGAAACGGGTGCAAAAAAAAGCAGTTAGGTTCATTTTTTTTTTACTAGACAATTTTCTCTCTTACTAAACTGGTGAATAGAGGAAGTTTGCGGGCAATATGGAACAGAAAGAAAACTGTGCGCTGCCGGTTTTGTTTAAAGTTGACAAAAGTAAAATAAAATTAACACTCAAGCTTACGTCATATTTTCGCCTTGTTATGATGCGCAGTGAAATCCTTTTACTTTGCTTCCTTTGGAAGCAAAGAAAAATGTTATTAAATATTGTTCCTTTCTGGCTCTGCAGTCGAATACGCTGAAAGGCATTGAGATTTTATAGGTTGAAGCGGATATTTTTCAGACGGTGATTCTGAACACATATATCTCTGTTTTTGCATAAGTGATATTACCCACATTGCTAATAATGCCATGACAAGGTAATTTTATTTCAAGTGACCTCTTTGTGATTGGAAAACTGTGCGCTGGCGGTTTTGATTAAAATTGAGAAAAGTAAAATAAAATCAACGCTCAAGCTTACGTCACATTTACGCCTTGTTATTACACGCGGTGAAATCCTTTTATTTTGCTTCATTGGAAAGCGAAGAACAAAGTTATTAAATATTGATTCTTCTCTGACTCTGCAGTCGAATACGCCGAAAGGCCGTGAGATAGTGTACGTTGAAGTGGGTATATTTCAGGCCATGTTATGTTTTCTATATATTAAATCTGCTCCTTGCCTTTTAACGTGCTTGAATACATTATACATCCATTGACGTGTTAAATATTCGCGTATAGTATTGTTTACAAGAGTTCCCTTTTTATCCAATAACTATTTCTCTATCTTGACCTTAACTGATGTAAATACCACACTTCCATCAATCCTACCTCGGGGCTTCCTGCATTGTAAATAAATAAAACAAAACTAATATGTTGCAGTAAAACTGGCAGTGAGGGTGTCGACATTGCGGCAAGAATTCATTTGTAAAAGACGCTTGAAAAATAAAATGGCTGCAATTAATGTGACACATAGCGCAAAAGAACTTAACTCTTGTTTCAAAAAAAAAAGAACGAAGATACTGAAGACGAAAAAATGCAGTGCACACTTTACAGAACACAAAGAACGTGAAAAGAGACACGACCAGCGCCGACTAACAACTGAACTTTATTATAAAAACGATCAATTATATATATATATATATATATATATATATATATATATATATATATATATATATATATATATATATATATATATATATATATATATATATATATATATATATATAGTAACCACCTGAAACTGCACACCACAAAAGCACTTGAGAACAAGTTATAGCGTGTGGTAAGTACATGGTTAGGAAACACGAGCAGAGTGCAGCCGACTGTTCAATCAGCAGAATTCTCGGTCTTAAAGGGCCACGAAAGGTTCGCTGTTGCGCCGATTAGCATTTTTTAATGAAAAAGCCTTCAATGACATTACAGGCCACCTGGTCTTGATGGCAGAAAAGAATAGTAGTTCTTGAAGAGTAGGACGTGCATTTACAAAAACGATAATGTGCAGGCAGCTATCCCGTGAGTCACTGCCGAGGAAATTGCGATGCTCGAATGCCTCACATTCAAACAGTGTCCTGTTCGACAGATATATACTTTACCACAGGACAACGGCAGTCGGTACACGGTACCCTTGTTAAAAATAACGAAAGACGACACGTGTTTATTTGTGCAAGCTCTGCGGCTGCTGCGGAATCCGGCTGCTAATTTTCTGTCCACTAGTGGGCAAATTGCAGCCAGCTTTTCTGGTGCCGGAAACTCCAGCTTGACTCTCTATCTATAAGCCAGGCCCTTTAGGTCATGTGAAAGCCTGTGGGCGTAGGGATGACAGCTGGCCTACAGCGCGCACTATCATTCCCACCTCGTCTGTTGTTCCCTGACTTGACCCACTGTAGAACTTTATCTCCTGAACATGACATGACTTGGTCAGGAAAACCACTAGTACTTCTTAAACGGGCAACTTGCTCCTAAGAACTTACCGCTACACAGTGGTGACAGCACCTGAAAGTGGCGGCCCTCAGGCACGTAACCTCTATGCCATCCTTAATGAATTTAAAATAGCCTGACTTATACCCAAGCGCGCTTTTCAAGTGCGGCTAAGGGTTATCCTTGTGTGGTGTAACAACCCTGAGTTGCCCCATGTTCGGTTATAGGAGTGGTGTACAGCTGGCGGGGGCAGCAGTTTTCTTTAAGGTCTTGCCTCGTCCCTGTATGGTGAATGGCTGGCACCATGGCCGAAGAACACATTTTATTGCGAAAGCAATACTGCTCGAGTTTTCCGCTATTGGCCGTCGTCCCGGAGAATCCACCATTGACCTTAAGCGTGACCTATGTGTGACGTCATACCAGCTGTGGAAAAGCGGGGCCCCAACTCGGCTCGTCGCCATCGTCCCAGTGAATGCTCCACGGTATGTCGGGTGATGTGTATAAGGTGAAGCTGCAACGATGAGCTGCAGCTAAGAAGCGGCGCCGTGCGGAAGAAACGGATGAAGAGTGGGAACAGCGTTTAGCTAAACGGCGTGCATATTGTAGTCGTTATGGAGAGCGCGAAAGAGACGCAACAACGACGGAACGAAGCGAGCAAGAGACAACGCGCTCAAGAGACGCCAGAAGAACGCCCCCAAGACTCGAGAAGCGTCGTAAGGCAGATGCGGCCAGAAGTGACACCTCCCTTAGCGACTCTTCAACTGCGGAAGAGACCGCTTTGAATTCTCGAGAGCGTCGGACGCTGCGTAGACGACGTGCCGAGGAAACGAAGCTTCGCAATTCGACTTGGGTTCACCAGAGCTAAACCACAGACAATATTTTTTGTGGCTGCCTCCTTTCTCTCAATGATCGTCCTCTGAAAAGAGGGCGGACCGATATGACCTCAAAACCTTCCACTGATGATCAGAGTGCACCCTCGGGTTATGATAAGCGACCATAGCATACAGCTCGGAAATGATGTCCATCGTAAAGGCCTCTTTCATCAGACGAGAAATCTCAGTTGAAATTCATGCTGACATTTAGCCGTTTTCTAAATCCGACCACAGCGAACTGTACTCAATGAGCATTATTATAATCATGAGCTGAATGTTAAATCAAATTAACAGCGACGGTGGATGATTACCGGTATTCAAAAATTTCGCACCTAAAGGATGCAGTCAAATTTTTTATTGTGATTTCAGTTTTCATCTTTGAGCCTAATACTTGGCCTGGTGACCAAAAGTGTTTTTCTTTTAATTTTTTCTGCTGCACTACAAACACTGACGGTAGAGAGAACGCTGATAAAATAGAATCGGAGACAACACAAAATGAACACAGCGCAGGAGGGAAGCCTCTTTCCAGCGTTTCGACAAGACTGCCAGTCTCCTGCCGTTGATTCTTTCACTCTCATACTAAAGCTTCTTTTTTTATTTGTAGTGCTGATTAGTGGGAGAGTAATACTTCGACTAAAGGGACACTGAGAAGAACCCTATCAACATTTTTTTGTTAGCAATATCTGATAGTTCGGCATTTCATGGCTTTGTTGACGCTTGTCCGGGAGCGAAAGATGCATTTATTTCAAAGAAATTTGGATTCGAAGTTGAAAAATTTTTTCCCGCCGCTCCGATTCAAACTCGAGAACTCTTATGACGACACGGAGAACTCTTATGACGACACAGAATGGAGTGACGTGAAACGCGACGTAAACGGAGACTCCGTGATTTCTGCAGGTACCGATGCGGTGCGCAACCTTCCTTTACAAGCCTCAGAGATTCGTGACTTCCATGAAGTAAGGAAAATTCCTCCATGGTGGCGCCTCTTGTCCTAGGAAGTCATCACGCTTGTACTTGCGAGATTGGCCTGTGGCGGCGATACCTGTATTTTGGTTCTTGCTATTTTCTACATTACAAGAGCTCTGTTTTCAGGAAGAGTGGCGTTTTTGTGATCAGGAGCTGGTATTCTATGGATACAAGCCAACTTCAATTTCTCCTCAGTGACCCTTAATCTGTCGGTTAAAGACAACTACTTATAAAGCAGGAGAAAAACAACCATGCCGCCGGGGGGATCCAAACCCACGACCTCCGAATATCATGTCGGATCGGATCCCACCAGCCACATGCTTGTTTTTTCTGCTGCTTTGGAAGTAGTTTTCTTTAACCGACTGATTAATTGAAGTATAATTCTCCCAGTAACCACTAATGAGCACTAAAAATTAAAAAAATCAACATTCTCCTATGCACCTTCATATGACTATATATTTATACTTATAGATGAATGCACAGGGTGCAGCAATAAAAGAAACAGTTATCACAAGGAACTATTGCATACTATGAAACACATCGCACATGTTCAAAAAATAATCTAATGCACACAGCAGGTTGAGTAAGCATTAGCTGGTAATGCGTATGGGCCGGAAAAATTTTTTTTCTGTAGGGTAAAAATTTTCAGGGTATTTTACTTCGTGTGGAAGAGTATTTTGTATTTTTGCGCCAATAAAAGCTAGCTGTCGTTCTCCATATACATAGTGAGTGGGTTGTAGATTAAACATTACTAGCGTTACATTCCTGGTGAGACGTGATAACGTGTGAAATAGGGATACATGGAAAGGATGGTTGTACGTTACGATACTGTGTGCGACAGTTGCTGTTTTAGTAGGCGTAGTGAATCGAAACGTAGTATCTGGAAGTCGTTGAATAATGATTTGATATGAGGATGTGGCTTAGACTGAGTTATAGCTCTTAACAATCGCTTCTGCAATTTTCGGATTGGTTAGATATAACTGTTTTAGGACCATCTCCATGATTCTAGGCTGTATGAGAGCTGGCTGTTGATAAAAAAGAAATATAGAATGTGTAATATATTTGTGTCTAAGAGGTTCTATCCCTGCAGCAGTTTTTAGAACTCGGATGCCATTTTTTCTCCCACTGGTGATAAATGATTATCCATTGCAGGTTCCTATCAAAGACTGCGCCAAGATGATTAAAACAAGATGTATATTTCCGTAAAGAGTTGTCAATGCTAATATTCATGAATATAATATCTACTTGTTTACTGCGGGACTGAAATACAGTATATTTTTCGAGATACTTACTAAAACCAGATTGAAATGCTTACTAAATCCCGGTTATTTTTAGATTCAATTTGTTCGATGTTGTTCTCTGTAATAATTATTGCGGTGTAGTTGGCGTACGTCAACATATCTCCGAAGTTTAGTGAACGTCGGAGGTCGGATACATATAAATAAAAAATGGGAAAATTGAATTGGTTGGGGTATATATGCTCTTTGGCTCCTTGGTTCCTGCTTCAAGAAAAGGGAGTAGCGCAAACAAAGCACTGAGATGCAAAACGAAATAGGTTGAGCGTAGAGCCCATTCTTTCTTTCCTAAGCGCCCATATCTTTGGTTAGCCCGGGTTTGCTTTTCCCTAAGTCGGCTTCATGAAGTGCTAGTTGTATAAATATAGCTTTTTAGTGCAAGTCAAGCGCTACAGAAGATCAGGAAGCTGCCAGTATGATTGAATGAAATATACCTATTGTAATCTCTCGGCTTGTTGAAAACAGCCGTGGCTTTTTTCCGATAGTATTTAAGGGTGCTTCTCAGTACACTTTCTCATTTTTCCCCCAATTCTACACTATGATATGTTTCACAGTAATCTCCTCAGGTCCTGCGTTTATAAATATTAATCGCATGCGGATACCTGATAGACGACTCGCATACGACTGTGAGCGATACTGACTTAAACGAAATTGCTGCGAGTATAGACGAGGTGAACTGCGAAGGCTAAGGGAATTTTATGCAGTGAAACATTCTTTTTAGCGACGTAACACGATAGAATTTGCTTTGAAGTAGACCAAAAAAAAAGGCAAAGAACTTTTTCATAGCCGGATGCTTCCTTTTGAACTCGGTATACTTAGGCGCCCTTGGGAATGTTCCTAAAATGCTACAGCATAAAAAGAAAACCGGCTCCTCCATTCTGCATTGCAATAAATGAGGTGACGTAAAATGCTTGCGGTCTTGTCCAGCTGCATGAGCGGGTGCTAGGAATCAGAGCTGTGGCACACGCTCATATTTAAGATGAACCTCTACCCTGCGCTATAGGGGCAGGCATTCAACAGTAGTGAACAAAAAGACATGGTAATTCAGTTTTTCGAATTTCGATTTTTTAACCACACTAACATTTGCGTATGAGGTTGGTTCGTTGGACGCCCGTGTGAGACTTTTTGAACAATATCAACCTCTATTTACCATCATATTAAGCTATCAATTCTTTCCAGGCAAATTTATTCAAGAACTAGTTCCTGCGCTTAGTAAAGGTATCAGCAATTATATATTTGTTATTTCAGAATGAGGCAGCAATTTCAAGAACGCTGTTTCACAATAACCTTATGTGTCAGTAACTCACGTACAAGCCTTTTCCGGCGGTCACATGCTAAGCTCCGCCAAAGCTTGCTGCCCTGGAAGCTCTGAGTGAAAGTGTAGTCCATCCTCCTCCACTTTTGCAAGACCTCATCTTTCTGTTAGGCGCTGCTGTCTTTTTGTCTATCGCACGATGCGCGATGCTTATACAGATATAATAATAATATTAATTGGTTTTTGGGGAAAAGGAAATGGTGCAGTATCTGTCTCATATATCGTTGGACACCTGAATCGTGCCGTAAGGGAAGAGACAAGGAAGGGAGTGAAAGAAGAATGGAAGAAGGAGGTGCCGTAGTAGAGGGCTCCGGAATAATTTCGACCACCTGGGGATCTTTAACGTGCACTGACATCGCACAGCACACGGGCGCCTTAGCGTTTTTCCTCCATAAAAACGCAGCCGCCGCGGTCGAGTTCGAACCCGGGAACTTCGGATCAGTAGTCGAGCGCCCAAACCACTGAGCCACCGCGGCGGGTATACAAATATATTCAGTTGAAGTAATCTCAGCAGGCCGGCTTAGCGACGCCATTAAGTCCACCGCCCTCTGCTTTATCCAAGTTTCCACAAAAGTACAAGATTGATAGGGTCGTATTTCAGTTTAAAAACATATCCAAATCCCAGATTATTGCGTGCCTACGGTACCAGCCGCGATGGCTCAGTGGTTAGGGCGCTTGGCTACTGATCCGGAGTACCGCGTTCGAACCCGATCGCGGTGGCTACGTTTCGATGGAGGTGAAAGGATAAGGCGCCCGTGTGCTGTGCGATATCGTTGCACGTTAACGATCCCCAGGTGGTCTAAATTATTCAGGACCCCTCCACTAAGGTATTTCTTCCTTTATTCTCTCAGTCCCTCCTTTATCCCTTCCCTTACGCGCGGTTCAAGTGTCCGCCGAGATGTGAAACAGATACTGCATCATTTACTTTCCCCAAAAACCAATTTTCATTTTCATTTTTTTCGTACGGAAGTACAACCTTTTCGAGAAGGCCCTGATCAACCTCTTCACTCGTGGTACCCCGAATCCAGCCAAGAAGACTAACTCTACGAGCGGAGAATCAGCCCCGTGCAACTACGTTCCCGCCTCTGTGGTTTAATATGAAAAGAATTTAACGAGTTCCACAAAAATTTCTTTTGCGGTGCCCTGTGCCACGAATCTCATTAATCCTGCCTAGCAAAAGCAACTTAGATTCATCTAAAGAAATCAATATTTTTCATTTGTGGCGTATCCACATGAGGTGTTCTTTTATCAACATCAACCTAGAAATCCCCAATTCATTTGACAGATGTTCGGGGTTTAAGCTGGGCACCAGTTATCCTGGATCAGCACATTTTCACTAAACATTTGCACTATAGCATTCAATAAGGCTTTTTTTTTCTTAGCCGAATATTAAAAGGGTCTACTCAGGGAGTTAAGCTTAAAGCATACCGCTCTATAATAAGGCCTGTTCTCCAGTATGCTTCTATTTTATGGGACCCTTATTGTAACATAGACATTGCTAAACTCGAGCGCCTCCAACGCCTCTCTGCAACATTTATTTTATCCGACTATCGGTCAACTTCGACTGTTAGCGATATGCTGAGTCGGCTAAACTTGGAGCCTCTTCATGTACGCCGTCAAATTTCCAAGTTAAAATTATTTCATTTTTCTGTCAGAACAAATGCGGATTGTCAAGTAACACCTATAGGTTTGTAGCACCTCATAGTCGACTGAGCCGCTCCAATGTGATACGCCCTTATTTCGCCAGGATCAAACTCTACCAGATTTCGTCTTTTCCTCTTACAGTGGAACTGTTTATCAGCACTGATTGCCAAATCATTACATGGGAAATTCTTTGTGGAATCGTGATTACAACGCATGTAACTCTCTCCTCCTTGTGCAGCGCTGCTGCCTGCAGTATATGAAAAAAAATAATTAAAATTTCACTCTTCAGGTCATTGTTATGAAAGACATATACGCGCCGTTTACGTCTTTGTGGGGAATGTTTGGTTTCTGGGGGTTTAACATCCCAAAGAGACTCAGGCTATGAGGGAGGCCGTATTGAAGGGCTCTGGAAATTTCGAGCACCAGAATTTCTTTAACGTGCGCTGACATCGCACAATGCACGGGCCTCTAGAATTTCCCCTCCATCGAAATTCGACCACCGCGGCCGGATCAAAACCGCGTCTGCCGGGTCGGCAGCCGAACGCCTTAACCTCTGAGCCACTGCGACGGCGGCCTCTTTATGCGGAATGTGTTGATAGTTTCTGCGAATCACCACAATATACGAAATGTTTGAAGCATTGCAAACATTCAAAGCAACAAACACTGATAGCGCGAAACAATTCTATTCCGTCAGTGGCATCAAGCGTAGCATTGAGCATCAAGCAGGTGTTTTATGACAAGATATTCACTCGCCTCAGGAAGACAATGAAGAGAAGTTTTTTAGCCCATCTAGTAAACGGCCTTCTCCTGTATAACTATATTCAGAAAGTAATTTGGCAAAGGTAAAAAGTTCTGCAAGTACAACAATAGGCAACATGTATCGTTGCCGGCAGAAATAACTCAAGAAATCAGTGTACTTATGAGACAGGAAGACGCGACATAGAAAAAAAGGACTGGTTTCGCGCCTAGCCAGGCGTACGCTCTCAAGAGAAGGCGCGGCCAAGTTACGTCCTTATTTTAGATAACACGAATGCTTTCAAATTTAGAGACAGATGGGTACAATACTCTAATGTGGCGATCTCGGACTCCTGACCAAGGCTAAGAGAGATCTATGAGGTAACCTGGTAGCTCTATATTACACTGTTGCGTGAAGCCAGAACAATTCTATGAAAGGTCCACCGAAACATGTACAGATAAGGTAGGAACTTGCAGTACTCTGGTGATCTTGGACGGTTAGTCCTAATTATTGTGGCACAGGAGAAGGGGTGAACGTAGCATGCGTGCGCGATGCACACATATTCAGCACCTTATTGAAGGCGGGGTAATGGCAACTGAAATTGCAGTACCAGACTAGCTAAAGAAGGCAGCAAGTTACACATGAATAAGTTCCTTTTTTGTACAGCAAAGTGTTACGTTGTCTCTACTTGCTTACCAAGTAACAATAATTGAAGAGGTGGAAAAAAGGCAAATTGTCGATGGGTCTTCAATACAAAAAGCAATATCAAGCCATAAACAGCGTATAGGAAAACCTGTTAAGCTAAAAAGAATTAAGCTTTAGCGGAGACTGAATAGAAACGACATATTTTTTAAGGAGACAATAAGCACAATACTGGAAAAGAAAGGAACCATTTAACGCATAAGGTTTGAGGGTTTTAAAAAAAACCTGCGGGAATATGAAGAATGTCGAGGGATGTGGGAAACAAACCTATATGCTGTATTTTGCTGCGATAAAAAATTTAATGAAATCGTAGACGTTAAATCGCAGTGCTGTTATATATTGCTAAAAACCGAAACAACTATTTAAATAAATAAATAAATAAATAGCGTCGACACTCTAACGCTGAGTAATTTTTGCAGACAACGCCATAATTTTCGAATACCGCTGACTTAAATAAAGTACTCAACGTCTTTTGTACATCAAATTTTTCAAGCTTTCTGGCTGTGCGAAAATATACTCTGCCGTAAACCCTGTAGCAAGGAGCTCGAGCCATTCGCTGTTGTCTTCAATGGTGAATAATTGAGTCTGTCACAATAACACATTAGGCAGGACTAATTTTTTCTTCTGTTTTAGATGGGGCTTTGTTAACCCCGGCACCGTTTTGTTATATCAACGAATTTCGTAACAGAACTCCTTATTTTTTTATTCCTGATTTCGATTATTATTGCAATAAGAAGCATGCATTCGATCTTTAAGAAATATTTGAAGCAAACATGACGTCAAATTAGCCTTTCAAGTTTATTATTTTTCGCATACAGAAAAGCAACTTCCTTCTGGCAATGAGCGATAAAAATTAAAGAATGACCACAGTCAACAATTTCTTAACTCTTTCACTGAGTTGTGGTGACAAACAGTTGATTGCTTCACCGAGGAAGCTTTGGGACGGTGTGGTAAATTTCAAAACAAGGAATCACTCATAACGGTTTCGCAACTCTTGCACCAAAACCGCGTTTCTTTCCTAATTTTCAGGCCCTTGTCTCACCACATCACACCCACATTTCCTCAGTCACTGGCACCCTTTCTTTACGCGGGAGTGCTCGCACGGACTGCAGCTCCTCACCTTCTCACGAGCACTGCGGTTAGTTTCTTCTCTTACCATTGAAATGAGCTCATCATCGAGGAAACGCTGAATATGTTCAAGCAAATCATCAGGCGAGCTTATAGTGAATGTCTTACCGTTAACTGCCAGAAAAGGAAACCGAAGGGATCGCGTGCGGATGTTACTGACGTCGATCTTCATCCACTGACGCGCGCTCGCAAAGTTCGCTTCTGAGCTGTCCTCTTCTTCGTCGGATGAACTGCTCAGCACAATGTCATCACTGTCGTCCTGGCTCTCTGAAACAATGTAGACTTCGGTGTCTGAATGAGCGCCATCTGAAGGAGATGACGACGAAGAAAACCATCTTTTCGGAGAAGACGGACCACCAATACACGCGTTGGCTCCGCCGGATGCCATTTTTAAAACCGATGTTGCCATACGAAAAAAATGTTTATGCGGCAGAAGAAAACAAAATTAACAGGTCATTGCTGCCATCTGCTGAGCAGAATGCCATCTAAGCTGCACACGAGCGCTGCTCGTCCGAAACGCTGAAGCGAAGAACCTAATCAGCGAGGACGAGGTACAGTCGTCCAGCACGGTTTGGGGACGGCTTGGCAAGGACGAACGCAGCTCGTCCGAAACGGTTAAGGAGTTAATATGGTGAAAACTAAGGACATCTATGAAAAGTCTTTGGGTCGATCAGTAAGTCAGAATTAACAGTCGTGTCAGTGGTGCAACTTTTTGCATTGCTAATATTTTGAACCGAAAGGCAAGTTGTGCATTAGAAAAGACGTGAAAATAATTAACATGTATCAGATATAAGTAATGCCCGATATAAAATGCGCATCGCAGTAAAGAATTCGGAAACATTTTTGAGTTCGGAGGTTCGTTAACCTAAGGCAAAATCCCAGTCTGGGTTTGGCATCCCGTATTCCTCGAAATACGATCACCTCGACAGAGGATCAACTAAGCGAGCTCGCGCTTCTAGCATGGGAGTGCATATTGCAACCGCGCAAAATGACGAGCAACGAAGAGAAGAATGCACAAGACACAACGCCCTCGTCGTTTTGCGCGGTTGCAATATGCACTCCCATGTTAACCACTAACTAGCCCGCCTTTGCCTTTTAAATGCGCTTCTAGCAGACTGCACATTGCTCCGAAAAACAAATGGCCTCCAAGACCGTTTCCTCGGGAACAGAGAGCGGCATACCTGCGAGCGTTTAACATGTTGCAACACTGCGAGCGCCGCGTCGTTGAGGCTGAGCTATCACACGGGTCATAAGCTGCGCGCGGTTTTGCCCAATGTCGCAGCCGCCTCAGCTCAGCCAGGTTGGTTCCCCCGGTGGGAATAGAAACGCTGTGGCCTAATATTCTGTGCTGCCTTCCATAAACTATTTCTGCGCACGTTTTAGCCTTTTCAACCCTGCCGCATCTGTCCAGGGTCAACTGGTTTTGTAATATAGCTGTGATATGCGCTTAGCAGTTTTTGGTTTCCTGTAGGAAATCTGAACAAACATACGTGAAAGGGATCCATGTGCCTAAGGCGTTCTCTACAGCATGCTGTTTTCGTAACTTTTTGGCAGCCTGCTGTATGGAATTTCTATTTTGTTCATACCATGCAGGCAATGAGTTCGGCTCTCTGGCATAGTAACGTGGCGGATGGAACATCGTGTTGCTAGCTGCGTTGCTGCCCAAAGGCGAACCAGCAAGTGTGTCGCTGCCGAATCTGCGAACGATTACAACACAAATTATGGTAGTAAAAATATCCGGACTGCACTGAGTGCAAAGTTTTTCATAACAAATTTAAAGTGAATCAGTCCTTGCGAATTCCTTTCTTCCTGTATGAAAGCGGCATTATTATATTTAAATTTAGCCTCTCATTATCATTTGAAACATAACTGCGCGATTTCCAGCTACTTCTTGAGAGCGGTCTAAAATGTTTTTTCTGAGTACTCCGCTCGGCTAAATTAGTAAGTGGTGTAGTCCAACATTATAGTATGTAAATATTTCCACAAACCTTACAGCCGGATATTTTTTATTCACTCAAAGTAATTGAAAAATAAGTTTTTTTAATTTTTCTCTTGAAATTGCCCACTTAAATGCAAATCAACTAGAAATGAACTGCAACAAAAATATATTTCCAACTAACAGCGCTCAAAGAGTGCAGATAAGGTTTTAATCAACTCTACGTCTCGTGAAACGGGAGCTAAATCTTTCACATTTTGGCAGCGGCGGCTGTGTCGACTGTTTAAAGCAATCTGCACATCTTATACACAGGGCATCACTGCCTTTCCCGGAGACTTTGGGAGTGCATCTTTGGCGGATCAGCGTCCCACGTGCCGCATCTATTTGTCTGTCGCACGTATCGGCGCGTATCCATAAACTGACCTGGCCTCCCTTCTGACGTCAGCGAGCTGCGAGCCATTATTGGCTGCCCGATAGAAGCTCTGACTACAAAAGGAGCCTCGGCTCAAAGCGGTACTCATTTGACAGGGGGGAGGGGGTGAGCTATGTTGACTTTTCACTCATCCTGTATATCTTATACACAGGTTTGTGCAATGAGCTTTAAACAGATTTTTATTACTATTGTTTCTTCTGCTGTACAGGGCGTCAGCGACAAAACAGTTGATAGACTTTATAAAAGGCCACAGAAAGGGGCTCTCAAAGGAGTTGCGGTATGTCTGGAATGTTAAAGGACGCCGCTTCACAAATATCTTCCAGCAAAAATTTTTTTAATGCGTTTTTTGGAAGATGAGTTATACGCAGTCAAAATTTGAACTTCTATATCTTCGCGCCTTTCCCTCTCCTCTCGTTAATTTGTGCACGCCAGAACGTCTGCGCTTCTCCGCCGGCCTCACCCAATCAGGCCCTCCCAAACCTCCGCCGGCTGCCGAGGTGCGTGGAGTGGCCGCGGCCGTAGTAGCTCCGTGACGTCTGAAACAATGTGGCGCGCTGAACCAACGATAACCCACGGCTGCTGACGTACCTTCACTGCGTGACGTCGTATGCCATGTTTGGCGTGAAAGACCGGCACCGCGCGTCACTGTGAGGTGCGAAAGCAGTAATTTTTTAAAATGTGTTGTAAATCGCCAGCTCGCTTTTGATGTCTCGTAGGCGACATGAACGCTCGGTGGTCTGTACTCTGCAGAGTGCAAGCATTTTAAAGCCAAGCTCGAACACCCTTTTCTGCTGCCCTTTCAACAGGAAATGCGAGATAAGCGAAGTGCACTAGAGAAAGAGCTGAAAAAATACACAGATGTTTTTACCGAGCAGTTTGATGCTATGGCCGAACACTGTTGAAAAATCAAAAAAGAAAACTCAGCGCTGAAGAACGAAAATATCGCAATGTCACAAAGGTTCAGAGAACTAAAGCAACAAATATTCTTTATTCTTTATTCAGACAACAACGTCTCGGGTTCAGGGGCAACAGGCGGATGTGATCGGCCTGACGTGGCCCAAGCCACCTTCGCAAAGCTCAGAATAGGCAGAAAAAGGAACAACAACTTCGTGCATTTATTACATAGAGAACACACTGTTAAAACAAAGTAATCAATGAGGAAAGTGCATACTTTTGCAATGACTAAATTATACACTGAATAGTCACAAGGTATGAACTAAGTCAGAAATGCAAGAAAATTTACACACTCAACGAAACATCAGAAACAATGAATACTTCTACCAACAATCAATTAATCGCTAGAACAGGAAAGCAGGTAATATGAAGCATTCTTTTTAAAAGATTTCTCGGACCCATATATCTGAATAATTTTCATGCTCTGTGTGTGTTTATTAAGAATACTGGGAATTAAACAGGAAAGCATTTGGGCACCATATTTCGTTCGCGCAAGTGGCATTCGGTAGTAGTTGTGCCTTAACTTCCAAGGAGCATTACTGTGAATGTAATTCAAGATATTTAGATGAATTCAGTTTGTATGCCTTAAATATATGATAAAGCAATTTCAATTCAAATAATTGATCCACCTTAAGAACGGAGTGCTCTGAAAAGTAGAAACCTGTTTGTTCATTGTAGGCAAGATTTTCGACATATCATATGGCTTTTTTCTGCAACATTATCAACCTCATGAAGTTAGTTCTCGTTGTACACCCCCAAATCAGTAAACGTTAGTGAAGATGCGAATGAATTAGGGTGTAATATAATTGCCACTTCAGCCATTTCGAAACAATGTTTCTAATTTTTGTACAGCACAGACAGGTACCTGGATATGTTGGCTTGAATCCTATTAATATGCAGGGTCCAGTTCAAGGGTTCTTCAAAAATGACACCAAAAAATTTGTAGAAATCAACGCGCTCCATTACACTGTTTTCGAAAGTAAGCTGAATTCCAAAATCATCAGTTTTGTTGCGAGCTTTAAATACAATAAACTTTTTTTGACTAACATTTAATTCTAGTTTATTTATATTCAATCATAAGGATAATTTATGTAACCATGCATTAGTCTCAGCATGAATATTATTAGATGCATGCCGGAAAACAAACACACTAGTATCATCTGCATAAAGAACTACTGTAGGACTTCTTGAGATGGCAATAATATCTTTATTCTAATAAATAAAGAATATTGAAGCCAGAATAGACCCTTGTGGGACAACATATATTATATGGCTTAGTTGTGACTGATGGCCATTAAGATATGTAAACTGCACGCGACCGAAAAGATAACTGCGGATCAGTTGTGAGGCAACTCCTGGAAAGCCATAAAACGGTAGCTTATAAAATAATGTGTCGTGTTTAATAGAGTCAAAACCCTGTTTGAAATCTAAAAAACGCTGACTGCGTACTGTGTCTCATCCATATTAGAAAATATTTCTTCTATAATACTAAGCAGTGCTATTTCAGTTGACCGCTTCTCACGAAACCCGAACTGTCCATTGGAAAAAACCTGTCATCAAAAAACTTATATTGCCTAATTTTGATAAAATATTCTAGCAGCTTTAAAAACAAAGAAAGGGCAGATATAGGTCTGCCGTTAGTTATTATCTTATGTGCCACCCTTGTGTAAAATAACCACTGTGGCAAATTTCGCACCGTCTGGAAATATGCCCTGAGCTAACCCTTAGTTATATAGAGAAAAGTTTCGTCTACAGCTGGGGCAGTAGATTTATCTAGGTTTTTAAGGAATGTGGACACTTCATGTTCAATGCATGGATTCGAGAATATGAAACTTCCAACCGGAGAGACAATATATAAGTCAATTTTATACTTTCTGTCTTGTTTCTGAGACGACTCACCAGAGGATAGAAAATACACATTAAACTTGTCTGCCAAACAGCCCCGCTGTATAAAACACCATTAAGAGTTAATGTGCTAGGAATGGGTCTTGTAGCTTTTCCCAGGAGATCGTTAAGACAATTCCAGATTTTTTTATTGCAGTTAGAAACTGCTGCAACTTTATTCTTGTAGCATTCTTTCTGTTCTTTTTTAATATCGGAACCTAGCTTATTTCTTATTTTCTTGTATTCCTTCAGTATAACTGGATATTTACATCGGATTAATTTGTAAAAAAGCTTATCGCGAGCTTGAGTTCGCTTGTATAACTCTCTAGTTACCCATGACTTTCGAGACCATTTGTGGGTTTTTGTCACTGTCAAAGAAAATGCGGTATCGTATTTGCTCCTCACTGTCTGAATGAAGATATAGTATCCTATACTAGGATTTGACTCACTGAGTACGTCGCTGCAGTCAATGCTTTTTATCATTATTCTTAGCTCAACAAGTTTTTCTTCGTTAAAAATTCGATATACTATATGTTGAGCAAGCAGTTTTTTTCCGTTTTCGTGTTGTCCGGGGAAAAAAACAAAATATAGGTAGATGGTCGCTTAAATGAATTATGAGCACTCCCGATGGGACATTCGGTAGCTCATGATTTGCAACACACATATCTAATAATGAGCCTTTATCTAAAGTTATTCTTGTTGGTCACTGAATAACGTTGGTGCAATGAAATGTCTCAATGGCCTCGTAAAGAGAACGTCGTTGTGAACTGTTTGCCAAAAGATCATTATTGAAATCTCTAACTAGAACAATAGGCATATTTACAATACATGCATATTCAAGAAGGTCGCGCATAAACTGAATAAATTCAGCAGTTTCACAAGATGTGGCTCGATAAATGCAAGCAATGAGTGTTCCAGAACATTTTAAGGCAACCGATTCGTAGTGCGTGCGGACTAGAGAAAAATCTGATAAGACTTCATATTCAAGATTTTTTTTTAACGTACAATGCAACGCCGCCTCCTCTGCAGTTTTCTCTGAACACGCCTTCGAATATGTATCCAGGAAAATACACATCAGTTTCACCTGTGAACCATGTTTCAGTATATGCTAGTATATCAAACCTATGATTCAGGGAACCCAGAGCTGTTTGAATTTCAAATTGCTTGTTTTTCAGGCTTCTAATATTCACGTGAAACACTAACATCCTCTCAAATTCGTGAACAAAAGAACTGCGCACAGCAGAATTAAAAGATAAAGCATCATATTAAAGAGGCTTGGTTGGCGACGCCACGAAAAACAAAATAAGCAGGGCGCTGGAAAGGCAGCACCCATTTAAATTATCTTTTCGAAGTCGGCGTCACATGCATTCTGTATTGCCGGTTCACCCTGGCACTTGCGCACAAACATTCCATTACTTTGCCAAGCATATTGATACTCGTCTTCTGTAGCCTTTTTTTTCATCATCCACAGTAGCTTTTTGTTCTGCGGTGTTAAATCGTCAAGGAAGTATACAGTGGATTAAGCTTCCCGCAAAATTTTCTTCTTTGACATGCACTTATCTTTCGTTGCACATGCACTTATCTTTGGCAGCAGCGGGGACACGTCGACATTCCTTCTGAACCTCTGGTTTCAATTCGCAGGTTAGTCTTTAGAAATTATTTTTGCAATTTCGCTTGTAACCACTGTCCTTGCTGCTGCCAAATGAGTGTCCAATGAGTGTCTAGTGAACATGAGTGACAGTGACGGTGTCTCAGAGTGTATAGTTTGTGCATCTGAAATAGATGCCGGCGATATATATCTGAGTTGTAGTGAATGCAATTTCAGATATCATATAGGAAAATGCTCTGGTATGCCCGAATCTCAGTTTACTTCTATGAGAGAAACAACTAAGAAAGCATGGCGTTGCCAAACGTGCCGTGTCGGTAAGACTCGAGGTGGGCAGAAAGAAAAGCCTAAATCGGACGTTTCATCGAATACTGCAGCTGGCAAGTGTAGTGAGGAAACGGCTAATTTTGTCATCGCACTTGCAGACATTCAGGCTAAACTTTCAGTCCTTCTAAGTCTAAAGGACACTGTTGACAACATTGACCAGGCCATTCAACTAATGTCTGAGAAGTATGACAAAGTCCTTGCTGACACGGGACGCCACGAAGAAGAAATTAAAGGGCTGAAAAAGAAAGTGCACAAACTTGAGCTTCAAGATCACACAGGGCTGGACTCGCTGAAAGAACCACTAAATGACCTAGAGTGGCGCAACCGAAAGCTAAATCTCGAATTCCATGGAATCGAACAAACGGACCAAGAAAATTTATTGCAAAAAGTAAACGATGTGGCGAACACGCTAAAGGTACCAGCACTTGATAAAGATGACCTACTTGCTATTCACCGCCTCCCTACGAAACCCGATAAGATTCCAGGCATCATAGTACGCTTTGCTAGGCAAGAAACAAAAGACGTCTGGTTTGAAAAGTGAAAGGTTCTTCGTGATGCTGAAACTGCTATCTATCTTCAAGAAAACATAACCAAACAGTGCAGGGAACTACTCATGGCAACAAAAAAATGGGCAAAAGACCACAACTTCAAGTTTGTTTGGCACCGTAATGCTAAAATCTACGTCCGGCGGAAAGAGGGAGATAGCGCTTTGCGTATCAAGTCTCTGAATGACCTGCATATGATAGAATCTGCCACAGAGTAAAAGGCCCATCAGCGATGTATTCTAGTTTCCTCGCTTATGCACTATGGCTCGTCACAGTTACATTTTGCCCAATGAGGCAATCAAGTTCATTGGTTCTGATTTTAAATCGTCTTTCAAGGTGTTTCATGCAAATTTGCAGTCCGCCAGAAATAAGAGCACTTCTCTAGAATCCCTTTTGAGTCAAATAAATGTTCAGTTTGATGTACTCATGTTAACAGAAACATGGTATGACACTGCAGATTACCCTTTTTGCTTTCCCGAGTATGACTCTTGTACTCTCAATCGAGAGTACGGCCGAGGAGGTGGTGTTATGATGTTAATAAGAGAGGTTATAAAGTATGAAAGACTACCTGTATATACACGTTTTTCAAGCGACTTTGAAGTTTTGTCGGTTCTCTCGCACCGTAAACTTTTTGTTACGATATATCGTCCACCAGCAGGCAACCTTGACACATTCTTCAAATTCCTGGAGTCCCTTTTTTCATACACAAATGACAGCGACCTAAGTCTCGTTTGCGGAGGAGATTTTAACATAAACTTGCTTGACTCGTCTAGTCCTGTTAAACACTTTAAGCTAATGCTAGAAATGTATTATATTAGAAATACGATCAGTTTGCCAACAAGAGTCACGTTACAGTCATCTACACTAATTGATATTTTTCTAACTAATTACCAGTCGAATGAGCTTAAATCTTGTGTCTTAGCTTACGATATTAGCGACCACCTGCCGATTATTCTATGTGTCAAATCTCCAAATAAAGAAAAATTAGCACAGCGTAAAGTTACGTTCCAACGGATTTTGCCCAACCAGCTGGAAGCATTTCGCAGGGATGTCATGAGAGTTGACTGGTCAGATGTTTTTAACGGCTCGGATGTAAATTCTGCTTATGATTGTTTCATTCAAAAGTTCACTGACATTTATATATCTTGTTTTCCTTTTGTTACTATTAATTTATCCAGAAAAATAAGAAAGCCATGGATTAATGGCGATCTAATGGCAAGAATAAAAATAAAGAACGACATGTTCCACAGGTGCATTCAGACCAAAGATATCATCCTCCTGAGAGAATTCAAGAAGTATCGGAATAAGCTAAATAAAGATATTAAGAAAGCTAAAGCACATTACCTAGAAAAGTCTTTTAGTGCAGTTAAAAATAATAGTGAATCAACAAGGAGGAAACTAAATGAAGTTCTGTGCCGCTCACAAAGAACTAGCCCAGTGGAAGAACTTTTGATAAATGGAATAATAGTTAATGGGGCTTCCCTAGCCGACGCATTTAATGATCACTTCGCTAGCCTCCCAACCCCTCAGCTATCTAGACATACAAAGCTCTCGAATAACCCTCCTTGCCCACACAGCTTATTTCTTACACCTACTTCAGACGAAGAAATTTCTTCTATATTCTTGAATCTCAAGAATTCACGCAGCTGTGACACTCAAGGTATGCAAATCGAGCCATTAAAATACGGTATTGATTGTATAGCACCTGCACTTACGCACATTTTCAATCTGAGTTTTACTACAGGTACCTTCCCGAAATAGCTTCAAGTAGCGAAAGTGAAACCAATTTATAAAAAAAGGAGATCACAATGACCTCGGAAATTACCGTCCCATATCAATTCTGCCAGCGTTCTCTAAAGGATTAGAAAAACTTCTTCTGGTTCGCCTTGTTTTCTTTTTAGATACATTAGACGCATTGTCGTGCGCACAGTGCGGGTTTCGGAAACATCGGTCTACCCAATTAGCTCTACCTGATCAAAAGGAGTATATTTTACATAATATCGAAGCAAAAAAACTTGTGTTGGGTGTGTTCATTGATTTCACTAAAGCTTTTGATTACCTGAACAGAACCTTACTCCTCGAAAAGTTGGAATCTTATAGCATACGCGGAAATGCATGGGAATTAATTAAATCATACCTCTCTCATCGTTGTCAATTTGTTGAGGTCAATGGTCACCCTTCACATTTAATACAAACTCACACTGGAGTTCCTTAAGGGAGTATTCTTGGCCCCCTTTTGTTTAATCTATACTTAAATGATATTGACAGTCTTGATGATCGAGCTAAGTTTGTAATTTACGCCGATGATACTAGCATATTCTTTTCTTCCGATGACAGCACTGAATTGTTTATGATAGCCAACTCTGTACTCGCTAAGGTAGCTGCTTGGGCACAGGAAAATGACTTGGTAATCAGCATTCCTAAAACAAAAGCGATTGTTTTCCGTCCTAAGACACGACAGATTCCACCTAATTTAACGCTTAGTTTAAATAATACGGAGATAGAAATAGTGAGTGAATTTAAAACGTTGGGAGTGATCTTCACGGAACATATGTCCTGGGACGGACACGTCGATTACATCTCAAGTAAGCTCGCCTCGATTAACGGCATTTTGTTCAGACATAGAGATTTCCTCCCTAAAAATATTTTGTTACTCCTATATAATTCCTTGTTTGTCTCTCATTTACAATATTGTAGTCTGGTCTGGGGTACTACTACGCTAACTAACATAAACAAGTTGAGTATATTACAGCGAAGGGTTCTTAGAATTATTACACGCTCTCAATACGATTGTGATATATACTCTGTAATGCAAAACCTTGGCATAATACGTTTTGAAAACATGTACAATTATCACCTGTGCCTTGGGCTTATCAGGGAAAAGAAAGCTAAATGCAATAGTTTAATAAGGTTTGCCGAATTAGCCATAAAAGGTCCATCACGCTACCCCACACGCAATCTCGAGTTTTGGAAAGTGCATTCCTTCCGGACTAATTATGGATTTCAGACACTAAAATATCGAATTCCTAATATACTAAACACATACCTAAAGGATAACATTGATATTCTTGATCTTAAGCCGCATGAACTGAAATCTTTATTCCTGTAATGTTACCTTTGTGTGTCCTATATATTTTTTACTTATACTTAAGCTTTGCCTTATTCAGTTGTCATGAATGCATACATTTGTGAATGCTTTCTTTGTTATGAACTATCAACCAATGTCGCCTTTATGTTGCTGTATGACATTTGTGCGCTCCTTTTTACCATTACATTTTTCTTAAATATTAGTATCTAATCTTCCTCCCACTTAGAAACTTGTATTCACTTTTTGTACGAGCAGTACATCCCATACTTTATTATGTATTATTATGTTTTTCATGTACGAGTAGTACATTCTATACTTTATTATGTATTATTATGTTTTTCTTCGATGAAAGATGTGTCGGGTTGTCGGCGTGTACTGCTGCTGCTTTGTAGGGGACGAGGACTTGTCAAGCTGCTATCGCAGCTTTTTGCCTCGCCTCCCCCATCTTTGATGGAAATAAAAGGAATATAGATGTGAAGAAAAACGAACCAGGACTGCCGGGATTTTTCCGCGTTTCGCAGGCAGTCTATGAAGGTCTTCTAAGTCATATTCAGACAGCGAAGCCAGTTCTAAGTCTTGCGCTATAGTATTGATTTTTTGGAGCAGGTTTTCGTTTCTCGTTTCTGTCAGTCCAAGTACTTCCAAGTTATTTCGTCTGCTGTATTGTTCCAGAATGTTTATTTGTTCGCAGTTCCCTGATTTCTTGATCAGAGCTCTTTGACTGAAGCTTTCCAACCAGTTTCTTTAAAGCAACAATTCCAGTTGATTGTAGCTTCGTTGCGACCAACACTTGATCATACTGATCTTGCATATGCTGAACAGATGTTTTCATATTTTACACCGTTCCTTTGACCTGGAAAAGGGCATAAATCTTTTGTTCAATTTATGGCAGTTCATAAAGCTTTTTGTTGATTTCTGCTAGCATGTTTTCAGTAAACGACTGCTCATAAATTCCGGGCCTTTGCTACTTTTCTTGAACCTAGAGCGGCTGAAATTGCACACGTTTGACATTTCCAACTTCCTTTGACACTCTCTCATTGCTTTGTAGACAGTCTTGGTCGTATTTAAACAGGCATCTACGTGATAACCGTACCCGCATTCTGAGCAGATAAGGAACAGGCCTTCTGCCTGGAGCGACTCATTACAAACCGGAGATATACCAGGATCAGAACCGCCCATAGCACCCGTGATGGAAAATGCCAGCGGCACAATAAAAATCAACTACAGCAATGGTGCAAGCCAAAGCACAACTAGCGGCGGTGTTGGGCAGAAATTTTACATAAGCTTGAATGAGTGGAAACTACACCAACCTGCAGAATGTCGGATTGCGGGCACACCACTTGTGTTGTTGCTTCCGCCGCCGCCGCCGAGCAAGTGCGAAGAACACAGGTGGTCCTCGTGCTTTTATCCGATGCTGGCTGGTGTTGTGCGCGTCGCTACCCGGATTGGCGGGTCGTTGTCGTTCTTGGTGCTTGCTTGGTCCACCAGGTGTAGAATCGCCGTGAGCCTGGAGAAGCACTGCAGAATGTCGGATCGCGGGCCATCAGCCCTTGAGGACTGGGTGCTAAGCCAAGAACGATAGGAAAGGAGCAAGAATATTGAGATCAAAGGCGTTCCGGTCACTGACGACGAGGATGTGTCCGCAGTCTTGAGATAACTCGGAGACGTCGTAAATGAGCGAATTTCTGGTGCCGATGCAACATGTGCCACCCTGTGCAGAGTAAAGACAAAGGATGCGCTAAGATTGTGGTGCAGTTTAACATTCGTGCGAAACAGGAAGCGGTAATTGATAAGGCGAGAAAAAATCTACTTTAAAACAGTGATCTCGGTTACCTGCATGACTCCTGTTCTTCCCAGGTCTTCATCAATCAGCACATTTTCCCGGCCATTAAATAACTTATTGGGCAAGTAGCTGAACGCAGCAACGAAAAAGAATTTAAATATGCGTCGACAAAGGCCAGCAAAATTTTCACGCGCACAACAGACACGCCGAACGTACTGCGCATATCTTGCTTTGAGGACATCGCTAAGATCAAATTAGCTGCTACTGTACCGAGCTTTTTCCCGAACGCTTTTCACTCAGTTGGCCGTTGCATCTGCGACTTGTTCGGATGTGACTAAAATTTACTATAAGAAAACGTCCATGTCCTTTTTGTCTGCTAAGCACTCAGTCAATGCGCAATACGTCTGATCAACTTTGTGTATTATTTTCATGCTTTGATTTTCCTTTCGATATTAACATGTTCTGTGAAACACGGTTCCCACACGAACACGAAGTAATACAGATACCAAGTCACGTTATCCGCTACATTAATCGTTCTGACAAAAAAGGCGGAGATTTACTTGTGATGGCCAGAGAAAAATGTAAGTGTGATATAGTAAACGCCTTTATGACGATAACTGCGGACTTTGAAATTTTCACCCTCATTCATAACAAAAGCATATTTTCTGATTTATACCGCCTTCCAAGCGGGAACGTGGTATTTTTTTAAGTATATGAAAACCTTTTTATACTGGATTAAAGGAAACAGGTATGAAGTCATTAGGAGCCGATATCAATACGCACATGCTTAACGAAATACAGCTGCGTACTGATTTACCTCGACTTCAAGAAGTAAATGCATGTTTTAATACAATTTATAGTTCAACTCGCATAAAAATCACTAGAAAAGTTTACTTGATGTTTTCATTACAAATATGTATGGATCCGTGGAGAATGAACTCCTGAGTAATTAGCGCTAATATTTCTTATATTTTTTCAGTTTTTTATGCTGTCATATGTTTCGCATAAAGAACTTAAACACTGTCCCCCACTGACATTTCGCTTTGTTAATCCGCTTACACTTGCGGAGTTTCGTAATAGAATATCGAAAATTAATTGTCTTGACGTGTAGAATCAATCTCACGTACACATCGCGTACGAGTTATTTCTGTGTCTTTTCAGAAAGGTACACTACGAATCTTTTTCCTCCAAAGCGCAGCAGCTTAAAAAGCAAGAAAACCTTTGTTAACCGTTGAACTTCTGAAACTAATCAAAGAAAGGGGTGCTTCGCTCATTTAGACCATATTTTACAGTGCGTAGGCTGTCATAGTGTGCAAATTACTCTGTTCTGAATAGTTTTCCAGTTTTTCTCTCATAAATTAACAAATACGAAAAATAAGTGTTCTTTGGTAATTTTTGGAAGGTTTTATTTTAAACAACTTATATCTCTTGTTGTATCAATCACATTGGCTGTTTATTGTGATTGGATGCTTGCCGAATTGCACCGGACTCCATGGGTTTCAAACCAACCCTCGAAGCTCAGTCCATCGTTCTGGGCTATAGCTCTTCGTGCTCTGCTTCTTGGGCTATATATAGGAGAGATTTCCTTGGTAGCCAGTTTCATATTGTTTGCCAGTCTGCTTAATATGCGGCGGAGTTTTGTATATCTCCTGTGCATAAAAATTCACTCTATTTTCGTTACTTTTCGTTCTTGTTAACAGTCGTCACTAGACCATCTCGGACGGGACAACTGTGTTTCAAGAGTCCTTCAAGTCGAACATTCCGTCTCTGAGGATGCACCCTTGGTTCAAGGAGAACCATCACTAGTTTACTAGGGGGTACAAAAAATAGCTACTAAAGAAAGACGAAAAACGTCAGTCAGTGTTTAATCACTGTTTTACCCAAAGGTCGAGCGTTGGCATTTTACAATAGCCCAGGTCGAATTTCGAGGTCTCCATCTTTTCGTGCACACTCAGTTATGATTCCACATTGATCTTGGTCCAAGTTGGGCAAGATAAACTTTAGGGGGTGGGCCGCGCAAAACTTTTGTAAATGACGGGGGCGAAAATTGGAGGTAACCACTGTATCGGACATGGTCAAATATGATTGCTAATCAATTTTGGTCAAAATCGGCCAATATCAAATGTCAGGTGTGACCCGGGCGAAATTTTTGGAATGAAACGGGCAACATTTGGGAGTCGCCATCGTGTCAGCACACTCAATTATGGTTTGCGGCCGAACTGAGCTGGCGGGAGAAGAACATCCAGAAGAGTTAGTGAAGGAACGGCGTTGATGAGAGATAACACTAGGAGTGCAGGCGCTTTCGAGGGATTCATAGCCGCGAAGTTCATCTTGGAGGCCCCGACGACGGAAGCGGCAAATATGGCCCCGGAAGCCGCAATAATAAAACAATCGGCTGCTGAGGCGCCAGGGCGAGTAGAACATGGTCGCGTGGAGGCGCTGGCATTGGAAGGGGACCGAATATAGATGGCAGGATAGCGACCTGAGTGTACCTGGGTGTAGGGTCTGGTGGCATAGAGCAGATCATCGACGCCAGGTCTCCTTTGATGATGCTTTGGAGGCCATCACCAGCAGATGACGGAGCAAGAGTCGCAGGCTCGTTGAGGCAAGGCACGAAGAACTGTGTGCGAGAATTACTTACGAATGAGTGCACGAATTAACACCCGCAAGTCGAAGTAGGCGAGCAAAATGGAGGCTGCCGGAGCAGGTTTCAAACGGATGGATTGCCACTGATCTAATCATTGCAGGTTGTTATGATGGCATCGACGGACGTAGGGTTTTGGACGCAAGGGCGTTGAACACCAGAGAGCCGGTGCCCTCAAGGACAAAGTGAACAAGCAGCCTCTTTCATGGTGGAATGGACACCCCGACGAAGAGCGAGTGCGTCCTCAATGTAGGAAGTGTACGACTCAATAGAGCGCTCTATGCGGTCAGTGAGCTTCTTCTTGGCTATTTCAGAAAGAACAGCCGGAGAGCCAAAAATCTGTCTGAACTGCTGCTTGAAACTGGACTTTTGCAGATTATTCATCTCTTTATTAAGGGAGCATGTGCATGCGACGTGAGTCAAAATGAAGGACGCATTCAGGAGTTCAAGGGAGTCCTCTCAGCCATTGAACGAACTCACACGGTCGTAGTTGCCAAGCCACTCATCGTAGTCGTTGCCGCGGAGGCCAGGAAACATCTGAGGGTAGCGCTGACGGTTGTTCACGGTCCAAGTTACGGGGGCAGTAGAGGGCGTTTACCTCTTGGGACATGATGGTTAGGGTGCACATATACTAGGTCGGGGCAACCTAAAAATATTGAAGTATATAAGCCCCTGCCTGCACCACTGACGTATAAAAGGCTTAGTCTAATTTGCATATAAAAGAAATGGCCCGAGGGCAGTGTGAAGTAAGAAGCGCCACTCTCGACAGTGTTCTCCTTTTCTTACTCTCGTCCGGCTGCGTTGTCCTGGTAGGAGGCACCTCCGCGACATGAAACGAAGTGCCGTTAATACCGGTTATTATCTTGTTCTGGTTCGGGGGAAAGCTCTGCTGTTTCTGTCGGTTTTCTTATTGACTGTGCATGGCATAAAATGTTAAAGTTAACTAAACAATTAATGGAAAGGCGCGCATTGAATTTTTGATGTGGACATTAATCAGTGAAAAGTGTACAATTCACTAAATGCACATTACCGGTGACATTTATAAGGAGAGCGTTTCGGTGTTCCGATTTTTCTCCCGCGTTGCATTAACTCATAGAAACTTTTTTTTTTGCGCGAGCGCAACAGCGACGCCTGGCAGCATAAGTTCCAAGTGTACTTTAGTTTTACTAGCTGAAGGTTTGAGCGTGCTTAGGGTGTCGTTGAGGCGTGCTCTGTTAACATGGCCGCGGCTTAATATGCAAATGCTTAGGTTTCATTTGTGGGGGTTTAACGTTCTAAAGTGACTCAGCCTATGAGATAAGTAGTGAAGGGCTCCGGAAATTTCGGCCACTTGAAATTCTTTAACGTGCACTGACATGGCACAGTGCACGGGACTCTAGAATTTCGCCTCCACTGAACATCGACCACCGCAGCCGGGATCGAACCTGCGTCTTTCGGGTCAGCAGCCGAGCGCCATAACCAGCCACCGCGGCGGCTCTATATGCAAAAGCTGTGAGCAATAACTCAGAATTTTTGAATATATCAAGTGGATTTCTCAATAAAAGCGACATTTTCGCTAGTTGGTAATGAATGTCTATGTGCAACGAACCTAAATAAAAAAAATACCTGCAGCTAGAATATTGAATTTTTCGTAAATCATTCGATGAAATAAACATTATACTTATTAACTTGCATTAAAAGACCAAAAGCAAATTCACAATTTGTCGTTCCGAGATGCAAATTTTATGCAAGCGACAAGAGCACATATTTCAAAGCGGTGAAAATAGGCACGTAGGATTACAGGGCGGCGCGATGCTAAAGCATTTATTTTCGAAAAAGTCGTTATTTAAAAATAATCACTTTATTTCTTTTTTCGTGACCTAGTCAACACTCTCTCATCATCATCATCATCATTTATTAAACCTTAAGGGTCCCGTCAGGGACATTACATAAGGGGGGGGGGGGTGGTACAGGGGTGTTCAGCCGTCATACATGAATATAAATAGAATGAATATAAATATAGAAGGAATATATATAGGAATATAAAGTAGAACAAGACGAAAAAAGACAGAAGTAACAAGTTCAAATAATCACGTCATGACAGAGTGTAGCAGAAATATAAACAAAAACAAATTGCAACTTTGGAAGGAGCACAGGATGGTCAGTTAGCAGGGCTTGGAAGCTGGCATAGGGTGCAGGAAAAAATTATTTGTCGTTGAGATGGTCGATTAGGAGCTGTCTGAATCTGGAAGGATTAGTCTCAATGACAATGTGTTCAGGGAGGTTATTCCAGCTTTCTATAGCACTGGGAAGGAAAGATTTATTGAAATAATTGGTGGAGCCGTGCAAACGCTGTATGCTTAAGGAGTTAAATAAACAACGAGATGATCGTACCGGAGCTCGTAGAAGGTTTTCTCGAAGTGCTGGAAAGTTAAAGTACAGTTTGTGAAAAAGACAAAGAATTGAAGTTTTCCTGCGAAAGGCTAATGACTTGATGCCGAGAGATGATTTCAACGCTGTGATGCTGAGCTGAGATTTATACTGTGAGGTGATGAAGCGTGCTGCCCGATTCTGGATGGCTGGATGCTATGTTTTACTGAGATCATCGCTTTTGAAGCCCACAAAATCAAGTTAATTAAACGCCGGAAACGGACACCCATCCGTCATCTTCCTATTGCCCTTTCATCTCAATGTTGCCACTAGAGACGGTGTAAGGAAATTCACATGGCAAGAGATGCAAGGAGGTGGTGTAACGAAGGTTGACTAAGGCATGATTTCAGGAATCTAGAGTCTAAAAAATGAAGAAAATTCAGGACGGGAAAGGAGGGATTACAAAAGCGTCCACAAAGAGAGCTATACCCTGGTAAACAACGCTCCTGATTTTAAATAATACAGCAAAGCAGTCTCTGCGAGTCTTCTGCATTCATATTTCGTGTAAGTTCGCGGTCTTTGCTTTTTCCCGGAAGGTAGTAGTGCGTTGGATTGAAAAAAAAGAAATAAATCAGTCGTAAGAAATGCTCAGCCGGAAGACGACGTGCCGTGCTGTAGTGTTTAATGTTCCGCGCTATGTCGAGCTAGCGATTCTAAGTTTCACAAATAAAGAAACAACTTTTTATCTGACTGCGGAAATACATTCATTGATGAGTGTACTTATACTGCCTACAAGTCTTCGAAGGCAATGAAAAAATATTGCAAAGATATTGCAAATATTGGAACGTCTCCTGTAGAGGAGATTTTGAGGTCAATTTAAATAAAAATATTCAATTTGTCGTCAGTAAAGAAAATGTGGCTCACACAGCGCATAATAAATGAACTCACCTACAGCAAAACGTAGCGTGCACAAAGGAATAATTCGTCATCAGTGATGCGGTGCTTCGTGTCAGGCAATTAGGTGTTATTAGCTGCATTTGACTGATTGTAATTGTGAGACCTGCTGACAATGGCATGGTCGTTGGTTATTTCGACTTTCCAACCACACAATATTTGGCAAATGAACGTCACAACGTCTGGTCAAAACGGAAAAGTTTTAGTTTGAAGAGTTAGGTGGATAATACTTGTAACCAAACCAGGAAGCGAGCTTGTTGGAGCCCGAGAAGAGAGTATCATGCTCCTGGCTCAGGCAATGTGAATCAAGTAATACGCAGTTCTACCCTACGTGTTGGATCAGTATGTTCTTTGGCTGCGAAGCTGCATTTACCAGACTGAATTTTGAACGCAGTAGCCGCCTTTCGTTTCGAACGAAATTAACAACTCTTCAAAGACAACACAAATTAAAGAGCTTAAATTGGTCGAATTTTTTAAACAGGAGTCCTCCAGAATGATTCCCCTGTATCACGAGCAGTCTTTGGAAGTTACTCTGCCTTAGATATGTTCGTGGCAAGCTTCTACAGAAGGAACGCCTTCAATCACTTATATCTTCTGCATCTGGGTACACATGGCATAGCATTTTTATGCTTTATTTAACGCGTATTAGACGTCACCCAGTACTTTAAGGCATGTTTTCGGCACATTTAGTCGCAGAGCACCGCGAACGTTTATGTAATACGATCGCGCAAACTTGCCAGTATTAGACTAAACTGCCCATATTCCTTAGAGACAGTAGAGAAATAGTACCTACTTTCGTAAAAATCAAATCAAGAATTTTCTTTCATAGTTACCGCGCTTGACAGCTTATGTGCAAAGGCGCAAATACAATGTTCACAAATGATGAGTTTCCTCCGCAGCGACAGCGTAAGAAAAGAAACGCCATAAAAGAAATTTTATTGGGGAACAATGAGCCGCTGGTGAAAGAAAGAAGCGGAAACCTGTGTGTATCCGATGCTAGCAGAAAATGTGCTGAGCCGCCAGGGACCCTTGGAAGCTCTGCACTTATCGGATAGTTTAGCTGACTCCACTATTAAGTTCGCGGCTTTGTGCGGAGCCTTGCTTCAGGCTCAAAACTTTATATTTTATTTTTCTGCTGACCAGGAGCTCGGGCTCCAATTCAACCATGAGGCACCTTTTATACCCGATATCTTCGCACTTTCATCAGTTGTCTCACTATACAGGAAATTCTGTTCTCTTGCTCTTTTGTCCATTACTTGTGTCTTTTTAGTTAAAGGAAGAATACAACGTGGACGAGATGTGCGAGATTAACTATAGAGAACGGAAGAAAAAGACTCTCTCGGACATGCTGCTAAAGGCTGTTAGTAGACCATGCCAATTAGTGGTGTGTGTATATATCAAAATCGCTTCTCGGCGTTAATACTCGAGATATACCACCGCGCTATCGATTTATTCTTTTTCTAAAAGCAGATATTTTTGTGAGACGTCGTACGCCACAGAGCCGCATGTTCAATGTTGTTTTTTAAAAACAAGTTTCTTTGCAAGTGCTAAAAGCTTGTTTCTCCCTGAAGTTACGGATACGTGAACGGTGAAATTTTCAATTACTGTAGGACTGAGGATTGCCTTAAAAAATGCTAGACAAAGTTAAAAGTGGGTTTAGCATGCAGGTGCAAATTATAGAACACTGCCACCCAGAAGGTGTTTTGTCTTCCGAACACTGATCTGGCGCGTCGAAGTTTTCGGCAACGTATTATGCTAGGCCCTTCGTATTTATGTATCATGAAACATTGTGCACAATAAGACTGAACACGAAAGGAAAAGATCGGAGGAACAAAAGCCCACTGGCAACAGTAGAGAAGTCGAAAAAGCACCTCTACTCTTCGCTTTTCGGTGTCCTTTATAAAAAAAAACCATCCGTAATTTAAAGCGCAAGACCAGCGAAAAATAATTCTAGCACCGCTCAATAACTCACGGTTGCTTATACCGGGGATTACATAGCATGTCATTAAATCCGACGCAATGAACACTGGATTAAAATGAATTGAAATTTGGTACCTTCTTGTTCCCTCTACTTAGTTCAGTGACGTGCACGTTACGGGAGTAATATGAAACCCTGCATTCAATTTGTCATTTAATTTGTACACACCACGCATGATTAAACAAAGAACGCATCTTGCTACTTCGCCTGATGATGCAGGCCATGTGCACGAATGTTTGCTATATATTGTTGCGGCTCTTTTTTATCGTTGCGCGTTGTATGGCACTGTGTATTTTATAACCCGTATTTTATTGTACTTTATATGTGTATTTTATTACCGTCTGCTAACAATACTGTTATGATTTCTTTATTTCTAGTGACTAATCGAGGATCTCGGCATAATCCCCTGACTGACTGGTACTCGTCTGTATTCTTTTCACATCTGTAAACGTTAGAAAGAGTAAACCTTTACTTCAAAAACAAAAGCGAAGTCATGTTTTCCTGGCCTTTATACACCCTCGGAGGAGGAAGTGCGTTTAAAAACAATTGCAATAGGCTTTTTTGCTCGCCAAAGTACATGTGCATGTTTCATTTTCTTTAGGACACAAAGAAAGTTACATTGATTTGAGGCTTCTTGTTTTTGTTTTATGATGTTACTCTACATCAAACATCTAGTCCTTTTCCTCAGAATTTTTATCCCTGAAACTTTCACGCATCAGTGCTCAAACTGCTCGCACACATAAGCATTTATGGAACACTGCCTTGCACTGTGACAGAAAGCCCACTACCCTGCCTATCCTTTCTACAATTCCACAGTGGCCCATCTGGATCGCCTGCCGGGATTTTACACTACAACGCACCTTTGTTACCTTGGCGCAGGACCTGTTAAACGCCTGCTGCTTTAACAAACGTGTCACACCAAACTCGCCACCACTTAAACACCACTGCGCCTTTCAGCAGTGATAGATTCCAGGAAACGCACCGGATATAACGATATCAGTGTTTGCCTACCTGGACTTCTATAGTGCATAACCTCCTTAACTACAGTTGGAGATGTGGCATCGAATGACCACCAGCAAGTAAAATAAAATGTTTTGCATTTCAAAACACTGCAGTGTCCTCTATTTTCGCCGTTCGTACTGAACTTTTTGAGCTGACCTGAACAGTAATAAGCGAGTCAAGTCAAGGCCAAAACAATTAGTTTCCGGAATAGTTAGTTTGACCTTTGTTGGATTTAGAATGTCCTGAAAAAAATAAAAGAACAAGCAGGCCCACGCAAAGGGGTATATTGTTAAATATAAATCTCTAGTAAGCCTCGAAAAAAAAACTGCAACCATGTTTATCCTTTTAAACGAACACTCGCCAAAGTCATAAAGGAAAAAAATAACCGGAAGAGAATTGACGTTTCGGCACCACTACGGGTGCCTTGTTCACAATGGGATGAAAAACGAGACGGGCTGCTGCTTATGTAGGGAAAACGTTGCGTATCGTGCGGATGTATATCTCGGGTAGATTGCACTGCGTCCTGTTAATCGCTTGGCTTGTCATTTGTATGTGAAGTGATTCCTTGAGCAGACGAGTAGATAATGATTTTTCTTTCTCAAGTATGCGCGTGGAATCCCAGTCAATCAAGTGGCCCGTGTTTTGGTGGTGTTCGGCGAGAGCGTTAGAAATCACTTTTTTGTTTTTGACGTCACGCTGGTGTTCTTTGAATCGTCTCCTGAAGTCCCCTGTTTCGCCTATATAGGCTGCACCGCATTCTTTGCAAGGAATTTTGTAAACTACCCCAGGGTAGCTGGTCTTTTCAAGCGGATCCTTTGCTCGTACCAAATGGTTTCTGGGCTTGCTGGATGGGACATGGGCAACTTGGATGTCGTAGTCAGCCAGTATCCGGCATAACGTCTCGCTGACACCAGGGGCATATGGGATGGCTGCACGTTTTTTCTTATTGGCTGCTTTTGCTTCGGCTTGAGGGGCCGCAGCGTGTCGTTCTTGTGATTGTAGCACTTGACGCGGGTATCCGTTCTTTGAAAGCTTATTTCTTATGCGGCGGACTTCACGAGTTCCTTTGCATGGGCTTGAACAAAGCTTGAAGGCACGATTGTAAAGCGCCGCGGCAACGGAGCGTTTCTGCCCTATTGGGTGCGCAGAATGAAAATTCAGGTACTTCCCTGTGTGGGTAGGCTTCCTGTACACGCTCGTCGTGTGCCGTTTGCTGTTCGTTCGATGAGGACGTCGAGGAAAGGGAGGCGCCCATTGCTCTCTTCTTCCATCGTGAACTGAACGCTCTCGTGAAATGAGTTCAGGTGCCGTAGAATTTTTTCCGCATCCTGTCGTCGGATGATGCAGAAACAAACGTCGACGTACCGCAGGAAAAACCTAGGTGGCGGGTCGAACGACGCAAGCGCACGACTCTCTATCGTTTCTAGGGCCAGGTTAGAGCAGACTACGGAAATGGAGGCTCCCATTGCTGTGCCGAAGATCTGCTTGTACATCGTCTTGTTGAACACAAAGTATGTGTTTGACAAGCAGAACTTTAGGAGCCGGCACAAGTCGTCTGTCTCTACGGGCGTACGTTCTGGCAGAGACAAGTCGCTCTTCAGGGCATTCCTGCAACACTCGACTGCGAAGTCCACCGGCACGCAAGTAAACATGGACCTCACGTCGAACGACACCATAATGTGATCATCGCCAAAAGTCGCAGTCTTCAGTTTGTCAATGAAATGTGCCGAGTCTTTGACGTGCGTAGGCGTGTTTCCTGCCAAAGGCGCCAGTACCCGGTGGAGGTATCCCGACAACTTGTTCAGTGGTGACCGTATGAAGTCAACAATCGGGCGAAGTGGTACCTCCTTCTTGTGTATCTTGGGCACCCCGTATATAGCTGGCGCCGAGCCGTTGTGACAAAGTAGGCGATTGTAAAGATAGCCTTTGTCGGGGGGGACGAACTTGAAAACATCAGTAAGAAGTTTTTGCAGCTCGGACTCGATTTTCTTTGCAGTGTCTCGCGCCAGCTTGGCGTACGTCGTTGTGTCCTCGAGAAGGGCGTACATTTTTCGCACATAGTCGGTGCGGTCTAAAACGACAGTGGCGTTACCCTTGTCAGCAGGCAAGATGACGATGTCTTTGTTCTTCTGCAGCCTGGTCAATGCTGTTTGCTCTGCGGGTGTGATAGTGCGAGTCTTGCTTTTAGCAAGCTTAGAAAGAGCTCCAATGGCCCTTGAGCGTGCTTCGCTTTGTAAGCTGGGGGCGACCTTGCGTATAGCCTCTTCAACAGCGCAGGTCATGTTAACAGCATTTGGAGGAGCGCCAGTATTGAAGTTGAGGCCTCGGAGAAGTAGGCTGCGTTCATGCGGATCAAGCGTGTGCGAAGACAGGTTGCATATACTCGCTGTCACCCCGGCCTCAGGCGGACTGGCCAACAGCTGCTTCAACTTGGCATTTTGTGCCATATGTTTCAATTCTTGATTCTTGGCGCCCTCGCTGTTGGCATGCAGAAGAACATCAAAGAAGTCCGCGGGAATGAGCTTTTCCGAGAACTGTTGGGCGCAATAAATGTCATTCTCCAGGCGTTTGATTGTGCATTTTGTCTCGAGGATCTTTGCCTGCAGTAGTCGCTTTTCAGCTTGAGCAATGGTTTGTCTTCCAGTTGACGTACGCACAAGGATCGGTAGCCGCAGAGACTAGGGGATCAATCCATGTGATTTGCATCGAAGATTGAACTGGAGGTGGCTTTGGAACGAAGTCAGCCTTCTCTTGAGGTTGACGAATTGTCGAATCTTGGTAATAGCAGGCGGCCCATCTTTCTCGCGAAGAGCAACATAGTTGAGGGTTCGACGGAAACCCGTCTGGCGAGGGAAATTCAGCATATCCTTTTAAACGAACACTCGCCAAAGTCATAAAGGAAAAAAATAACCGTAAGAGAATTGACGTTTCGGCACCACTACGGGTGCCTTGTTCACAATGGGATGAAAAACGAGACGGGCTGCTGCTTATGTAGGGAAAACGTTGCGTATCGTTCGGATGTATATCTCGGGTAGATTGCCCTGCGTCCTGTTAATCGCTTGGCTTGTCATTTGTATGTGAAGGGATTCCTTGAGCAGACGAGTAGATAATGATTTTTCTTTCTCAAGTATGCGCGTGGAATCCCAGTCAATCAAGTGGCCCGTGTTCTGATGGTGTTCGGCGAGAGCGTTAGAAATCACTTTTTTGTTTTTGACGTCACGCTGGTGTTCTTTGAATCGTCTCCTGAAGTCCCCTGTTTCGCCTATATTGGCTGCACCGCATTCTTTGCAAGGAATTTTGTAAACTACCCCAGGGTAGCTGGTCTTTTCAAGCGCATCCTTTGCTCGTACCAAATGGTTTCTGGGCTTGCTGGATGGGACATGGGCAACTTGGATGTCGTAGTCAGCCAGTATCCGGCATAACGTCTCGCTGACACCAGGGGCATATGGGATGGCTGCACGTTTTTTCTTATTGGCTGCTTTTGCTTCGGCTTGAGGGGCCGCAGCGTGTCGTTCTTGTGATTGTAGCACTTGACGCGGGTATCCGTTCTTTGAAAGCTCCTTTCTTATGCAGCGGACTTCACGAGTTCTTTTGCATGGGCTTGAACAAAGCTTGAAGGCACGATTGTAAAGCGCCGCGGCAACGGAGCGTTTCTGCCCTATTGGGTGCGCAGAATGAAAATTCAGGTACTTCCCTGTGTGGGTAGGCTTCCTCTATACGCTCGTCGTGATGCCGTTTGCTGTTCGTTCGATGAGGACGTCGAGGAAAGGGAGGCGCCCATTGCTCTCTTCTTCCATCGTGAACAGAACGCTCTCTTGAAATGAGTTCAGGTGGCGTAGAAATTTTTCCGCATCCTGTCGTCGGATGATGCAGAAACAGTCGTCGACGTACCGCAGGAAAAACCTAGGTGGCGGGTCGAACGACGCAAGCGCACGACTCTCTATCGTTTCTAGGGCCAGGTTAGAGCAGACTACGGAAATGGAGGCTCCCATTGCTGTGCCGAAGATCTGCTTGTACATCGACTTGTTGAACACAAAGTATGTGTTTGACAAGCAGAACTTTAGGAGCCGGCACAAGTCGTCTGTCTCTACGGGCGTACGTTCTGGCAGAGACAAGTCGTTCTTCAGGGCATTCCTGCAACACTGGACTGCGAAGTCCACCGGCACGCAAGTAAACATGGACCTCACGTCGAACGACACCATAATGTGATCATCGCCAAAAGTCGCAGTCTTCAGTTTGTCAATGAAATGTGCCGAGCTTTGACGTGCGTAGGCGTGTTTCCTGCCAAAGGCGCCAGTACCCGGTGGAGGTATCCCGACAACTTGTTCAGTGGTGACCGTGTGAAGTCAACAATCGGGCGAAGTGGTACCTCCCTCTTGTGTATCTTGGGCACCCCGTATCTTCGGCACCCGCTGAAGAGGCTATACGCAAGGTCGCCCCCAGCTTACAAAGCGAAGCACGCTCAAGGGCCATTGGAGCTCTTTCTAAGCTTGCTAAAAGCAAGACTCGCACTATCACACCCGCAGAGCAAACAGCATTGACCAGGCTGCACAAGAACAAAGACATCGTCATCTTGCCTGCTGACAAGGTTAAAACCACTGTCGTTTTAGACCGCACCGACTATGTGCGAACAATGTACGCCCTTCTGGAGGACACAACGACGTACGCCAAGCTGGCGCGAGACCCTACAAAGAAAATCGAGTCCGAGCTGCAAAAACTTCTTACTGATGTTTTCAAGTTCGTCCCCCCCGACAAAGGCTATCTTTACAATCGCCTACTTTGTCACAACGGCTCGGCGCCAGCTATATACGGGGTGCCCAAGATACACAAGAAGGAGGTACCACTTCGCCCGATTGTTGACTTCATACGGTCACCACTGAACAAGTTGTCGGGATACCTCCACCGGGTACTGGCGCCTTTGGCAGGAAACACGCCTACGCACGTCAGACTCGGCACATTTCGTTGACAAACTGAAGACTGCGACTTTTGGCGATGATCACATTATGGTGTCGTTCGACGTGAGGTCCATGTTTACTTGCGTGCCGGTGGACTTCGCAGTCGAGTGTTGCAGGACTGCCCTGAAGAACGACTTGTCTCTGCCAGAACGTACGCCCGTAGAGACAGACGACTTGTGCCGGCTCCTAAAGTTCTGCTTGTCAAACACATACTTTGTGTTCAACAAGACGATGTACAAGCAGATCTTCGGCACAGCAATGGGAGCCTCCATTTCCGTAGTCTGCTCTAACCTGGCCCTAGAAACGATAGTCATGCGCTTGCATCGTTCGACACGCCACCTAGGTTTTTCCTGCGGTACGTCGACGACTGTTTCTGCATCATCCGACGACAGGATGCGGAAAAATTTCTACGGCACCTGAACTCATTTCAAGAGAGCGTTCAGTTCACGATGGAAGAAGAGAGCAATGGGCGCCTCCCTTTCCTCGACGTCCTCATCGAACGAACAGCAAACGGCATCACGACAAGCGTATACAGGAAGCCTACCCACACAGGGAAGTACCTGAATTTTCATTCTGCGCACCCAATAGGGCAGAAACGCTCCGTTGCCGCGGCGCTTTACAATCGTGCCTTCAAGCTTTGTTCAAGCCCATGCAAAAGAACTCGTGAAGTCCGCCGCATAAGAAAGGAGCTTTCAAAGAACGGATACCCGCGTCAAGTGCTACAATCACAAGAACGACACGCTGCGGCCCCTCAAGCCGAAGCAAAAGCAGCCAATAAGAAAAAACGTGCAGCCATCCCATATGCCCCTGGTGTCAGCGAGACGTTATGCCGGATACTGGCTGACTACGACATCCAAGTTGCCCATGTCCCATCCAGCAAGCTCAGAAACTATTTGGTACGAGCAAAGGACCCGCTTGAAAAAACCAGCTACCCTGGGGTAGTTTACAAAATTCCTTGCAAAGAATGCGGTGCAGCCTATATAGGCGAAACAGGGGACTTCAGGAGACGATTCAAAGAACACCAGCGTGATGTCAAAAACAAAAGTGATTTCTAACGCTCTCGCCGAACACCACCAGATCACGGGCCACTTGATTGACTGGGATTCCACGCGCATACTTGAGAAACAAAAATCATTATCTACTCGTCTGCTCAAGGAATCCCTTCACATACAAATGACAAGCCAAGCGATTAACAGGACGCAGGGCAATCTACCCGAGATATGCATCCGCACGATACGCAACGTTTTCCCTACATAAGCAGCAGCCCGTCTCGTTTTTCATCCCATTGTGAACAAGGCACCCGTAGTGGTGCCGAAACGTCAATTCTCTTACGGTTATTTTTTTCCTTTATGACTTTGGCGAGTGTTCGTTTAAAAGGATATGCTGAATTTCCCTCGCCAGACGGGTTTCCGTCGAACCCTCAACTATCCAACCATGTTGTTTGCTGCCAACTGCAGCTACTACTGCTGAAGCTTTAGTTTACTGTCATTTAAAATTTCCATTCGATTGTTTATCACCTATGTAGTGAAAGTAGTGCGTGTTCAAAACAATGCCTCCAATGCGAAATACCGGTGACTTGGAAACTGTATTTAACATCGCGCGTCATGCAGAAAATCTTTTCTACACGTCTTAACTGCGCAGGTGAATCGGCGCTGGCCTCGCAGCGCTCCGTCCGCGAGAATGAACGAAGTGCAGGGGTGCCAGTAGAGTTTGCTCAAAGCTGCAAGACTTTTGCAGAAACCTTGTCTTATATTAAAGGTGCAATTTTTTTTGTTAACCCTCTTTTCATTACTACGTCGAAGACCAACACTTATATATCTGTACGAGACAGTGTAATCCAAAATATAAGCTTTTCTGGGCCAACCAGGCTTCTAAAATTCTATTCCGCTGGCATGACGCGAACCTCCGGTGTGCATTTCGGTTTACCGCGACACTGTTCTGAACATGGAAGGATATTAAGGCAGAGCAATTCCTTAATGTCAAATACCGCTGCGGTTGGCATCTTCTTATCTAGGGGTCAAAAAATTCAACGCTCGCCGACTCGCCAATCGCTGTTGACAATTAGAACCAGGCAGTGTCCGGTCATGATAATGTAGCCAGTGCAATCGGTTGATTTACTTTGGCCTTGTTATGGAACCACTGTACACAACACTAATCTGTATAACTTCTTCGTTCCATACGAGGGATGCGACAGGAGGCGGGGAGGGTGGAAATATCTTAGAAAAAATTGCTTCGCATTTGCTTTTCTCACATATAACATATAACCTTCCTCACATATACTTAGTTTGTGGTTTACTGTGGTTTAACGTCCCAAAGCTACTAAGGCTATGATTGACGCTGTATTGAAGTGCTCCGGAAATCTGAGCCACCTGGGGTTCTTTAACGAGCACTGACATCGCACACTACACGGGCCTCTAGAGTTTCGCCTCCACCGAAATTCGTACGCCGCGGCTGGGATCGAACCCGCATCTTTCGGGTAAGCAGCCGAGCGTCAGAATCACTGAGACACAGCGCCGGCTCACATAACTACATATAATGCAAGCATATAACAACTGCACCATTATACGACTTTTACCTGTAGCTCGTTGTACAACAAAGGCTGCATCGGCAAGCTTTAAGTTTTCCCCACCCCTTTTCAAAGAAACAATAGAAGGAAAACGGGGAATATCGGGTGGTCTTCATGCTGCCTAAAAGGCGAGCAAATTTGATTTATCCTCCTCCTCCGCCATAGCACTTTCAAACGCTTAGTCAGGGGTGGAAAGACTACAAAGTTAGTGGATTTCTGTCCATGGCTTGGCGCCGAAACGTGGTGGCTCAGTGGTTAGAGCAGTCCGCTACTGATTCGGAGTTCCCGGTTTCGAACCCGACCGCGGCGGCTGCTTTTCGGTGGAGGCGATACGCTAAGGCGCCCGTATGGTGTGCGATGTCAGTACACGCTAAAGTTCCCCAGCAAGTCGAAATTATCCCGGAGCCTCTCACTACGTCTCCTCTTTATGCTTTCGCTCCCTCCTTTACTCCTTTTCTTACGGTGCAATTCAGGTGTCCGCCGATATGTGAGACAGATACTGCGCCAATTCTTCACCCAAAAATCATGTTCAAAGAATTTTTAGCCTTACATTTAAAGCTAAAATTGGGCGAGCAAGCAGCACGTGCCAGGCAGACAACAGAGATATACAGGTGAGAAGCCATTTCTTTGCTGACCGGGGTTCATGTGAGGTGGTTTTCTCTTTTTTTGTTTTGTATTTTCTGTCGGTCTTCATTTGAGATGATTTGCGATAATATAAAAGCAATGGCTGTGCCTCAGTAGAGTTTTGTTGTATTTTTGGCGCCCTATCTGCAAGTTCAATGCTCTCCGTGACAATGCGCTGTTCCGGAAATAACCCTATTCCCTTAGCCAATGTTTTTTTTTTATTGTGTTATCCTAGATAATTGTTCTCAACGTCAAACAGAACAATTTCTAAAATTTATAAGTTTCGAGGAGTCATTGGATGCGACTTTATCTAACGCAAGGCAGAACAAGGCAAGTATTATTTTCCACTGGCTAGACTTTCGCATGTCTGCGTCTTCTCACTCGAGCTTCATGGTACAAAAACTGCGTTGTTTTTTTTATGTTAAGTGCCAGTTTCGCGTATGGGTATGTTTTGATAAAATTTCTTGTAATGCCGCCTATTCTTTGACATCCATTGAAGCAGCGCTTACTTTTAAGAGTTACTTATCTTTGTACTACTCCACAGGCTGAAATGTAGCGTGCATGAAGCTACGTTTACTATATTGTAATCTCTTCCAGAACACTCAGACGCTCCTCCTTTAAAGACATCTCTCCACAAAAACCTCTTTGTTCACAAGTATGAGAGTAGAAGCTCAGCATAAATTTACCATCGTGCGTGGATTTAGTATGCAAATATTAAAAGAGGTGCTGCAACATACTAGGGTTCCTGTTTGGTTATCAGTACGAAGGCGACTGAAAAGCATTTTTCTTTTACATGACCGGGGCAATATTTTTACGATAAGAGGAAGCAGGTGCTTTTCTTTCCCGTTGTCAGTATCCTGCCGCAGCCAGCTCGCATTTACATGTCATGCGTGAGAAACATATTTTGAGTCCACAGCTCAGAATTCAGGAAAAAAAAATACTGAACTCAAAAACTTTTCGCGCTGTCCGATGTATGCTCAGGTACCTTCAACAGGTCGCGAATTTCCGCGCAGCGCGCTCGCAGCAATAAACTGAGCTGCGAGTTCTAAACTGAAAAGATCGATGCGCCTACGCGCAGTCAGCGCCGCTTTGCAGCCCAGCAACAGCTACGAACCCTGCGCCCCCAGTGACATGCGCCACAGCATATGATGCAATTGCTGACAGCCTACTGCACGACCAGACTGCCGTAACCACAAACAATTTGCTTGTGCAAATTTATCTGTAACAACATCTGTCAGTTTTAGACATTGTAATTATATGTCGTTCTCAGTTTCCTCAATGTGTAAGTAATATAGCTTCGCTCTGACAGAGAAAACATTCTCCTCTAGGCATGTAGTAAAAATTCTGTAGGCACTTAAGTCTGCTTACGTGGAGGAATGCGAAAGCCTATGTTTTGTGGAAATTAAGGAAACGTTTTTGACAAAAGGAAATGGCGCAGTAGCTCCCAAATGTCGACATCTTGGTGGGTACTTCAACCCTGCGAAAGCATGTGTTTTCAGTAAAGGAAGCGTTTTTGACGAAAGGAAATGACACAGTGTGTGTCTCAGGTCTCGGCGGACACCAGAACCGCGCCGTAAGGGAAGAAATAAAGGAGGAACTGAGAGAGGAATGAAGAAAGTGGTACCGTAGTGGAGGGCTCCGGAATAATTTCGATGACCTGGTGATATTTACCATGCACTCACAACTCACAGCACATGGGCGGCTTTGCTTTTCGCCTCCATCGAAACGCGGCCGCCCCGGTGGGGTTTAAACCTGAGTACTCCGGCAGAGTAGCCGAGCGCTTTAACCACTGTGCCACCGCGGCGGCTATATTTTCCTCTTTGCTTCCAAATTCTGTGGACACATTTTCCAGACATCTTTTCGCTTACATAGCCTCGTAATGTTTTCGCGTTAATAAAAACAAATGGCTGGCGGTTCAGCATTGCGAAGCACAAAATACTGTGCGAAAGCACGGTTTTCTTTTCAGGTAGGCACCACGTACCTCAAATCGTAATTGCGGTGTTCACTGACCCAGGAAGCAGTTATGTGTCTTTCCTGTCCTCAAAAGCAAAGAAGTCTATATAGCCCCTGGTGCTTTTGGGAACAGCAAAGGCTCATGCCAGCCTCAATTTGTACGTCGATGCCAACACCTACTCACAGTAAGACTGAGGTGTCTACTGACCCAGAGCGCCAGTCACTCTTTCTGCTTAGAGGATTAACGCAGACACCGTGGTAACCTGGGAAGTGCGCCTATAAGTGCTTTAAAGCGAGCACAGTCATGAACAAAAGCTTGCTAGATGATGGTTCCAAAAATAAATCGCTGTGGTTTAATCGTGGTTAAACATGGATTGACGCGATAGCTACAGCTGGCCGAGTGGAACGCGCTCAGTCGTTATGCAAAGTTAGTCTTTCGCCGCTGCGTTTTGTTGGGCGTTCCTTCTTCATCTTCGTCCCTGAATGTGGATTCATTCGCCCCCTCTCCACTCTTTCCTCATTCGGTTCCGCCGGCGCGCCGCGCCGCCGGCTGCTGCCGCGGTGGTCACGGCGCCGCCAAGCTGAAGGCTCAAAATGCTGGCGTAATGTAGGCGCCCGGAGCGCACACCAGCTGCGTCGTCTGACATCCCTGTGACATCACTCCGCGCATGTGCACAACTGACGATGCGGGTGGCGTCTGCTCCGCTGTCGGCGCAGCGGCGAGGCGCGCGGCGAGCACACCAGCTGCGGGCTATGACGTCACTTCACGCATGCCCACAGCTGACGGAGTGGTGGTGAAACGGCTTAGCGCGCAGCCATGCTGCCCTCGCGAAGTGGTTGGCGTCGTATAGCTATCGCTACAAGAGTGCATGTTGTTGGTCGAGTCGGTCGTACATCGTTGAGTAAAGGTACTGCGCAAAATAATACAAACATGGACGAGAAGGGCACACGGACGGGCGTCGTCACTAAGCGCAAGCCAGAAATCTGAATTCTGTATGATAAATTCTTATCGAGGTATCTGGTCACGGCTACGCCTCAAAATCCTCGTTTTCGGCAGCAAAGGCAGGCATGGGTTATCACGCGTAGCCGAAGGGCATGTGCTACAGTGTAAGGGCAGATTAGATCCTTTTCCGGTCTTAATTGAAAGCTGGTGCTCCCTCAACCAGTCGTTTACACATCGGCCTGTTTGACCGATGTAAGCTTTTCCACATGTCAGGGGGATCTCGTAAACAACCCCCTCCGAGCACTTGACGAACTCAGTGGCGTGACGCTTCTTGCAACCTCGCACGCTCCTTTCTCGGGCAGGAATCCGAGGGGAGAGTGAGGCCAATTTGCGCGGGGCAGAAAATACCACCGGCATGCCGTAGCGATTAGGTACGTTCTTCAAGTTGTGTGATTCCATGTGTATGTAGAGAACAACCGTCGGCCTGATTTTTTTTCTCGGACGGGATCTTCCGGGGGTGATCTCGCTTCCTGGGGCGCTCTGCGCCTGTCCTTGTGCCCTTCTCGTCCATGTTCGTATCATTTTGCGCAGTACATTTACTCAACTATCGCTACAAAATTACATCTGCGCAGTCACCCAGTTCAGATTAATAAAAAACATCAAATCATGCAATACAATGTTTGCTTCATCCACCGCCAGCCGTATGACTACCGAGTCATCGCGGGAATAAGGTTTTTTCCGCGACTCAATATCCCGCAAATATTTTTAAATAATTGTATGTTATGCAGAGGCTGGCGAACGCAGGCAGAGTTGTGATGAAGCAGCCAGTTCTTTTGATAGTAACAAAAATAATAGAAATAAGTTACGAACCCACAGAAGCGTTGAAGGCTTCACCACGTAAACCACCAGGCCGTTAGAAGCACTGGTTAAATTTTAGAACATATTAGGCTAATACACTTGATTATCTGAAATAAAAAGCTTAGTAGCTGCACGGTAAGGTGCCCGGAGCTCAGTGCAAGCAGTCATGGAAGTTGCAAGCGGGAAATTTGTATTTATTAGAATTATTTCTTTTGATAGCGGTAGCAAATGCACCGCACAAGTGAATGTCATAGTACTGTTCAGGCGGCTATTTCGCATGGGAGTGGACGCGAGGGATTCAATTTAACGGATGACTTTTACTTGATGTGCTGCGGATAGTACAGTTCTGTTTCTTAACAGGAATGAAATTCCACGCGTGTGTTAGGATACGTAAAACATGTCACGCAAACTCACGTCTAGTTCTTAGGATTGTGCAGAAAGTACATTTTTGATTCAAGAAACATTTCACTCCCACCCCTCCGCCTGAAATTACATACAAAGGTAAGACGGAAATAACGCTTTGGTGACAACTAAAAAGCCACAATGCCAGGGCTGGGTCATTGTGCACGCACACTAAACTTGGATGAGCACTACGCTAACGCTGAGTCGGTGTCAGGCTGGCGAGGTACCTGAAAAAAAAATTGGAGAGAGCCAGCGAAACAGTCTTATCTCACCGGCTTGAAAGATTACCGCCATTCAGTAAACTTCGGCTTAATCTATTTTAGCAGCAGCAGCAATATCCATTGTGCGTCAACTAGAGCAGAGCCAGTGGTCCGCTCTATACCGCTAACGTGTTGCAGCGTTTTCCCTGGCTGCACTAGCAAAATTGTTACCCATTGACAACGAAGTGACTGCCAGTACAATTCAAGGCAACAATTCTGAGAGGGTGTGCGTGAGCGTTCGCAGAGCTTCAAGTCATATAGCACCTCTCTGCGCGGCACAACTGCATGCGGGGACCTCCCATAACATTCAGTGTGAGGTGCTGGGCAACGTCATCACCTGCCACGTCCACAAACTGGATGTGCGCAGTGGTATCACCTTGGTAGCATCGCGATGACTACCCAAGCGGCTTCATCTACGCGAACAGCAACTCCCGCGACCCGGGCATCTTCTGCAGCACCGACGACGTGGATATATATGATGATGGTGATGGTGGGTTCTTAGGGCGCAAGGGCATTTGTTGCCAAAGAGCGCCATAGCACAAGGTATTTTGCTCTACTCAACCAGGGGGTCGAATGCCCACTTCGCAAACATTTTACCTCAAATAATCCTAGCATCAGACGGGGAGAAAGCTTGTACCCATTGTGTCACCGGTGGGTAAGCGGCGGCACTGGAGATCGATCCCCGCACCTCCCGCATGCAGACGCGGATATAGAGGACTGGCGATCGCTTAATGAGCATGTCAGCACGCGTAACAGGTAGGACGCTACGCTCTTACTTGCGAATGTGATATCTTACCTTGGCGGAACCGCACCCGTATGGTTCGAAACCCATGAAGATCTTACATCTTGGGGCATATGCAAGCAGAAGCTCAGAAGCTTGTCTGGGGGGACTGTTTGACGGCAGCACGCCGCAAAGAAGGAACTGGCTGCTCGAGCCGAAATGTGTACGGAATCTTATATTTCTTATATTCAGGACGTCTTGCCCTGTGCTGAACAGTTGATCAAAAAATCTATGTCCTAGGCTGATAAGGTGGGGCACATACTAAAACAAATTGCTGATCACGGCGTCGACTTCTCTGTAGAGAATGCTCCAGGCTTGATTAGTATTAGAGGTGTCCCGGCGCTATGAACAGGCCAGACATTGGAGAACTGCGCACCGTTTTGACCGCTAACCAAACGCAGCTAGCAGATCCTTCTGCGAGGATCTGCAAACCTAAGGCAGCCTTCGAACGCCGAAACTTGACATGAATCGTGCGCCATGAACCAAAGGCCCTCATTTCTATTGCCACCACACCACCTTTGAAGTACAACACGCTGGCCGCTATATCTCTCATTCAGGCCGTTGTTCGACAGGAGATTGCAAACATGGGCACGCCATCTAGGCGCACATTGGAAAACCTGACTTCAACCCTCCTGTGGTCACTACGCCTACGCCCACCAACACCTTCATGCCTCGTTACCGGTATCGTATCGCAATCCGGCGGAATGACACATCACTGACGATCGGCCTGTTTCTCGTGCTCGCGAGTCAGTCACATCTCTCACCCCTTTCGAAGCTGTAGGTACTCTCCGCCCCGCCCATTCTCCTAAGTTGATCGTCGTGCAGACGACCGACCCCGCCGTTTCTCGTCTGACTATGAGTCACCCCGCTCCGAGACCACTCCGTCTGTTCATTGGTCCAGCAGCTCACCTTCTCCGGAAACCCGCCGTTCTCGTTCCCCTCTTCCACGCCGCAGCTTGTCCGTATCTTCCGCCAACCGCTTCTCGGGGAAACTATCCGATGCAGCTCCTGAAGGTGACGCTTCATTGATGTCGTGGACTGCAAATCCTTTCCTGACCACTGCTCGTCCTTGTAATCTGCTTGACATCTTTGTGGATGATGTTCCTGTCCCGGCCCTCATTGAAACTTGTGCCCAAGTATCTGTACTTATCAGATTTTTTCGGCGCTGCCTCAAGAAAGTGATCACCGTGCCGCTTCGTCCACAGTTCGCGTCGCGATTTCAGCCACTGCTGCCGTTACTGGAATATGTAGTGCCGAAGTAACTGCTGCCGCTGATCACATCGCGGTTCTGTTCACAATCCTTCACCAGTGTCCTCACGACGCGATCCTCGGTCTGGACTTCTTAACAGCCCCCTTTGTCCTTATCGACTGCTCCAGCCGCCTTCTTCGACTCGACTTGCCCCTATGCTCTGACGCTTCCTTCAGCCTTACCCACCTTCGCTCCACAGTGTTCGCTCGCCTGCCCACTGACTCTGCTATCTACCTCCCTATGTCACCTTTTTTTACCTATTCCTAGGACGACTATGTCGCTTGCCTCATTACACATGTTCTACACCCTAATGTCATTCACCCTCATCTTGACGTGCGCGTCACCCAGAATAGCATGTACGTTCCTTTCTTTAACTTCAGCCTGTCACCCAATGTTCTTCCTGAAGGCATTGCTGTCGCCGATTTGACGTCTCTGGCCGACTGCAATGTTTTGCCGTAACACATGGTCTGCCCATTGGTGCGCCTCCACTTGGTGCGCATTGGTGCGCAAGATATGAACTGCAAGTATGCTAAAGATCTCACCACCTTTTCGCGTCCTATAGTGACATTTTTTTTTTTACTTTGGTGGTCCACCTCTGCGCCAAACGTCATTTGTGACTCACGAGATTGACACTGACGATGTCAGTACTATACACCGGAGGCTGTGCCGTGTATCACTTTCTGGGCGCCACGTCATCCAGCGCGAGGTCGACAATATGCTGGCCAAGGATATTATCGAGCCTTCGTACAGCCTCTGAGCATCCTCTGTCGTAGTCGTTAAGAAGAAAGATAAGAGCCAGCGTTTTTGTGCCGACTTTAGTCATCTGAACAATATCACTAACAAAGATGTCTACCCTCTTCTTCGATTTGAGGATACCATGGATAGCTCACACGGATCCCGCTACTCTTCCGCCATCGACTTTCGCAGCAGCTACTGGCAAATCTCTGTCGACGAAACAAACCGTGAAAACACTAATTTTTCCACACCGGACGGTCTCTACCAGTTTAATGCAATGCTTTTTGGACTTTGTAACGCCTATTTCACATTTGAGCGCATGATGGACTCGTTGCTCCGCGGCTTTGACAGTGACAGCCGCCGCCATCGACTTTCGTCCATCCTTGCGCTTTTCCGCCGCGCCATACTTCAGCTTAACTCAAAGAAATACAGTTTTGGTCACGACGAACCTAAAGCCCTAGGCCACTTGGTTAATGCTACTGGAGTTCAGTCTGATCCCGAGAATGTTCGCGCCGTCAGTGCCTTTCCCACTCCTCGTTCTTCCAGTGACGTGCGCTGTTTCATCAGATTTGGTTCTTTCTTCGCCGGTTCTTCAATTTCGATGCAGTCGCCCGCCCCCTCACCAATCTGCTGAAGAAAGACGTTCTCATCTTTTGGCGCACTGAGCACGCTGACGGTTTATCAAGCCTCTTTGCTGTCCTCATCAACCCACCTGTACTGGCGCACATCGACGCTTTTGCTCCTACGGAACTTCGCATAGACCCCAGCGGCCGCGGGATTCGCGCCATCCTCGCTTAGCAGCAACGTGGCAACCACTGCGTGATTGCCTATGCAAGCCGCCTACTGTCTTCACCAGAGAAGAATTATTCCTTCACAAAACGGGAGTGCCTGGCCATTGTTTGGGCCATTGTGAAATTTCCCCCGTACTTGTTTGACCGACCGTTTACGGTCGCTATCGGCCGCCACGCATTGAACGGAATTCTTCTCTAAAGCATCTTAATGGCGGCCTTGGGCGCTGTGCGTTGCGCTTGCAATTGTATACATTTTCTGTCGTGCACAAAAGCAGTCGGTTTCATCAAGATGCAGACTGTCTGACCCGTCATCCCGTCGATCCATATTCCTCCACAGACTGCGACTCTGACGCCTGTGTATTGTCTGTCTCGGCATTCTCACACAATGGCGACGAACAGCGCCTGGATCACAACTTACATCATATACCGCCTCCACGTCTACCACCCTGACTTTTCCTTTGTCATGTTCAGCTTCATTAGGAGCATCTCTAAAGCCTCAATATGCACCCTCACGGCGCTGAGCTCTTGCTTGTCGTCACCCAACACCTGCATTCTGCCATCCTCAAATAATTACATCATGATACGACGGCTGGTCATCTTGACGTCGCTCGCACGTACGCTGGCGTTCTTCGGCATTTCTTTTGGCTTCGCCTCTATCGCTCCATCCAACAATATGTGGTCACTTGCGAGCGCTGTCAACGCCGAAATAAGCCCTCCGTTCTGCCTATCGGACTGTTTCAGCCGATCGCCATCCCGGCCATGCCGTGTTCTCGTGTTGGCAGTGATTTGCTTGTGCCCTTCCCTGTGTCCGTATTGGGAAACAAATGGATCGCTGGCGTCACCCAATAGGCCACGCGGCACACAATCACTCCCACCCTCCCGACCAGCTGCGGTATTGATGTGGCTTACTTCCTCCTGCACGACGTCCTACTACACCATGGCGCCCTCGACAACTGCTCACCAACCATGACCGCTGCTTCCTCTCCCGAGTGGTTGACGAAATACTTCGTTCTTACTCAGTTCGACACCAGTTCACGGCTTATCACTCACAGATGAACGGCCTTGCAGAACATCTCAACCGCACGCTCACTGACATGCTGTCTGTGTATGTTTCTGATAATCACCGCAATTGGAACGTTGGCCTATCATTTGTCACATTTGCTTATAACTCTTCTCGTCATGATACCGCTGGGTACTCGCCCTTTAATTTCTTGTTGTCCAAAACCCAATACACTCCTTCAAAATGTTACTTCTCGCCACCGACGACGCCCGCCAGGTTGCTCGTCACCGACTGTCCGCTTTTCAAGGGTCACAAAAACGTCGTTACTAGAGTACCCACCGTGACGTGCACTACCTTCCCGACTCTCTCGTCCTCCTCTGGCTCCCGTCCTACCGTGTGGTTTGGTGGGAAAATTTATGCCTCGTTAGACGCACTCTTACCGTGTTTTACGGTAACTGACCGACGTGACCTACCAGATTGCACCATTTCATCCTAAGACCCCGTCCTGTACACCTCCTTCCCATATAGCGCAGGTTGCACGCCTTAAGTCTTACCATCCTTTCTCCACCTCGCCCGACTCTCATTCAATGGGACGGTGATTTCGCCGCAGGGTTAGTGCTACCTTTTGACAACGAAGTGACTATAGGTGCTCTTGAAGACGACGACGCTGATAGGGTGTGCTTGAGCGTTCGCAAAGCATCAGTCCTAGAATACCTCTGTGCGCTGCACAATTGTTTGTGGAGACCTCCCGTAACGATATGCTGGAACTGATAAAACAAGGCTGACAAATAAAAGTTTCCGTCACTGACTGAAGATACAAATCCGAATCTTAAATCGAAAGATCATCAGTGCAGAGTCAACAACAGACTCTGGGAATCTAGCCCTGCAAAGATAATGGCTGCTAGAAGACTGTTACCAGCAAATGTGCAAAAGCCGCAGCAAAATCGTGGAAGCAAGTGAAATTGCATTGTTTTTATTATCGTCTGGGAGCATATACTCCATTCAAGTGAATTTAAAAAAAAAAGCATTTCTTTTACGTGCTCCTCGTTTTCTGAGCAGTGAGTGGAAGATGCAGTCCTGCCACGGATTCCTAGGATATCTTTAGTTAATCTGCGCTTTTAACCGCCTTAGTATTCTTTCATCACTCATACGATGGAAGAAGCAGTGTACCTTCACAAATTTGCTGTTATGAAGAAAGATAATTTGCTTTGCCTTGTATCATTTTTGCATGTCATCCTCGTCATGTCTAAATAACCGAGAGACCATTTCGTTAATATAACAAATTAGAAGCAGGGACGTTGTACTTTTAGAATGTAATACCGCTGCAATATACCTGTTGAAGTTTCATGGCAATGCCTAGGATCACATTACTTTTGGCGCTAGTACCGTCTCGTTAAAAGTATTTTGCTCATAAAAAAGCATATTTTCACTCAGCTCTTTCCTTACAGATTTCTCCAATTGAGAACCACCCTAAATCTATATAATGTTGGGCTGCCATTTGAAGCTAACTTTTTCGAAGCAATGTAGAACGCAAGAAATTCAATTAGGTTCACTTTATCGGTGGAACCTTTGCATGTATGACCTCATTACCAAATATTATGGTTTGATGTTGCATGGAACCTTCTTTGAAGTTGCTTGTCGGTATTCCCAGATCGAAGTAATAGGTTTCCTGCAGTCAAGTTTATCTTCTCACAGGTAAAGGGGGAGGAGAACATGAACAGGGCTCTCCGCGTACTTTTTGTTTCAGTTTTTACTTTCAGTGACATTCCTACCTGATATGAATTGAGGAGTTAAAGAAAAAAATCACACAACGTTTAGGTTTCTTTTCCCGACGTCTGGAGAAAGAAAATCTAGGCCTGAAAACGAGGGAGACTAGCCTGAAAGAACTTCGGCCAGCCACGCTTAGGGTCGGCCCTTCGGGGCTTTCCTAACCACGCAAACTAAAAGCAACACATTACGACGAAAGCAGACCAAATAAAGGTACAAATTGCCATTAAATCTTCTCGACCGGTTCCGCTAAAATTGCGCAGAGTTTAACACAATACTCGCAAAGAAGATAAAAATTCGATGGCGATGCATCATGCTTAGTGTGACAAAAGTGTAAGCCGACTGCGAGGTCAAATGTAAACCTGGTGCGGATAAGCGGTGCAGGTGAGCGCTTACTTTTCCTGAATCTTTCAGGGCAACCCCAATATACCGAACGGGGATATACCGAATACGGATTGGGGTACGTTTTTTAGGAGCTGTACGTAAAAGGATTTTAATTTTTGTTATCTATTTCTTACCTGCATCGCCCATTAGGGAATTACAGCAGGAGGTTACTGATTTAGCTACACATGAACAAATTGTTTCAAAGCTTTGTAAGAGGCATCATTTCATACAATACATGACATGTCATACGGCAGAATCTTCCACTCTCGAATAGCTCTAACAAAACATGAATGTGGCACAAGACGTCATCCCTGCAAGAAAGTTGTCTGACCTTCAAGAACGGGTTTATATTAGGTTCTATATATACTATGGTGCCTAGATATATTTTTCGCAGGTTATGCCCGTTTTGGAACAATAAATATCTTCGAAAAATTTTAACATCACATGTGCTCTGCGGTGCTCTAGTTCTTGCCGTTTAAGGTTAAATTTGCTTCTGTCATGCTAAATTGCCGGCTATTATTCGCAGATCAAATCTAACTTCTTTGTTTTCAACTTTTTTTCTAATTTACTCATAAGCGCAGATGTATAGGGTTTCCAAGCATACTGATATTCAATTTTCGATTAAAAATAACAGAAAAACAACTGTTCTCAAGTAACTTGGTAGATGACTAAAGTTCCGCCTTAAATTGATGCTGCCTTACTAAAATATAGTTCATCTGTTTATGCCATCGTAACACGTAAGTCAAAAGTCGGCTAGACATATAAACTCTCCGGTGATGTTTAAAGTAACATAGTTCATCCTGTACCTACAGGAACGAACGTGTCTTTTTGTGTGTGTGAAGGTGATGCAGCGTCAGTGGCGGAAACGCTGCTGTAGAAAATGAAGCCGGGAACGTGCACGGCTGACGCGAAGCTCGTGGAGAATCAACACAAGCCCGAAGTGGTTCCGTGCCTACACAATGTCATCCACAACCTAAAAAAGCAGGCTAATCGGTTGACATGTCCATGGTTCCTTCAACCCCCCAAGAAACTGGCTACACTGTGCGCTCGCTTCACTTGCGAAGACAAAAAAACGAGGCTGCCAAATGAACTATAAAACCGTTCTGTTGATTTGTAAGGTCAGTGCACGTTGAAGATTCCCCGGTGGTCGAAATTATTCCGGAGCCCTCCCCAAACGGCTTCTCTTTCTTCCTTTCTACTCTAACTCCCTCCATTACCCTTTCCATTACGGCGCGCTTACGGTGTCTACTGAGATATGTAAAACAATTACTGCGTCTTTTCCTTTCCTCAAAATCAAATTAAGAGCGCCATGAATGTTGTATAAAAATATCTTCCTCTCTGGCTCAGGATCGCCGCTAGGGGCCCGAGTGAGCGGACACGTCTCGCATCGACTCCGCCAATTCCTGGCTCCTGTGCCCAGCTAAATCTTCCCAAGGACCCATCAAGACCCTCAACGAATCCAGGAAGGTACACGGGCCCTAACCGTTATCATCTTTTGGATGTGGCCGATGATTCACAAGAACTGGCAAGTGGAAACGTCTCCGCCTGCTGTGCCGCTGCACTAAGCCTCGCCTCATCGAGGCGAGCCTCGCCGGCGCGCTGCGTTCCTCACTCACCGGCAGCGCACCTACCCCCAACAGCCATGGAGGTGCAAGCGCAGAGGGAAGACCTTCGTCCCAGTGAGTGGACCCCGATACTCCGCGCGTACAAGGGTGAAATCTCAAGCGCGGAAACGCTGGCCATATCCCACCAAGCAGCGTCTGTTCCATCTAAGCCTACGACGTCCGCGTCCGCTACCCCTGCGACGTTCTAGCCTACATACAGGCCTCAACAAGAACAGCTGCGCGCGACGCACGCAGTCGCACACCGAAGCAAAAACCTTGCTTTTCTCCCTCCCGGCACTATACGGGTCGTTTACCGACCCAGAGGAGGCCTCGCTTTGAAAGACACCATGGCGCAGCCACTTCAGCAAGCCTTGCAAGTCAGCGCTGCTAGCCATGACCTCGGGGATATTCACCTGAGGATTCATTCTACGAATAACACCTTCACGGTCGCTACCCCGAACGAGACAACCGCCCTTAACCTCGTCCAGCTCAGGGAAGTGGTCCTCCAAGTGACCGCTTACCCTGTCGCAGCCTACATTGCACCACCGGCGGCTGCTGTGCGTGGATTCATCTCGCAAGCCTACTGGGAGGAGAAGCCGGAGCAGATGCTACAGGACCTCCAGACCCGTAACCCGTACGCTGATATCATTGCAGCCCGCAGAATGGGTAGGACTCGTTCCGTTCTGATCACCTTTTCGCACGGACCAGTCCCGCATACCATACGCTACATGAGTGTAGCGTACAGATGCACGCCGGATCAAACCCCCTAAGTCCAGACGCGTGCACGAACTGTCGTCGGCCGGGCCATAGGTATGACGTGTGCCCGCACCCCAAGACTGGTCTCTGCCCGCGGTGCGGAGACAAGCATGAACCGCAAGATGTGCCCTCCTGCATCCCGACCTGCATTCTCTGTGGAGGCCAGCACCTCACGGGCACCGGCTCGTGCATGGCTAGAAATCGCACCGCCCAACCACTCAACCCATCGCCCCAGAAGGCAATGCCCCCTAACAAGGATGACTTTCCTCCGCTGCAAACTAACAAGAACGCCTTTCCTCCGCTGAAAACGACCCTCCCGTCTACTGCAACATGGGCCTCCAAGGCTGCCGGGACGAACACCAGGACCTCCCAGGACCCGGACGTGAGGGCTCTGCGAGAGGAGGTAAAGCAGCTCAGGGCAGCCCTCTCTACCGCCACCTCTGCTGTATCTCCCCATCCACCGTCCCCTCCCCTTCACCCACCCAACTCGCCGAACCTCCCCCTAAAAAAAGGCCTGATGAGAGCCCAGTCGAACCAATAGACCTTGATGCCAAATTTCAGGCCTTCGCTCAAAACTTGGAAGCCAGGCTCACAGAGCGTATTACTGCGCAGCTCACTGCACAGTGCCAGCTTATAATTGAATCTACCATTACCCGTCTAATGGATAGTGTCATATGTAGCACCATGACCAAGGTAGAGGAGCGCTTAACTGGCCTCACTCCTGGACTCTCAACGGACTATCCTCCCACAGTCCCACTCTCCACACCACTCCTTCCCCTCACTACCCAACAACATGGCTCCCCCGACGGGCCTTAATTATATATAGGTTATTCAGTGGAATTGCAGGGGCTTTCGGCGAAAGCGCGATCCTCTGCAGCAAATTATCGCAAGTTCGTCATCCTCACCAGACATTATCGCCATTCAGGACGCCAGTGTTTGCAGGCAGCTGCCAGCATACGCTTTTATCCCCTCAGACCCCACTGATCTTCCTCGGGTGGTCACATATGTCAGTAAATCCTTGCATTACGTGGAGCACGTAATTACCTCCCCTATAGCTAACAGCCTTATTGAAGTCTTACCACCTACCCCTGCAAAATCAAGCCTGTTCATTCTTAACTGCTACCTTCTCCCACGTCAGCCAATTAACTTACTCCCCTCACTTCTCAAATCCGCAACCCAGTTGGCCGGATCAAACCCCCTACTTATTGCTGGAGATTTTAATTGCGATCACGTGGACTAGGGCTATCGGCGCACCAGCCACAGAGGCACAGTTTTATACAATGAGACGTTGGTGCTCCACCTGACCATCTTTAATGATTTCAGCTTACCTACGCGGATTGGTAACAGTGTTACTGCCGATACTAGCCCAGACCTCACGCTTGCTAGAAACTTGGACCACCTGCAGTGGGAAAGAATGCTTTCCACACTAGGCAGCGATCATCACCTAATTCGAATAACGCTTAACAATCGCCGATCTCAGCGCAAATTTACCGTTAAGCACACTGATTGGGAAGCGCTCCGCAAATTTGGACAAGCGCAGCCAACACAGGCCCCCTTCGACCTAGACACCTGGATTATTCAGTTGCAAACAGACATTCGCCAACGCACTCAAACGCTCGACTCTATGCCAGACACCCCTGTTATTGACAGAAGCTCGCCCACCTCCTCCAAGCACAGGACAACATAACGCAAAGGTGGAAGACTCAAAAGCACAATAGGAGAAAAAAACTCAAACTTGCCCAGATTCAATCCCAAATAATACAATGTAGTGCCACTCTTTGCAAAGCTAACTGGGCTCAAGTTTGTGACGGTCTCCGCGGCAATCTCTCCACAACCCGCGCTTGGCATCTGTTACGGCACATTGCTAGACCCCACCCAATCCAAATCTCAGACGTGCCTTAGCATTCGCCGCCTCGCTCACAACCATCGACAGGACACCGAAGCCTTCCTCGCCCAGGTGAAATGCACCTATACAACCCCCGGTCTCCCTTGCAAGTATCCTGATAATGCAGGCCCACCCCAGCCCGAGCTTGACGCCCTTATTACAGAATCAAAATTTCGCGCCGCCCCATTGAAATTACGGAATACCGCTCCCGGAGAAGATCAAATTACCAATGCAGCTATCATAAATCTTGGCGATGCTTCCATCTCTGACTTAGTCAACTACTTTAACAAATGCTGCGAGGCAGGTACTCTCCCTGCCTCGTGGAAGCATGGGAAAAAAATTATTTTTATTCCAAAACCCCACAAGCCTATCACCCTAGACAACATCCGCCCCATTTATTTTACATTCTGTCTAGGCAAGGTCTTCGAGCACATAATTCTTGCTCGGCTAACAACGTACATGGAAGACAACCACCTTTTCCCCCACAGTATGCTCGGCTTTTGTGCGCATCTATCTGCGCAGGACGCCCTACTTCAAATTACGCATGACGTGCTTGATGATACCATCCCCCACCACACTAAAGCTATCCTGGCAGTTGACCTCACTAAGGTATTTGACAGAATTCGACATGATGCCATCTTACGGGAACTTCAGTCTCTACAGGTAAGCCCTAAAACCTATAATTACGCTCGCGCGTTTCTCTCGGGCCGCACTGCCTCCCTGCACATAGATCAGATTAGCACATCCCCTTATACACTCGGAGAGCTCGGAAGCACTCAAGGGGCGGTCCTTTCTCCCCTTTTCTTTAACGTTGCTCTCATCCTCCTAGATCACAAACTGGCTCTAATCCCACACCTAAAGCATACCCTGTACGCTGATGATATTACCACATGAACCACTCATGGCTCTGACGGGGAAATTGAGGAAACTCTTCAGTTAGCAGCAGACACCATCTCCTCTCACGCGTCATCCATCGGGCTCGAATGTTCCCCATCTAAGTCCGCGCTCTTCCTTATTAGGCCAAAATCTAGCGCTAACTCGCCCATCCAAATCAATTTAAAAGGATCCCCTATCCCCATCACACCCGCCCTGCGCATCTTTGGCCTCCACTTGCAGGATTCTGGACGAAATGAACATACCCTTAAAAGGCTCAAGGCCTCCACGCAATCCGTGTTGTACCTTCTACGCCGAGTGTCCTCCCTTAACAAGGGTTTAGACGAAGCGGACAACATGAAAGTAGTGCACGCATTTACGCTTAGCCGCATTCTATACGCAACCCCATATCTCAAATTGAACCGCACGGAAACCGAACGCGTGAACGCAATGATCCGCCTTGCGAGTAAGGCAGCCCTAAACCTACCTTGTAGCACTAGCACAGCCAAACTTCTTGCACTAGGCATGCATAACACTATTCAGGAACTAGTTGACGCGCACCTTCAGACACAGTACCTTAGACTTGCCACGAGCACCACTGGCCGCCATACACTCTCCTCGACACATCCATACACCTCTCGTTGTGAAACCCCTTCCTCGAAACGTCCATCCCCAATATCACAGCCCTCGCCGCGTAGCTCCGCTAATGCCCTCCATAAGTATTATGGGCAAGCCCACGATGCCGTTTGTGTAGACGCCGCATGTACAGCGCATGAAGCTGTAGCAGTTGCCTACAATCCAACCCTACCTCACCCCATAACTCACCGTCTTCCCTCGGGCTCTACGCCTGATGAGGCAGAGGAGACCGCCATCGCCCTAGCCCTTGCACATTCGGACGCCCAATACATCTTCAGCGACTACAAAATGGCTCTGTTCAACTTTGCCAGGGGCAGGATTCACGCCCTTGCCTGGAAATTGTTGAACACCCCTACCAAAAATTTACAGCGCAGGGTAGAGCTTCAGTGGCTGCCGGCTCACTCTGGGAACCCTGGAAACGAGGCTGCCGATAAATTGGCCCGAGGTCTGATTTGCCGGGCTCAGGACAGTCTCGATCCAGGATTCTCGAGGGATCGGGCGCACACGCAAGTACCCCGTTTCGACCGTCGGACTTACACTCCTCCCCACCCCTCTCTTACGCACTCCCAACAAATCCTCTTCAGACGCCTCCAGACCCGCTCTATGTTATCCCATCAGCTTTTATCCCACTATTGCGGCACATCCCCTGCATGCTCCCTATGCGGTGACCCCCACGCCACACTCTCCCATATCCTTTTCGGCTGCCCTGCTGACCCTCCCCCGCGGGGACAACACGCCATCTCGAGCTGGGAGGACTGGGAGGTCCTGCTTATGTCTGCAGACCGGACATCGCAGCTTGCTGCGGTGACTCGGGCTGCCGACGTCTTGTCCCGGTATGACCTACTTGATGCAGTGCGGGACCGCGCAGTGGCCCAGGGACCCAGCTAGGTCTAAAACTCATTTGCTCAATAAAGTTTTTCTGTCTGTCAGTCAGGGGCCTATTGGTTTACATTCTTTTTTCTGGCTGCCCCACCATACTTTTTTGTCTGTATGTCTGTCTGTCCTCTCTGGTGGCAAGGTGTACATCGGCCGTACGCGGCGCTGCGTTGACGAACGACTCAAGAAGCATGCAAGAATTAAGTTACTAGCGAGTGCACGAGCCTTGTTGACCACTGCGTTGCTTGCGCAGGTTGTGAACCGCGCTTCCGTTGCCGGTCAATCCTAGGCAAGAGTAATAAAAAACAGTTCGTGAAGCTTTGGAGGCATTTTTTTTATCAGGAACGGGGGTTGTGATTGTTTTCATGACACTTCAATTGCCCTGTAAAAAGGTGAGGGCCACTTTCTATCGCATCTAGTGTGGTAAGTTTCTGCTGACTATAGTCTCCAGGAAACTTGTTAGGCTGCGCCTGCACAGGCTTGTGGATATATATGTTGTTGTTCTACATTCTTAGGCCGTCAGTTCTTGTTCTGCGTCGCCCGTTTTGTCCCAGCCTTTCAGACCCGAAAAGACATCGCCGTTGCCCCATCCGCCCCGACCCCAACCCAGACTACCCGACACGACGAGCTACACCCGATGCAAGGACCCGACCAACCGACCTGCCGACCCGAGATGCCGCTTACATTTGACATCATTCCCCTGCCTATGCTGTTCGGAGCGTCCTGGGGCCTCGGCCGTCGGCTCCTGGCAACGTGCGGCGCGGAAGCTTCGTGGATCAGGACTCATTCGCTCATGTCTCTCATCGTGGCGGCCAGCACCTCACCACTTTATTCTTACTATCCAACCAACCTCACAAGCCCGTCACTATTTGGCGCATCTCTTTGTCAACAATCGGGACGATCCCTCGGTGGCCCTGGGCAGTGCGACGAAGACTAAGCTGGCAGTGGCGCGGTGGTGGTTGTGAAAAACATTTATTCAAAGGCTGTTTACAGAAGAGTGGGGACTGGCTTTAAGAGCCAGCCCCTTAGAAATAATAGTAGAGGTCCCTAGTCAGGGCCCTTGTGGCTTCCGCGTCGGCTCGGGTCCTAGCGACGAGGGCTCTTTGGCTCTCTAACGTAGAGCAGCCTAGCAGAGCAGCCTCCCGGTCCTCTCGGGTAGGAGAGGGGAAAGGGGGTAAGCAGGGTTAGAGCAGCATGAGCGGGACGGAGCGTTCGCGCTAGGTCAGCAGCCATTAAATCACATCTCTGCCATCGTTCATCGCGCTTCATTCTTCTGCTGGACACCAAGTAACATTCTTATAAACAATTGTATGACTATTCTCGCAAAATTAAAGTGATATCTCCACAGTACTGTTTCCTAATATATATTTTCCTCTGAATCTGCTAAGTTAATATATTGATCAGAAAACTGATATAAAATTTATTGCGTTTCTACACATTTATTTTCTGCCAAAAACGTGCGAGAAATTATTTTTCTTGGAGCACAAATTTTTGTTTTGAAGTTTTTCCTTGCAGTGTCAATTGACATATTCAAATTCACTTTATTTCTGGTAGAAAGCAAGTATACATCATGAGCAAGAGAGTTTAAAAGAGGATTATTCTACCAAGGAAGACGAGGCAAAAGGCGTTTCATCTACGCCTGACAAGGCCTCGCCTCCTGGCGAGATACATTGCACTCTCTATGCTACAAAAGCCGTTGTAAAAAATATATTGTACCATTCATTACGTGTAGAAAACAGAAGCATTGTGAACAAGCATTATATGAAATTAAAACCGTAAGTACTACCGTAAGTGCGAAAAAAATTCATACAGGAAATTGAGCACTGAAAAACTTGAAGCAAAGTGAAGGAAACAGCGCAAAAGACAAGGGCGTGGCACGACGAGACAGGTGCTGAACATGAGAAGAACGAGCGGCAGGTTCTCAAGAGGTGGTTCTTGTAAACCAGCGCAACGGCTCGAAGCCAAACACGGAAGGGACAAAGGCAGGCTCGGGTCAACTGTCTCGGGTCGTGAGTGGGCGGTCACTGTCCGGCTTCCCAGCTTTTGGTTGTTTGATTGTTTTAATCTTTTCACGGTGTTTGCTGGTTGTTAGCGCAGATCTCGACGTCCTCTCCTGGCCAGGGGAACTCCGTCTGGTCGACCAGCCTCCCCTCAGACCAACTTCCCTGGACGCCTTCTTTCGGGGCGGTATCGGCAGCATTCTTGTTGCCCTGGTTGCTTTGGATGGAGGCGTCATTAAGTTCAATAACCCGGATGCGGTTCAGACTGCGTTGCAGGCTATTTCGCTTCTCTTTTTAAAGATCTGCGATGTCCGACAGTTCGGCACAGGAGGCATTTTGTGCAGATCTGCAGAACACGCCTGCACCATAGATTTATTGAAGTGCACCTCCTTCCGAAGCCAATCGGTGAGCGCGTTTATCCCCCCGCTCTTTGCACCCTCTAAAGGACTAGTTCGAAGTGTTGACTCGCGGCTTAGTCCTACGGAGACGCAGGAGAAACTCTCCCCTGCAGGGGTGATTCGTGCACATCGTTGCACCCTGGTAGTTCAAGGAGCCAAAGAATCCTACGGAAACGGTAATTTCCACTTTTGCCGACACCTCACGTCCATCCGAAATGACGGTGTGGCCCCTGGTTTTTTATGCTTGACCAGTATACCTGAAGACCACTTCAATGCCGTAATTGCTGAAGATCTGTCCACAGTGCAAACGGCTGTAAATCCAGCTCAAGGTGCTGTTCGTGAGGTGAAAGCCATGACCCCGAAGGAAGGATGAGACGGCTGTTTGTGCAACGGTAGCCACTTTGGAACCTATTCGAAATCTATAGCGAGGGCTGAGGAGGTAAAGGTGTTAGGGGTTCTAGGAAAGCGCCGGTACTCTAGGCGCGAGGCTATGGCGAATGTGACTTATGGGCACTCAAGTGTGGCAGCACGGCGAATTCTGTGGTGGATCGCAGTCTGTCAGATGCTATCACTGCAGCCGTAGAAAAGGCTATCGCAAAGGACATGGACCATTTGGTGAAAACTATTACAGAGTGCATCTCGCAAGCCTTGATGTCGCAGATGTCCTCTTTAATACTAAACTCCCATGCTGCGATGATGTCATCAGTGGACCCTGCTGTAGCTCCTGCACAGAGGTTGGAGAGGCATTCTCTTGCTTCAGTGAAACCGCAAAAAGAGCGTACGTCTCCAACCCGTGCCCCTGAAGTTTCGACCGGAGAAATTGATGAGTCCGTTGAGATGATGGAGCTCGATGCTCGAGCTAAAAACGTAGCCGGTCTCCTTTGGCCGTTGGTGGACCGTCTAGCCCCCTCAATCGAAGAGAAAAGAATAATTCTAGAATTAATGTTAAGCACTGCATTTTGTAAGAGGCTGCAGATCTCTCGCCAGAATAGCGTGTCTGAGAGTATTGCAGTGGAACTGTCGTTCCATTCACTCAGCTTAGGCTGATTTAATGAGTATTTCAAATCGAATTTACCACACGTAGTCGCGCTTCAAGAAACCTGGTTGTCTAAAGAGTTGACATTTCATATGGAAAATTACCAAATTTTTAGGAATGATCGCCCATTAAGGGCGGATGATTTACTTTTGTTGGTAGTAACCAGATTTTGTCACAGGGTAAGTCTGATGTTTGAGCGTGTGGATGTCCATTGCGAAATTGAAGCGGTGGATCTTTCCGCTCCCGGATTTCATCTCATTTACAGTCGCGAATGTATTTTTTTACTTCTGGAGTTCTGATACGCGTCCGCTAGATTCCTTACTCTCTGTCAGCAGATCGCATGTGTTTTTGGTCGAGGACTTCAATTCACACCGCTTGACTTGGGGATTTCGAACAGACCAGTGTGGTTCACGTTTATGGGATTAGGAGGCTCGTTTCAAGGACCTAAACTTTACGAACTGGAGTTTTACTACATTTCTCTGTGGTCAATTGAGGCCAGCATTAGATTAATGGTTTCCTCCTAGACTACCGTTGATTCTGCAAGAAACAGTGATCGTTTCCAATCACTTTTCAAATTGTGTCTGTGATGACTTCTATCGGTGGATTCAGCAGCACCCCAGTCAATTATAACAATTTCAAAAGTTGACTAAGTTCAGATCGGGTGTGGAAGCAATCAGAATTTATAGTGCGGGATAGTAAAGGTACTTCTCCGAGCCCTTGGTGGAATGCAGAATGTACAACGTATTACAGGCGGTGCAAGGCAGGCTGCAAGAAATTAATACATAATCAATGCCCCCGGAATTGGATGGATTATATATTTCTCTCAGCTACCTTTATGCGCACACCCACTCAGGTAAAGGCAAAATATGATGAAAAGAATTATGACTATCTATGTAAATCTAACAATAGACAAGCCTTGTTTCGCTTCCTCAGGTTTAGGAACACGCTCCCACAGGCTCACAATATTTCCTCTTATGTGTTGACCCCTGCAGAGCTTGCAAAGTCATTAGAGGAAATGTATTAGAAGTCTGGAAAACAGTTTTTCGGCTTTTTTTTCCCGTTCACTAAGAATGGGTAATTACTATGACGGATTTGTTAATGTCGCTGTTTATGAGCTCTGCCAAGTTAAAAATCGTTTACCTTCTGAATCTCCTGTCCCTGACAGTGTCCCCTCTGCGATGCTTAAACTACTCTTCGACGAATCCTCCAACCATCTATTGGAGCTGGCAAATTACTCTATTAGAACCCCACGGATTCTGAATGTCCGGCGTATTTCAAAAGTTCTCCCGATGCTTAACAATCAAGGCGAAGGGTTTGTCATAGACAATATTAGGCCAATTTCTTTGACCTCGAATCTGAAGAAAGCGGTAGAACGCGTCCTGTATGGACGAGGCATGCCCGTCATTATGGAAAGGGGGCTGCTAAACACCTGTCAGATTGGTTTCAGCCTGAGTTCTTTATATTGTGTCCGCATACTGACCTCGAAAGCTATCTGCGGCTAGCTCGGCATCACCAGTATGCCCTTGAAAGTGTAGAAAACGGGCCTATGATGCACAGGCAACACGCCCTCGGCTTGCAAAGTTAGTTTGCGGCATGGGTGTCAGTTTTCCTGGTCGACAGGAAGCTTTATTGATGTCAACGCGGGTTTTCTACATGAAAATTTCGTCAATCTAGAGGTGTGCCTCAAGGTGCAGTTCTCACCCTTTGTACTTTTCAACCTCTCACTCGGTTCCATTCCGACCACTCCTGACGTGACTGCATACGTGCATGCCGATGATATAGTTTTCTTTGCTCCTGCGAGTGACTTACATTCCGTTGACAAGTTGTTACAATCGTATCTATATGCTCTTGGCTGATGGTTATCTGTGATCGACTTATGTCGTAATGTAAATAAGTGTGCGCTAGTTTTTTTCGATTTCTCATCAGGTAAACATTTCATCGGATTGTCGTCATCACGGGATTTCTCAGGTAGGCTCCCTAAAGTATCTTGGGGTAAAATATGACATTTCTCTCTCTCTCTCTCTCTTGGCGGACACACATAGATCAGGTTGCTGGGAAAGGGGCTCGGCCGGCCGGTCCGCTGTGCAGGCTGAGTAGCCCACGCTTTTCTGCCCATACGCAGACACGCTCTTCTGGTGATTTACAAAAGGTATATCTGGACTATCTGAGAATTTTGCTGCGTTCTGTTTTCTGGAGCGGATGCATACAAACTACGCCCACTTCTGCTCTTAGAGCGTGAAGTACTGCTCCTCTACTTGGGTCTCCCTAAATCCGCGGCCAACAATGTTAGGTAGCTTGAAGCGCGGATGCCGCCTCGTACTTCAAGGTTTCGCCTCCTGTCGGTAAAAACGGTCTTATAGTTTTGAGCTTCGGAGCAGAATGCATCCCAGTTGATTTTCCTTGGTCAGCCCTTGGAGTTTTTGGGTGTCGGTTGGTCTCGGATTCAAACTTCGAAAAATCAGTTTGGTTCATTCCTTGCTTGGCTCACTAAACATGCGAATACCTGAAATAGTTCTGATGCGGTCCATCCCCTCATTTGTGAACATCATATTCGATGAGATTTATCCACACATTGCAAAAATACTGGCTTTCTGAATGTTAAACAATATGTTGCAAGATTACTTGTTGACCTTCTGCTCACATGTTGCAATTGCGACTGATGCCTCGGTGTGGAGAAAAGGCATGTGTAGGCATTTACTCCCAGTTCCTTCACTGGTATTTATCTCTCTGTCTTCAAGATTTCAGCCCTCTTTATCAGACCTATTTTCTAGTGGTGGTTCTTGCTCTGCGCAAGGTACCCATATCCTTACCAGCGATATTAATAATTACGCAATCGTTATCCTTGTCTGCATCTGCTAGATCGCAGCCCGTTTCAGTACTAAAATTTCTCATCCCTTCACATGACTCAATCACAGCAATTTGCTTGGGTTACTGGGCTCAGGGGCGTTCATTTAAATTGTAATGGGACCGACTGGCAGGAGTTCAAGCAGCGCAGAGAAGAGGTAGACGAAGTGCAGCTGTGATTCTCGAGTGGCGCCTGTGAGTGTGTTCGCCGTGCCGCCCTTCCTTCCTTATCGCCCTGAGCCTTCTGAGGCCGCATCACTTTCCGAAGCTCACCTGTAAGCCAAAGAATGCCGGCAACTTTCCCGCTCTTTCATTACACAGCTCCAATGGCATAAGAAGCACCGTCGGCATTCCTCGGACCCTCCCGCGTCATACCCATCTGGCGCCCTTGTTTGCCTCTGGGTGCCTTCCTCCGCTCCCGGCCTCGCCACAAATCCGCTTTCTCCCTATCACGGACCTTACCGCGTTGTGCAACAAACTTATCCCGTGAATTACATCGTTGAGCCGCTCGCCCCCTCTGCGGCCCACCGTCGCCGGGGGGCCCGAAACTGTGCACGTCGAGCGCCTCGAACCTTATGATCCACTCATGCTTTCCTCCCCGGAAGTCGCCAGGATGGCTCCTTTTTTGGCGAGGAAGTAGCTGTAATGGGACCGACTGGCAGGAGTTCAAGCAGCGCAGAAAAGAGGTAGACGAAGTGTAGCTGTGATTCTCGTGTGACGCCTGTGAGTGTGTTCGTCGTGCCGCCCTCCGACCAACGCCTACCGACCTGCGGTTCGAATAAACACCTTTACAAAATGAATAAGCTGATGCTTTAGTGAAGGCAGCTCTGAGTGGTCCAAGTTATGACCCCCTTCCAGCCTGTGTTTACATTACGGCGGCACAGTTTCGTGCGTACAATTTTATGAGAGAATTATGCGCATCAGCGCTTACTTCATTGGACGATTTTCAGCGCCTCCTGTTCCCTTTGAGAAATAAAGCTTGGCGATGGCGCAAACATGAGGTTTCCTTCACGTGTCTACGTTGCCGTGTGCCGCATCTAAATTTTTATCTCTACAGGCCTGGTCTTGCGATCTCCCCATTGTGTCCGTATTGTGCTGAGCAGGAAACAATAGAGAACTTTCTTCTCTATTGTCGTCGTTACTCATCGGTCAGTAGGTGACTGTTAGAAGTTCCATTACAGAATCTCAGTTTGCTTGTGTCTTCTGGTGTTCTATCTCTTCGCGCTTCTACGTTTGGACATAGCAATAGCAATGTTTTCTCTGCCGTTCAAAATTATCTTCTTGAAACAAAACGCCTACTATCGAGCTTTCGTATGCCATTTAACCTTATTTGGGTACTTCTTTCTTGCTATTCCTAGTTTTTTTCCCCTCGTTCTTTCATGTACTCACTGCCTTGCAAAAATTTAAGCTTGTTCGACTCGCTTACCACCCTCAATCACCTCTATCACGGAAACTGAGCTGTTTTTTGGTCATCGTGTATTTGTCGCATGAAATTTGCAATGCAAGTAATGAGCACCTAAATGTGGCAAGTCCCCTTGTGAGTATTAGCCATTTTGTGATGGGAACAACAACTAACAACTGAAGTTTATTGTCAGACAAGGATGGTTTATGTCACTCAAAACAGAAACAAAAGTGCGCCAGTCGGCCTACTATCAGCAGATAAAGAGCATGAAGGGTAACTTTAACATTTCAAATGGCATATGAAAGCGCAGATAAAAAACGTGAGGGAAGATAAAACTGACATTCGTAGCTAAAAAAGAGAGAAACGAGAAGCAATGGTGCATCACGTTGCACCGTAACGGTTACGGAAGTGAATGAAAGATTAAAGTTTCAAGCTGGGGGGGGGGGGGGGGGGAGGTGGTCATCCAGGTAAGAAAGTTCGTTCTTGTGCAGAGCGATTTTCTTGATCTTGTGAATGCACAGCGCCTCGTATATTCCAGTTGTGCGCTTTCCTTTCTAAAGTCTTAGTATGCTTTCACGGTCCAAGAATAGAATAGAGCCATCGCACGACGCACAATGGACTGCTACATTATTCCCGTTTCCAATCCGGTGGTCATTATTGTGTTCTAACAAACGGTCGTTTATGCAGCGGCCGTAGCATCCACCTTCCCCACGTAGCATCTCCCACACGAAAGTGGGATCTTGTATACGACTCCTGTCTTGCATAGGACGAAGAGCTTCCTGCGATTAGGGAAGGCAGACTGCCTCTTCTGGGCCAGGCTGACCTTGCGGCAGAGCTGTGGAAGTTTGTTTGGGGCCGAGAACACTAGACGCCCGCCTGCTGTACTGACAATTTCTTTAAACTATGTGAATATCGATGAATGTAGGGGATTACTGCAGCCTTCACACCTTTAGATTTACTCGGCTTGGCTGCAGAGTAGCCTTGAAATTTGACCTTAAGGTCTGATAGCAGCTGTCCAGCGATGTTTCGCAATAGACGAGCCGGGTATCCTGCCGATTCAAATCTATTCACCTTGGTTCGAAGGTTTCATGCTCACAGGATCTCTCGACGGCGCTATTCATCACAGCCTTTACAACAGCTCGTTTCATCAAATTTGAATGCGAAGAAGTGAATGGTTTGGTTTATGGTTTATGGGGGTTTAACGTCCCAAAGCGACTCAGGCTATGAGAGACGCCGTAGTGAAGGGCTCCGGAAATTTCGACCACCTAGGGTTCTTTAACGTGCACTGACACCGCACAGGCCGCCATTGGAATCTGAACCTGGCAACGTTTAACGCTAGAACTTTAGCTAATGAGGCTAGCCTAGCAGTGCTGTTTGAGGAACTAGCGGGAATTAAATGGGATGTGATAGGGCTTAGCGAAGTTAGGAGGACAGGTGAGGCGTATACAGTACTAAAGGACGGACACATACTGTGCTATCGCGGGTTAGAGGATAGACGAGAACTAGGTGTGGGTTTCCTCATTAATAAGGATACAGCTGGCAACGTAGAGGAGTTCTACAGTATTAACGAGAGGGTAGCAGCTATAGTAATTAGGCTGAATAGGAGGTACAAGCTGAAAGTGGAGCAGGCCTACGCACCCACATCCAGCCATGATGACCAGACCGTTGAAAGCTTCTATGAGGACGTAGAATCAGCAATGAATAAAGTAAAATCGCAGTACACTGTACTGATGGGCGACTTCAATGCGAAGGTGGGCAAGAAGCAGGCTGACGACCACGCGGTAGGTGACTATGGGATAGGCTCTAGAAATAGCAGGGGAGAGTTATTAGTCGAATTCGCGGATAGAAATAATTTACGGATCATGAATACCTTCTTCCGCAAACGAGAAAACAGGAAGTGGACCTGGAAGAGCCCCAATAGTGAGATTAAAAATGAAATCGACTTCATACTAAGCGCTAAACCTGGCATCATTCAGGATGTGGCCGTCCTCGGAACGGTGCGTTGCAGCGACCATAGAATGGTAAGGTCTAGAATTAGCTTAGACTTGAAGAGGGAACGGAAGAAGCTAGCGAAGAAGAAGACCATTAACGAGTTAGCCGTAAGAGGGAAAGCACAGGAGTTTAGGATAGCGCTGCAAAACAGATATTCGGCTTTAACTGAGGAAGATGATCTTGATGTTAATTCAATGCACGATAATCTGACATCAATAATTACCGAGTGCGCAGTAGAAGTAGGCGGCAGGACAGTTCGAAAAGATACCGGGAAGCTATCTCAGGTGACGAAAGATCTGATTAAGAAGCGCCAAAACATGAAGGCATCTAACACTACCGATAGAATAGAACTAACGGAGCTATCAAAGTTAATAAATAAGCGCAAGGTAGCCGACATAAGGAAGTTTAATATGGAGAGAATCGAGCATGCTATAAAGAACGGAGGTAGCCTAAAAACAGTGAAGAGGAAACTAGGCATAGGTAAAAACCAGATGTATGCATTAGGAGACAAGCAGGACAATGTCATTAGCAATATGGATAAGATAGTTAACGTAGCCGAAGAGTTCTATACAGACCTGTACAGTAGCCAATGTAATCAGAGCGCTAATGAGAAAGACAGCAGTGCACAGCAATGCGTCATCCCGCCAGTAACGAAAGATGAAGTAAAGAAAGCCTTAGAAGCAATGAAAAGGGGAAAAGCAGCTGGGGAGGATCAGGTAACAGCAGATCTGTTGAAGGATGGAGGGGACATCGTGCTAGAAAAACTAGCCACCCTGTATACGCAATGCCTTATGACCTCGACTGTACCAGAAGCTTGGAAGAATGCAAACATTATCTTAATTCATAAGAAGGGAGACGCCAAGGACTTGAAAAATTACAGGCCGATCAGCTTACTATCCGTTGCCTACAAAGTACTTACTAAGGTAATCGCTAATAGAGTCAGGGCAACGTTAGACTTTAATCAACCAAATGATCAGGCAGGCTTTCGTAAAGGATATTCCACAATAGATCATATTCACGCTATCAATCAGGTGATAGAGAAATGCGCAGAATATAACCAACCTCTATATATAGCTTTCATTGATTACGAGAAAGCATTCGACTCAGTGGAAACTTCAGCAGTCATACAGGCATTGCGTAATCAGGGGGTAGAAGAGCCTTATGTCAAAATACTGGAAGATATATATAGCAACTGCACAGCTACTATAGTCCTCCATAAAGTCAGCAATAAAATTCCGATAAGAAAGGGCGTCAGGCAAGGAGACACGATCTCGCCAATGCTTTTCACCGCATGTTTGCAGGAGGTATTTCGAGGCCTGAATTGGGAACAGTTGGGAATAAGAATAAATGGAGAATACCTAAATAATCTGCGATTTGTTGGTGACATTGCCTTGCTGAGTCACTCAGGAGGTGAACTGCAAATCATGATCAACGATTTGGACAGGCAGAGCAGATCGATGGGTCTAAAAATTAACATGCAGAAAACCAAGATAATGTTCAACAGCCTAGCAAGGGAACAACAGTTCACAATTGGCAGCGAGAGCCTAGAAATTGTGCCGGAATACGTCTACTTAGGGCAGGTAGTGACAGCTGATCCTGATCATGAGAGGGAGATAACTAGAAGGATAAGAATGGGGTGGAGCGCATATGGCAAATTCTCGCAGATCATGAGTGGCAGTTTACCAATTTCCCTCAAGAGGAAAGTGTACAACAGCATGATCTTACCGGTACTCACCTACGGGGCAGAAACGTGGAGGCTAACGAAAAGAGTTCAGCTTAAGTTAAGGACAACGCAGCGAGCCATGGAAAGAAAAATGATAGGTGTAACGTTAAGAGATCGGAAGCGGGCAGAGTGGGTGAGGGAACAAACACGGGTTAATGAGATCCTAGTCGAAATCAAGAGAAAGAAATGGGCTTGGGCAGGGCATGTAATGCGAAGGCAGGATAACCGCTGGTCTTTAAGGGTAACGGAGTGGGTTCCAAGAGAAAGTAAGCGTAGCAGGGGGCGGCAGAAGGTTAGGTGGGCGGATGAGATTAAGAAGTTTGCAGGCAAAGGGTGGATGCAGCTGGCAAAGGATAGGGTTAATTGGAGAGACATGGGAGAGGCCTTTGCCCTGCAGTGGGTGTAGTAAGGCAGATGATGATGATGATGACACCGCACAGTACACGGGCCTCTAGAATATCGCCTCCATCGAAATTCGACCGCCGCGGCCCGGATCGACCGCGCGTCTTTGGGGCCAGAAGCCGAGCGCCGTAACCACTAAGCCACCGCGGCGGCTTAAGAAGTGAATGGAGTAGCTGCTTTGGTGAACGTGGCTCATAGTGCCAACGAACATGGGCTGAGAGACGAAACAATCTGAGGTCCAGGAATCGGATTTGGCCTTCATACGGAAGTTCCTTGGTTAACCTGAGAGGATGCAGGGTATCAGAAATTATTTTGAAAATTCTGTTTAGTTCTCCTTGGTGGTAAGGTTGTTCTTCGAAAAGTAATAAGAAATCATCCACAAATCTGAAAATTTTTGCCACGCCCGTGTGCGGAAGGGCACTGGCTAGCAGTCTTTCATAGCAAGCTACAAGCAAATCTTTGAGGGCTGGAGCCAAACATGACCTCTTCATAGCTCACGAAGGTGGATTTAAGGTATAAATACAACACCTTAAGGAAAGAAGAGGCGTTTGTTCCGCAGGCGTTCTAGAAATTGACAGCCCGGAGGCCTCAATGGGTGCATTCACAACATCGCGCAACACGGAGTGTGGTAAATAACAGTGAAGGTCTCTTATATTTTTGAACATCACGTGAATACCCTTGAGCTGTCTTTCAGAAACTCAGATAGATCATAATATAAGGATCTCAAACAGGCAAGAGAGTTGGCATGACCCCCTTTCAGAAATTATAAGAAGAAAAGGTTTGCCTTCTTTGTGCGCTTTGGAGAATACATGGAGAAAAAAAGCCATCTAACACGTTACAGTTACCCTTCATGCTCTTTAAGAGCTGATTGTAGCCTGACTGGCGCAGTTTTGTTTCTTTTTTGTGTGACCTAGCAACCCTTCTTGTCTGACAATAAAATGCCGCTGTTAGTTCAGCCCTGTGTTTTTGCGTCACGTCCTTGTCTTTTGCGCTGTTTCCTTTGCTTGACGTCATATAGCAACTAGCTATCCAAAATGTCTTAATGACAAACTTGAGAAACAAAGGAATTCTAGACCTGCACTATGGTCATCGAATTTCAGCAAAACAAATGGGGCCAATAGATTAAACATTAGCAAATAACTCTGCATCGCCGAGAATCCATGCAGGAAACCATAATAAAAAAAGCCTACTGTTCGAGTATTTGCCCGTAACTGAACGCTGCTCCTGTTCACGAAAAAATAATTTTAAAGTACTTCATCGTTGAGTTCAGCAATTAAAATTCTGGAAAGCATAAAAATTACGACCGCCTACAACAATCGTCACAAGAAAAATCTTTTGGGTGTTTGAAATTTCCCGCCCGCCTCCCCCATAAGCTAAATTATATAGATTGCATAAACTCTGAACGCACTCGCCGGGCTCAGCTGATGCACACAATTAGATTAAATAATTTTCATTCGCGAGAAAGTTTTGTTCATTTTATTTTTCGCAATCTGCACGCAAATTGAGTGGACTGCATGCGTATTTTACAGCCCAGACATTGATAGGTTTGTTAAGCTTGACGTGAACGCACTCCTTTGTACTCCTTAGTATTGGTCATGTTGGCGTTTTTGCATATGTTCCAAGCTGCTCTGTTTGTGGTTCTCACTGTAAACTGAAGTCAGGAATATAGAATTGTAAATAAGCCTTAATGCCTTCTCGTCCATTAATGTATTACCACCGCTAGGAGTCGGCAGTATCTTGAAAGTAAAAAAGTAAATCTGTGCATTATGAATGCTGCAATAGGTCATACACCATAACGAATTCGCTGCCGAACGTTCAATGTCGATCAATCGGCAGCATATTTTACTCAGATTCAATAGATTTTGAGTGCTAGAAAGATCCAGGTGCAGAATTTTGCGACCATTACACTTTGATCCAACAATGCTTTATATCAGGTTTCTGCAGGATTCTTATAAAATGCTAACCCCGTAATTTACCAAACTCAAAGTGTAAAATCTTCAATACCTATCTATGTTTGCGCTCAAAGCCAAGACATGATCTGTCTCTCTCACACACACGCGCGCACGCACGCACACACACACATTCGTGAGAAGAAAAACGATTCTTTTGATTTCCACAGCATACATGTCAAATATAGCCGTCTATTAAAAATGGTTGCGGCGTCATGCTTGCCATCCTACGCGCAAATGATGTATATATAGCTACCTTCATTTCTTTAATCGCGCAAAGGTTTACTGCAGAACCGCTTCAAACGCCCTGTATATTTCTATAAATTTGAACACCTTCAAGACTGCTTGCTCAGAGTAATGCGCTTGCGACATGTACATATATGTAGGATACTGTGGCTTGACGGTTAATGACACACATAAAGAACCTGTCTTTCTGCTTGAGTATGTGTTGGCTCACCGATTTCTCTATTGTTCCCTAGCGATTTGTTCATGGCCAGTGCTCTGACGCACTTGCGTTCGCCTGCATAAGTGGGAATGACCTGAAGGCTCCTATATAGCGCACGTGTGGAGACAGCCTCTCTCTCATTTATCGGAACGGATACTCGAGGTGAACGCCTGGATGACTGCCCCGACGGTTTAACTGTAGTGTCCAAAATGCTTTGTTTATTTGGCGCCACACGACGGGCGAGACGTTTCTCAGACCTTTATGCTGCCTCCGGCTGAAGTTACTGTCAGCGCCCTTCTCTAGCTTCTACGTTGTGCTTCAGCAATGACCAGAGAAAGGAAACAAGAAACTAGTGGCCAAACCTAAACCTTCTAATACTAGACGTGCCTGCGTGGCAGTAACCTTTCAGAAAGAGAACTGAGGTATGTGTGCTTCAAAGAACTTCTCCACCAGAATAATGTAACAAGTATATCGCATGCGCTGGATGTGCATTAAATCAATGCTAGTTTGTTCATGGTACAGAATCTAACGTACGCATTTTTTAAGGTGTCGGTCCCAAACAAGCAAAGAAAAACGCGCACCATGCAAACGTCCAAATCCACACTTTATACAGAGGAAATATCTTAAAGGGAACAGGAAAGCTTCCGCTCAAAGAGGTAATATTATCGAGAACACATCAACAACGGATCTTGATCGAGACAAGCAAGACGCAAGCAGACAGCGACGCACGACTGAAGTTGTCAGTTTGCAACCCCCGAGCGCACTGGTTCCCGCTACTCTCTTGAAAGTTGCCTCCTCACCGATGACTAGCACTGCGTTCTGCCGATGAAGATGCAGCTACTGAAAGCCTTCAGAGATAGTAACGTGGGTTATGCAGTTTTCCTCCCAAATTCTTACCCGCTCGTAAAAAAAGACAGGGTACAGAATGCAGAATATAGCGAAGCGTCTGTGAGGACACCCGTCGACGATGAAATGGCCGACAGAAGAAGAATCGCGCAACGCATTCCAGCGAACTGTTCATTGGGATTTAGTTGTGGTCTTTTAAAGAGAATACATCGACGGCGCCAGTAGCAGCAGGTGCATTCGGCGGTCGTCGATAACAGAGGGCTCGCCGCACTCTTTTTCAAGGTGACGAGTCCGAAGCACTGTGAAGAATTTCGAACATCGTAAAAGCCATCGCGCGACGTTACGATTGTTCCAGAGCGATGTGGTCGCTTCTCGCCTGGCATACAATGAATGTAAACAGGGAGCTGCTTAAAGCTGCGGCATCTAGATTGCTCTACGTTGCGATGGAAAGGATTTTCCTGCAGGCCACTTTGCTGCATCTTTCGACAGTTTTCTTATTGAAAGAGACGATTATTTTGTGCACGTGCACAAAGCAAAATGATAAACTTAGTTTGGCGGATTAAGTAAATGCTTTCGTTCTTGAAACTAATGTACAGAAAAAAGGTTCGTTCATTTTTTTATTTTTGTCTCAATTCTATTAACCAAACGGCAGACACTTCACAAGTTACTTCAAGGTGTGACGAAAGTGCCAGCAAAGTGTGAACAGTGCCGCTAGCCGGTGGTGTGCAGCCAGTAGTCTTCCTTCCTCAGTGAGGAAAAGAGCAAAGACTGTGGAACCGGCACCACATGTTTTCTCGAGAGACAATCGACGCATCATTGTTCTGCCTTACAGTTGTCGTGTTTCCTCAACCCTACACTACTAATGCCTGCACAACTTGCAGTTCAAGAAATGTGGCAGGAAAGCAGTTAGGCAAAATATATGTTTAAGAGTACAGAGCAAAATGATTGCATTCTTTCCTAGCGTTACTGGAAAAATGACGTTGGATAATTCAGTAAACATCCCTAATAGAGAAATAATTTTAAGAATGCGTTTTCGCGCACAAGAAAAGTACGTTGTCATCGAGTACTTGCGAATTAACGTACCAAAATGGCATCAACGCTTCACGGTTACTTGCTGCAGTTTTCAGAGGTTTTTATCGTGTGGATATATTTTAATACATCCTCGTGAGAGCGTGCTATATTAATGCATTCGTGTGACTTTCATAGGTTTTAATTAAAAACGGAAATCTGTTCTGCAGGCTAATTACAATTGCAAGTAAGAGAGTATTAGCTGTTGGTCAAATGTTTTAGGGCAATCCCCGAAGGTGGAGCAAATTTCAAAAAGGGAGCAAATTACTTATTGACATGTGCTCAGGTGGATTCCATTGAGTAATTTGCTCCATTATTAAAAATTTGCTCCAAATTGAGGATTCCCCTAAAAAATTTGACCGCAACTGTCCCACTTGATAAAATTGACAAAATCGCTCTGGTCCTATGATATGCTAGTCGTCCCGGTTAGCTCCGTTGGTAGAGCGACTTCTCCGGTGAAGCGGTGGTCCCGGGTTCAAAACCCGAACCAGGACCAATTTTTCTTAACTAGGAGGTTTCTGTAGGAGCTTTATAGCTTTCTTTAGTAGCCATATATGGCTGCGCTTGCATGGATGCCAATGAGTAATTGGCTCCCTTATGAGGAGTATTAACTGTCGTCCCAGGTTAGTACGAGGAGCATAGGGGCGGCACGAGCAGCCTTCCAAATAGTTTCCTTATCCACGATCAATTTTCCTCTCAGCGGCCAAACACGTTTGAAGTTTTCAGTGCTATATTATTCTTTCATTTTTGATTGAGTTGAGTGTTGTGTACCACAAGCAGTTAATTAAATCTGCACCTTGAGATGTTGGAGCATGTTGCTAGGCCCAGAGGCCCGCCGCAGAGGACATGGAGAAAAGTCATAAAGAAGCAGCTGTAGCACCTACACCAAAAGACATATACCTCCAAAGCACAAAAGTGGGCCACCGTCGCCGAAGCTCAGTTGGTAGAGCACCGGATGTGATTTGCGAAGGTCGTGAGTTCTGAGCGCACCGGCGGCATGTGGTTGTTTTTCCTCCTCATAATTTTATCTTTAGGCGACATAATAATTATGCTATTATTCTCCTATTTATCAACGTTACAACTGAGCAACATCCTCTAGCTTCTTGGCTTCGATGACTATTGACTTCCTTCATGTATGTAATAACGAGCCCCTTTTCTGTTTCAGGTCTGCTCAATGGCTAACGAGGGCCTCGATTTTAGCAGTCTTGATGCCGTAGGTAGCATAAGAGGGTTCTCGCACAGCAAGACTTTCATTTGAGCTAGTTGGTTGTAGCTTGACATGGATGGTTACGCAAAAAGCGTACAGGCGCTAAAATACGAAGACAAGCACACTCAAGACAGGACAGGCGCCATTCCTGTCTTGAGTGTTCTTTGGTTCGTCTTTTAGCGCCTGTACGCTTTTTGCGTAACCATGTCAAGTTCTCGCACAGTTTCCGCTGTCACCGCTTGACCACGTTCGACGGGGCATTCGCCGTAACACTAGACATACTACGTCCGCCGCTATGGTCAAGGGTAGCGCTGGTGAACACTCTCAAGGTTCTGCTCTGAATATAAATACCAATGAAAGCAGGTAGTTTGACTGTAGTAGCTGAAGCTCTGTTGGTAGAGCACCTGACGTGAAATTCTCAGGCTGTGGGATGGAATCTCACCGTCGGCATGTGGTTGGTTTGTCTCCTGTTAGCAATGATTTTATCTTTAAGAGGCAATACACAGCGACATAGCAGGAAATAACCGCGCGGGTGAGGTCGTGTGAACTTCTCACCAAGATTACGATTTTGTGTCGATCCCCATTTCGAGATTAGACGCAGCGGAAGACTTCGCGCACTTGCGCCGCGTCAAATTCAGGCGAATTTTCGAGTTCGCGTTCAAAATCTTTGGACCCAGATCTGAAGCTACGGCTACCATCCGGCCTACCACGACGTGAAGCAACTTTACTGTGTCGCATGTGGCTTGGTGCAGCTTTCACCACCCATTACTCTTTCTTAATCGGTATGACTGATAGCCCTGCATGTGCCATCTGCGGGTGTGATGAGACTATAACCCACATTCGTTGTGAATGCCCTGCCCACAGCGCCGAAAGGCAGTCTCTCTGCCGTGCGCTGCAGCATTTAGATCCACGCTCACTGAAGAAAATGAAGATTCTCGGCCACTAAACGGAGCGATCGCCGGCGGTGAAGGTCTCCAATGCATTGCGCCGCTACTTGAGAACTTCGAGCCTGCGCCTTAGGCTTTGACTTTACCGGACGTTTGCATAGTGGCTTCACTTTCCAGCTACTCTCTTTCCTCTTTCGTTTCTTATCCCCTCACCTCTTTACCCCGTGTAGGGCAGCAAACCGGTTATTCTTCCGGTTAACCTCCATGCATTTCCTCTTCCTCGTTTTCCTCCTTCTTAAGAGGCAATATAATTGCAGTAATGTTCCCCATTGATAAACACGACAAATTAGAAAGAAAAGGAAAATCGAAACTTCTCCTGTGCTTCTTGGTTTCGGTGACAGTTGGCTTCCTTTCTTCATGTATTTAATAATGAGCTGCTCTTTTATTGCTATGAAATGCGCATTTCTTTCAATCGCAGGAAAACCGCAGCATTAAAGCTTGGTTGTAGATATCTTTTTATTATACGCGATTTCGGTTCTTACTATAGACGCAAACATAATGCAATATAAGATATATGATGCCTAAATATAGAGGTCAATGTAACTTTAAATTAAATGGACTCAGAATGGTACGAAACTAGTCGATTAAAAACCGCTCTCTTCAGGGCTCCATATGGATTTCATTCAGTGCTGTAAAGCTTGTGATGAACCATACAATTGAAACACCACAGCAGCTGTGCTTCCTTGAAAGGCTTGCACATCGGTGGAGATAACATTCTGTGAAAACATTATTTTAGTGATAAGCATTGAAGAATAAGCTGTGGTAGATAACAAAAATTGAAAAATGTTAACAAGTAGCTCTGTTCCTTCAACAACAATTCTACTGAAATATAGGATGACCCGAGCAAAACAAACGGCTTATAAAACCAATGATTTGCATGCATTGGTTGAAAATTAACCAAGTACACTTTGTTGTACAGCCTTCATTTAATGTAACTAATTGATACTGAAACTTGTCCGGCGGACTCTTGATTTCGAGGGTGCCCACTGCAGGGCTTCCCTTCACCTTGCTCACCTAAATTAGATTAAGAAGCAGCCCTATGTTTTTGAGAGCACCCCCTGAAAAAACAGCTTCAAGTCATTCTCGTTAGACATCACGCAGGTAGCTTTTTGTTACTATATAATGGGACGCCGAAAACATTGTTTCCTCTAAAAAGTACTCCATGGAGTTTTTGCTCCCAAAATTGAAATTGCGTATCTGCTGCGGACTCGATTGGATGTTTAGTGTTGATTGCAGATCCAAACTGTGCAACACGGAGGGTAATTAGATTGCGTTAAACGTGTGCTCGCTGCAGGATACTATGCGTCATGAGGAGCAGTTTTCAGTCTTTCAGGATGCAAGGTCTCCATGTGGTGCTCAGAACACTGCCTTAAATTTCATTTTCTAGCCAGTAATAAGCTTTCATGAATTTATTAGCATGAAGCGTCAACGGCAAAGTTCGTCGGCAGAGTTGCAGGGGTGTAGATTACAGCAACAATAAAGATGACATGCTTCAACGGGTTGTTTCTTCGCTTCTTGAACCATGTCAGTCCGTATTGTACAATTACACATACTTCTAATGTTTGCTCGACGCAGGTGGTCGTTATTTCTGATTAACATGGTGGAAATTAGAACGATTTTTTACTGTCTTCTTGCACGTGAATATCTTACGAAGTTGCCAACAACCACTTCGTGGTTGCACTCTAAAGTCTCTATTTAGGATAGATTCAGACATACCCATGCCTATTATTCTGAAGTGGCGACAAGCCGGAGAACCAGACGTGATAATAAATGTCGATATGAGTTAACGGCTGCTGGCCTGGCCTGAGCGCTACGCCCCTTCCCACTACTCACTTAGTCGTCTTCCAGTCCGTGACATGATCCGGTGCCACTGAGCTGTCGATTCGGCAGCGTACAAGACCAATAGCACTGTGAATCAAATACAGGACTTGACACGGCTTTGATATAAAGATTGAACCTCATTGAGGAGATGGTGAGTAGCGCGCCGCCACGTTGAAAAAGGTGCCCGGAGGGTGCCTGGTTCACAGAGAATGCAAAGTCACCGGTCTTCAAAAGCCAACGGATGAGGCCTGTGTGCACACCTAACGGCCGGGGCTGGGGTGCTGCGTTCTCGTGTGTGGTCGGTTGGTGGGGTCTCAGGTCAGCGGCGGCGGTCTCAGATCAGTGGGGTCAGAGTAGCCTTGTTGTAGAGTCTGGCCTTGAGTTGAAGACGCGCCGAAGGAGAGCGCGGCGAGGTTGGGTCGCGTCTGGCAGGCTGCGGGAGCGCCCAGACATGCGAAACGCGGACACTACACCAAAGGCATTGGTGGGCGGCAAGCACCGAGGCTCCGGGACCCGGATCATGAGGATTTCGAGAATCTGCACGAAATGTGAGGTGGCAGAAGCCAAGGAACCAAACTTGATGTCAGATGGCAACGATGCGGTGTAACGGCTGCTAGTGTGGCGCGAGCGCACTGTGGAGCGCCGCTGGCCACTTTTTCGCTTATTATACGCAGAAAATATCTAATCCTAATAAACTTGAAAACCAGATAGTCCAACGAATATGCACAGAAAGAAAAAATAACTGGCGGTTTAGCATTTCTACGCAGAGACTATTGTGTGAAAGCTCGATTATTTTATTTTTTTGCAAGGTGGGCACCACCGCCACATACCTCAAAGCGCGACAGAAGTCTGCACTGACCCAGCTGAGCAAAAAAAGAAACGCGCATAACTGTTCACGCCGGAGATGGAAGTTCAAGTCGGTGCTCTGCAATGCACAGCGCGAGAGTGTGCTGCAGTTTAACACGTGGTGTGTTCCACATGTATAGCTTTTCCAGAAGGCAAATGACTCCGGTACTTACTGAGTATTTGCTTCTGAATATTTGTACCGCATTGCATCGGCAACCAGTGTGTTGAAACGTCTGAAGCAATTGTGCTGTTGATCTTCGGCAAAAAGTTTTTGGACACATCGACGCTGCCTGTCAAGGCTTGACTTCATGCTAAGGAGATAATTGCGCTATGTACGCCGAATTTCCGCCTGTGCAATACGCCAGAAACCATTGGCGATTCTTTTGTTCTGTGTAGTGATGTTGTTTGTTTCCGGGACATATTATAGCGCACAGTTGAGACGGATGTTGAAAACATCCCTTTACACACGTATAAAATACAGAGTGTTAAATAATTTAACATGTATTATACGGTTATCAGCGAAGAGCAAGAGAAGATACATGACAGCATTAACATCCTCCATGTAGTCTCATGTGTTTAAAAGTAGTTCACAAGACAGTAAACGAGAAAAACAACTACAAAATTCTGGTCCAACACTGACCTTTTTTTTTGAAAATGAGCAGGGATATACAATAATGCTAAACGCAAATATTTGGTGCATCAATGTTGTGCTGAAAGATAAAAAAGAAAAAGTTGTTTACACTACAGGTTACACATTACATGTAAGGAGTCAGTTGTTCTTCATTAAAACATTTCATCGTTTTTAGACAAAGTGTTTAGATGTATGTGCCGTTTTTCAACTGTATTGAGCTTGTATAATACACGGTACGGCAACCTGTTAAAACCGTTCATGATTCGGGAAATGGCAAATGCCATGCTTGTCTTTGTCTTACGCAATGCGGCAGTTGTATTAAATTTTTCTGTCACAATCTAAGGAAATAGTCAATTTTGTGTTTAAAAGACTCTTTTACTTCATAAACAGATTAAATAGGCTTGAATGCTGAACAGAAAGCAGAATAAGTGACTGAAACAAATCTCTCGTGTGGACATCGTATGGGGCATTAGCAATTTGGGGCACAGCTTTTTCTGGAATAAAAGCAATGTGCGAATGTTGTTTTGGTGTAATTTATATGTGGGAGGAATAAGACATTATATAGAATAAGTTTGAGTTTCAGTCGACTCCCCGGTCGCAGGTGCAAATTATTCTACAGGTTCCGGCCAACATTTTAGCCAACAAGTCAACATGGTAATCCCAGGTTAAATTTTTGCTAAAAAAAGGCTCCTAGCTTTCTGACTTCTTTACAAGCTTAGTTTTACAGGTATCAAAATAAATATCCAAATGACAGTGTGTTCCTGTACTGATGCGAATGAAATAGATTTTCTGTTCGCTGCAATTATCTGTAACGTATTTACTGTGCTCCATCGAAATAAATGATTAAGGGTGGAATTAGCAAATTATGAAAGTTCTTCACCCCTCTGGACTAAAGAAAACGCTCAGATCATCCACGTAAATAACAATATATGCTTGAGGCCTTATGGTTAATAAATCAATTATATGGTGATTAAGCAAGCTCGGCCCCAGCATACCACCCTGCCGAATGCCTGCCTTCACGGGAATCAAGGCTGAATATTTGCCTTTAATAGCGACTTAATGGTTCCTTCGTAGTAAATACGATTTTATCAATTCCAGAGGCGCTCCACGAAATCCATAATGTCCAGTGGCGCAAGAAAACGTCAACAGCTCCTGCGCCTTAAAAACTTCCCACTTATTTCAGTGTGAACGTTATTACCTATGCGGGCCATGTAGAAGCAGCATCCTCGTCGTCACAAACATCATCTCTTCATTCCGCGTCGAAATTACCAGGGAATTGATAAATTCTTCTTTGAAAATACTTCAGCTTGTTGCATTAAAAGCTATGGGTGCTCTCTCTGGGGGATGGTGGCGGAATGGAGACCGTCACAGTTAAGATTAAGGCTGACGAGGACCGCATTTAAGTTCGGAAGGGTGATGAAAGAAAGATTATACAATACACCCGCGCTGGAGTTTCTGTGACGGTGCAGTGCATGACAGGCTCACAGCCGCGTTATCGCTGCCAGAGGAGCAGGTTAAGGAAGCAGGTGCAGCTCGCGGCCACACTCACAAATACGAAAGTCTAAGCGCCGATCTAGAGAGGCTCCCGATATGCATGCTAGTGAACAGTCTGCTCTCAGGCACTGCAAGCAGACCAAGCGTCGCTGTCAGATGAACGCTGCCTTTGTCCGTGAACGCCGGAAATGTCAGCGCGAGGAAGTTTTGGCCCTATCTTGAGAGGAGACAGCAGTGGATGGCGCACCGCCCAAGAGTCGTAAGGCCGAGGCGCCTGCCCGGAACTCTGCGGAAGAACCAGAACGTCGACAGAGTCAGCAAGAGCGGCCGCTCCCACATCCGCAGTATACCACGTACAGCAGATTGACCAGTGAGTGTAAAGGGAGATGCGCGTGAATTCAGTTCGGCTACTCGTGCTCGGTGCGTGATATCCTGTGTTTTAGGGGCACTGGGCGCCGCTGGAACAGATACATTGTTTTTGTGCTTTTGACAGGCCTTCCAGACCGCGGATCTTAACTTATGTAGAGTGTGCGATATTTGTGCGGGTACTTAGTGAAACGTCAGTCATCTGTCAACCTCCAGTAAATGCACGCCTGGCGTGGTGTCTTACTTTGTATAGCCAATAGAGAAGGCGCAACCGCTTTATAGAAGAAAAATCAGAAAAATTTAAACAAGCACCGCGATGCGAGACAATCCGCAGCACTACGAAAGGTTTCGCTTAGTGAAGCCCATATCGCGAGTGGAAGGGGGAAACACCTGGCAATGTCGTTATCGGCTCCAACCTGGTATAATTTACTTCAGCAACGACATTTAAGACGAAATTTATCTTGTCTTTACAGGGTTATTTTTTGCGCACTGGTTTTCATTGAACGCTCACGCTTTTCAACTCGAGACAAAAATTTACACACTTTGTTCTTTTTCAGAAGCCTAATATCGCTGGTCGCCTGTCACAGAGAAACAGCCCGTATTAAGGCGAATTTCTCTATTCTGTGCAGTGCAGTGTAGTAGTGCATAACCCAATTTAGGCTTAACTGCCGAGTACTGAGTAATATTTCCCTCTATTACAGCATTACCGCTATTTTTCTCAAAACCGGGAAAAGTTCATGTTCTTTTCGGCCGTCGGAATTTTAAACAAGGCAATAATGAATAAGTGCCAGTTTTAAGCCTTCATTGATAACGTATATTTCCGATTGTTGAGTTCCAACAAATTACATGTTACCCTTTATTACGATGATAACGTATGTTCCCTGTCTGAGAAAACCTATATATATATATATATATATATATATATATATATATATATATATATATATATATATATATATATATATATATATATATATATATAGTGGGAGCAGTCGGGGTTGCTAAACGGGCCAGTGAAATCTTGCACAGTGAAAAAGTCACAACTGGTACGATTATCTTGGTCTATTTACCAACTGTCTCAGATGGTGGACCGTCCTTCTATCATGAGGGTTTTAAGTTGAATGAATACAGTGATGTGCGTATTTACAGACCTAAATGCAGAGGGAGAGGAGGAACTCTCTCTCGCTTTCTTTTCTCTGAGGAGAAAAACATACACACACATATCATGAAGTAGAAGACAAGAGTGTCGGCTTCCTTAAGGGGAAAGGAGCAGGGTTGGGAAACAAGTTAAAAAATAAGTTAAAATACAGAGATTACAGACATTGTAGCAGAGGCGGGGAGGGTTGGATTTTCGCCGAGAAGACTTAAGCAAGGAGGGCTTCCTTCTGCGGAAGGAAGAAGTTCGAGAACAAGAAAAAAATAATCAAAGCGGAAAAACAAGAAAATAACAAAAATAAAAAAGAAAGAGGAAAAAAGAGAAAAGAAAGAGATTCTTTTTTTCTTTGTGTGCGCGTGTGTGCGTGTATGCGTGTATGCGTGTATGCGTGTGCGTGCATGCGTGCGTGGTGTGCGTGCGTGCGTGCGCGTGTGCGTGTGTGTGTGTGTTCTCAAAAGCGCTAAAGAAAATTTTTGTGAAATGTTTCGCTCATCATGAAAAAATATAGCGTTCCTAATTTTCATTGCCTATGTCAAGTCCACTCGCTGCTATTCCAACTTGCTTAAGATGGTACGTAAACAACTATGTTCGGCAAATGGATGGCGTATATAAGCACTGATTGTCATGCTTGCCATTAATCCGCATTGCCTGGGAGGAAAAGGAGGCCATCCCTGCCAGGACATTTGCCCCTAGGCGGGCTCTTATCTCGAAGTTTGTGACAGCTACTTTGCATCTTTCATATTTAGTGAACGTCGCACTTATTTATGAATTTGCTATCCTAGTAGTATTCTGCGTCTTAGCTAATCACTTACTATTACCAGATCATGGCCCACATTTTCGGCAGCGTGGGACATGCTTGTAAACTTACTGTCATGCTTGATTATTATTCGCCCACCTCCCTTAATCCTATTAATGGTAAATAGTTAACAGAGGTCTCGCCCACTGGTCCGAGAAACTGAATTTCTAAGAACTGTTTGATAATTTAGAAGAATTGAATGCGGGTGAGGTGGTACAGCAAGGGTTAGCTCTTGTCCACGTCGTTCTTTTGCTGTATTTGTCTTTGTGGGCGCTATTGTTTCGTTCTCAAGAACCCGTTGACACTACGCGTTTACCGTACCGTCCTGATGGAAAAGGCTCTTCTTGAGTTAGAGAAGTGGAGTTTATTATTCGATAAAAAAGAATTCTTGGTAGCCTGACGCCTAATCCAAACTCTCGAACACTACTCTTTCCATCAACTAGACATTTTTTACATAAGTCATATTAAACTGGAAGTCCAGTTGTTATGCGTGAAATATATTTTACATATTTGATCTCTAAAAAGTAAGTTCTCCCAAACTTTCCCAATATCAGCTGCCAGTATCAGTTGCCACTACCGAAACATCCCGAAGTGACTGAATATTTTATTGCTAATTTTTGAGTTCAACTTTACGACTCTCTTGTTTCCGGCATGAGAACTTCATTGAGCAGGTGCACTCTTCTGCAGGTTTAATTAAGGTATATAAATTAACCTCATACATTTTAGCATGTATTCTTTCCCGACTATGTTCACAGCAAAAAAAAGAAATGGCAAAAACTGAGTGCAGTAAACCTCTTCAATCGGATCTCACTGAATCGCTGACCATTGTAAACACGTCGAGAATTCATAATACTCTGCAGGCACGCTGTCATGATAATAAACGCCTTAAATGCATAACATTATATATAACTTTAGTGTTCCCTCTATAATTAATCTAAAATACTCTACATTAGATACCTAACTGAATAACAAGGGCAATCGCAATCAGTTATATGAGCACGCTTTGTTAGCTTCCTTCCCTGTTTATAGCCTAAGAGCATCAAGCAACAGCCTATTCAAAACTTGTGCACATAGCATACGCCTGGCAGTTAATCCAAGAAAGTTAATACTGTTCTGGAATTTAAGAAAGTAACGTAATTATTTTTATGCAGCCTGACTTAACCACAGAAGGATGAAATTGTCACAAAATGCAATCATCACCCTTAGTAGTGTGCATCGCGGCGTTTATGTCTCAGTTTCTCCCTTTCTAATGTCATACGGGCACGCATTACTGCGAACACGATTTCTTCTTGGGCCACACTAAATGCGCCCTCGCAGTGACCTCAATCATCACATTGGTATCAATATCTTCTACAGAACGCTCCAGCACCGTTATTTCTACTTGAAAAGCTGCTCGAATAGCACACACTACTGCAAATACATTCTTTATCAACATTAGCTCGTATTTCATTTATGCACTTGGCAATATTGCCCTATCGATCAATCATCTTACCTCACTATGTCAAGCCATAGTAACTGAATTGGTGTGCCTGAGTTCGTTATTTCGGACGTTAGCAAACCTCTAAGTCTTATCTACAACCTATTGTTTACGATGTTGCAAGCAAACAAGGAACGAAGCAGCCATAGCCTATTTACATCTTTGTTCTAAAGTCACCTTCCTAGGAAGAGACTCCTGCAAGAAGTACTTTGGTTTGGGCTAGTTGGTGCATAGCTTTTTGACGATGTCAGGACGGCGCGAAAACAACAAGGACAAAAGAGGCACACGAACACAACAGGACAGGCGCCCTGCAAATTGATCAATAAAGCTTGAGTAGCTTGAATTCTTATACATGTGCAGTCGGAACTGGGACAAACTCTGCAATACCTTCAATGGTCCACTCTCAGGAAAATAAAGAAGCCTGCGTAGCATCATTGCTAATTCATGGGCTATCAGAGCTGGAAAAGGCCCGAAAGCGCCTCCAGCGGCCCACAGAGGGAATAATGCGAGGAAGCATAAGCTGGGCTTCCTCCTGTTTACCTTGAATTAGTCTCGTACCGCTATTGCAACGGTTTATCAAGCTCACATGTCCATATTGAGGCTATATTGGTATTTTACAGGTTACTTGAGGGCACACGAAACGTGATTCTAGGTTCTTTGCATGAAAAGCTTTGGGTAGCCCATATGGGTTTATACATTCTTCATCGACTATGATAAGAAGCACAGGTAATTGGCCCAACATTGGAACCGCATTAGCAATGGCCGGTCCTAAAAAGGACCAGGATGGAACCATCCTGTAGCGATATTTGGCCAATTACCTGTGCTGCTTGGCATATCTTTCGGCTCACGCATTCCTTATCGTTCTAATCCCAGCAGCATAACTTGAATAACATGGCAGCCTAGCCACTCCGCTTTGCGCGCTTCAGATGTGTCTGGGCCAGTGTACGTTTATGTATTGGTGGGTGCTCCTCTGATATCGAGATGGGGCAGTACTTTATTTACAATCAATTTCACCGTCAGTCGAACTAAGTGCACTGCTGGAGAAGGGCCTCTTTGAGTGGGCCTTTAATAATTATAAGAGAATAAGGACCTTTAGCGAAGCCTTTCATGCGTGAGCTGCGGCCACAGCATTTCCGCTGACTTCCTAATCTCTTCACCCCGTTAAATGCCTAATGATGTTCATTTTCTTTTCTCGATATATACTAGGATATTCTTAATGTAGCAGCGCCCTCTCTGGGCGATTGGAGGGGCCGAGAAAGATGAAGTGACACGAGTCGCGTGCTAGAACGCTCGGGCTCTGATTTGGCACTCGTATGATGACGAGGCATTAAAAATGGCTGTGGTTTAGGTCTGGTTAAACCTGGAGTGACGCGATAGCTACGTCTCGCCGAGTGGAACTTGTTCAGTCGAATTGCAAAGTCAGTCTTTCGCCGCTCCGTTTCGCCGAGCGTTCGTTCTTCATCTTCGTCCCACTTGACACGGCGAATGCGCACAGGTGTTTGTTGCAGCTGCTGCGCGCGGCGCCGCCGGCCGCAGCAGCTGCTCCGCACCACGTGACGAACCCACATGACCAATTATGTGACCAACGGCGCCGCCACGGAGCTCAAGGGGTGCCACGCTGAAGGGTCGAACAGCTGGCGTAGTGTAGCTATCGCTACAAAAACTTTTTTCCGGTCTGCAACTGTCTGGTTCGGGTCCCTCCTCCCAAAGGCGCTCTACAGCTGGAAAACCGGACGTGATCCCTGTGGCCCTTGCTGAGACGAGGTAGAGCCATGAAGGACCATCAGGACTCGCTCTCTGCCCAGAACACAGTTCGGTGACGATTTCGACGCCTCAGGCCCTAGCACCCCTATAAGCTGTTGCTGTCCGCCAGCTGTTGCTGGCCGCCCTTCTGGGAGAGCAACTCAGCTCTCTGGTTTCATCAGGCCGAAGCCCACTTTGAACTAGCCCGCCTCACAACTCAAGCCACACGACATTTACACGTTGTCTGAAACCTACCCCCGACGGCATTCTACATTAAACCGTTTTCGATGTCTAACCCACCTGCTGTTGTGCTGTGTCTGAACCTGAAAATATGACCCGTGAGTACATGGTAACTGCACCGCACCTCATTCATATTTTCCTAGCTGTTTACTACCATTGACGCACGTCTGCAGCCACTAAGATTTTGGTATTAAGGTTTGGTATTAAAGATTTTGGTATTAAAGATTTTGGTATTTTGGTATTATGTGCAGACGCAGTGCTCCAAACCACAGGGTGGGTATACTCTAAAAATTGTTATTCCATGTGTTGAGGCCTTTTTTTATTTCTCATATTTGCCATAGAGGGATAATTTGGGCATAATTGTCCGATGGAACATGTTATAATGCCAACCGTTGTTGCATCATCTTCTGTGGCACAATGTTTTCTACTGTAGCTACCGTTACCTGTTTCCAGTACTTGCTTTTTCCTACATCTCATTTTTTATGCGTGCCAGCCTAATATCGACCACTGGCATACTCAACCTGAGCAACCGTGTATAGCCAGAATGCATGATAATGTGGTCATGCACGCATTGCGCGACTGTATAGACGCGGTTGGTATTGATTGTTGCCAAGGCCTAAACTCTATTTCTATGCAGGGCTATTCACGGATAAACACATGCATCGACGACTCTATTCCTATGCAGATCCATCCGTGAAGAAATACACGTGTCCAGGTACAAACACATGCGAACAGTGGAAAGCCAAAGTGGAGGAACCGGGCAGAGGAAATAGAATATGTCAAGGCAGACTGCATTTGACGCAATAAAAACAACAAGTTGTATTTCTATTTTTTTTAAGATTGCTCAATAAAATTTTCTTCCTCCGCTTGCGCATGCCAGAAAAGCTTGCCAAAACTCAATGCATAGTGGCGAAATATGGTGTTGTTTTTTTTTGCGGAAAATAAGCGGAGCCCTTTTTTATAGTTACTTCTTGCTAGAACCGGTGAAACTAAGGGAGAGGTCTGTGGCCTGCTGAGTGCTCCTTCGCTTCTTCAACCTTGCCGTCTTTGGAGCTTGATTCTCATGCAAGCCTGTATTCGATGCATGCAGAATTCTGTGGTACACAGCCTACGGTTGTAATAATTTCATTGTTGAAAGAAGTGCACTCCTCGATTTCAGACGATCTTGAGCTCCGAAGATTATTAAACCTTTCCGCAAAGTGCTTTCAATCAACTTAGAACCCTTCCGAATGCAAAGCCCTTTACCCGGGCCTATGAGCCGACTGCAACTGCGAGACAACTATTGCGTTGTTGCGAAGTCTCAGAATGTTGAGACCGCTACTTAAAATATGACGTCGTGCAGGCAGTTTTCACAAAAAAGCGTTTCAGGCAAGTTCAGGCGATCTCAGGTGACATGCCGAGGAAGCGGTGTACATTTTCAAACCTTTACTGCATGGTGCATATTAATGTTCATATTTAAGTTCTACATCAAAAGAAGAAAATGCATCCTTCATCTCTTGCGTACCCATGCTGCAGTGCCACAGCCATAGTGTCGATTTTTTTTTTCTTGTATTCAGTTTTCTTGTTGATTTAATATCTTCTGTAAGATTCCCTCACACAAGGAAATTGTTAACTGACATTATGGAGAACGCAGCTGGGAATGACACTCCTTTTATTATGTAAATTTTGGGAAATCGAGCTCGAAGTCAAAGCACCTCGAAAGTTTGAGAAATTAAAACCCGTGCAGCAGTGCTTTGCTGTTCATATGCGCCAGCCGAAGTTATAGCTGCATTTACTGCTCTCACACTAACGCTTAGTAATTTGTACTATACGCGAATATCGAATTTTTATTGAGAAGGAACCAAGAATAAAAATTGCCGGTTGCGAATTAACTGGGGCGATTTGAATACTTTAGAAGAAAACGCATATAGCCTAAATTTTAAGCAAACACTTTCATCAGCTGTGAAATGAAGCATATGTACTCCAAACGCATTTCACTTCAGTTGTTACAACCGTAATTCTAACATAGGTTTAACGCGTATCAGAAATTATTTGGAATCTGAACCCCGTTCTGAGAATTGGATGAGCTTCAAGCGTTCGCATGCGTGCAGCTTGAGGTTAAAGCATGCCAAGTTTTATTTCGCGCCAGCGTAATCACCGAATGAAGCGGCGAGATCGTTGAGGGTTCTCCTCTTAGTGCCGTGCCATGGAAAGAAAAGCACTAATGATGGTATTATGGATGAAATCTCAGATTACCGATTTGCCCGTGCCCTGTCCTGCTATGTTTTATCCTGCCAAAGAACAAAATTTTCTTTGTTGTTTGGCCGAAGCATGCGCTTCTGTCCTCAAAATTAGGGCCCCTATAGATAGCGCCAGGACATGGCTTTTTTACCACGCTCTTTATTGTCCGTGGATACTGAGTACCATCGCGTCTTTAGTCGGCGGATAAGTCATCATTTAAACACTGAGTGGAAAATGAACTTTTCGGACTTTTGTTTACTGACAACTTGGCTAAGAATCTTTTAACAACATTACTGCGTTCTCCGAAAAATGTATATGTCACAGTTGGACTTAAGGCTTACACAAGAAAGGAGTTCGCTTATTGCTGCCATGAGGAAACGTAAGTAGGATGTGGACATTTTTGGTTTATTTCCGAGGAAAAGAGGCGAAAGTTTTTCGGCGTTGATGTCTTTTCGGAAAGCCGTGTTTTTCGGCTAGTTGTACGATGCAATAGCTAAGAAAGATGGTTATCGGAGAAAACAATGCTCAGTACTTTCAAACGGGCGATTCAATTCGAGATAATCTCTTTTAAGTGATTTTTACATCCGCGATGTGTTGAAGTAGTGTCCTATTCTTGACCTTCGCATTTAAATGTAATACAACGGATATATCGGCAGCGCCCAACATCGAAAATGCGCGTTGAACGTTACCTGAGACTCCGAAAAAAAACTCGACTAGTACGGGCTTGGTGTGCGTATAGCTTGTATTGTTACGTGGCGGCCTGCCGAAGAATGAGACGTGATGACTGATGGCAAAGAGGCGATTTAATGCTGCTGACCTAGCGCGAGCGCTCCGTCCAGTGCCAGTGTCAGCCAGTGTCGTGACACTGCCCGAAGCCACTGACCGATCGTCCCGATCGTGAATGAAAGACACTAAGAGACGCACAAAATGGCGATGGCTTGAGAGGACGGTGCTACAGAAATGGCAATGTGGTGAAGTGCTGGTCGCCACGATGAAAGAGTTGGGCGAATGAGTACCAGTCGGCGAAGCGTCCAAGCACAAGTCGCCAAGAGCCGACGGCTGACGTCTCTGGACGCACCGAAGGGCATGGGCGGAGGGGCGGTGTCCTCACATTTGCCCGATGTCTCGGGTAAGAGAGGTTGGTAGGTCGGGTCATTGCGTCAGCTGCAGTTAGTCGTGTCAGGTGATCGCGGCGGGGGAGCAACGACGAGTTCGGTATGGATGGCGTACTTCATGCAAACTGTTTGATTGGGACACAAGTGCCCGTATTGCTGTGTCAAAACCATAAATTAACAGCGCCTGCGACAGTGCAGTATAAGTTTGACGGATATCGGAAGACATGCCCTCAGCGAAAAAACGCTGTGCTAAAAATAATTTCAAATAAATTGTATCCATCTCTTATTAATTTTGCATTTCTTTGTCCCCATGCTTAAATTGCCACACGAATGCTTTGTAAGTATGCCAGGAGTACTGTTCTGAACATTCTTAAAAATGCATGAAAAAGGCATTTTCTGTCCGCTTAGTGTATTTATTATACATTAAAAATAAAATAAAAATGCACAATAAATACATAAAAATATACTATAAATACACATCTTTACATTACATTTTTGCTAAATATGCATAAATGCATTAAACTACATTAAAATACACTTAAATGTACAATCATTACATTAAAATATATTCACTTTGGCTCGGATTACAAAAGGTGTGCTAGACGGATTCAGCGGATAATACTGATCTATGCTGTCAACAGCAGAAGTAATGACTGAACTGGTTTTAAGCATCAGGAGACAGATAAGCCAAGATAAAACGCGTTGTCATCAAGAAGTCTATGCCAATAGAAGGTCACGTGACGGGACCTGAACGTGAAAGATTCGCCAAGCAATTAATGTCGACAGAAAGTAACGTCAGCAAACACGAACTCCTCCGACAAGCCTAAGACTTGGCTTGGCTTATGTATACCCCCCCCCCCCCCCCCTAAAGGAGACATATTACCTCGCCCGGTGAGGCGCTTTTTGCGTAAAGACTGTGGGCCCCCAAATTGTCGCACAAGCGTCGGAGTGGTAGCGTTCTAATCTGCGGACTAATCTAGAACCGCATTGATAGTCGTAACTTGCGTCAGGCGTCGATCAGGAGTCCAACTGTCAACCAACACATACAGTGACGTCTATGGGAGCCGTTCGGCCTTGCCAGTCGGGGTCCTTTTTGCTGGCATGTCCGGGCCCGGAGGCGCGCATGGCGCCATTGCCAGTATAATGCTATCACGCTGTCTACACGTAATTTAAATCAGTGGTGATTGCCTTTCTGCTAGAAGTTAACATAAACGAATGGTCGAAAAGGGAGAGTTTTCACTGTTCCCGGAAACGTTATTTCGAGTTCAAGGTTGTTCCACGGCAGCTTGAAGTGTACTGCAAATATGCTGACGTGGACTACCCACTTCTTAAAGTTGTAGTATACTGCGCAGGAATTAAATTCGTATTTACGAAAGTACACTTTAAATGCATTGCCTACATGTCATTTCCCGAAACGCGATTTCGAGCATTAAGTCTTCAACGACAGCTTGAAGTGTGCTGCAAATACATTTACGCGGACAGCTTATTCGTAAGAATTGAGTTGTACTTTGGACGAATTAATGTCGTATTTGCTAAAGTACATTTTCATTATATTGCTAACATGTAAAGGCCATTTCCCGAAACGCGATTTCGAGTACTAGATTGTTCCATGGCAGCTAAAGGCATGCTTCAAATACGTTTAAAAGGACTGCCCGTTTGTTATAACTGAAGTTTACTTGAGACGAATTAAGTTCATATTTACGAAAGTACAATTTTGATACACTGACAAGATGCTAAAACCGATTTCATATTTTTTCACGTGTGTGAAACGTCCTCGAAATATGCTTTAAGTGGCGTATAGTTCGAATGCATTAATTTCATATTTACGAAAGTACACTTTTAATACATTGACAAGATGCAAAAACCGCATCCATATTTTTTTCACTTACATGTAACGTGCTCAAAATATGCTTTAACTGACGTATAGTTCGAATTCATTAATTTCGTACTTACGAAAGTACACTTTTAATACATTGACAAGGCGCTAAAACCGCATTCATAATTTTTCACGTATTTGAAACGTACTCGAAGCGTGCTTTAGGTGGCGTATTTTTGAAAAATTTTAAAAATATATTTCGAATACCAGTCATAAAATTTCAGGAACCTATTTTCGACGTATTTTCATACGTTTAAATGCACTCTAAATATCCTGAAGTATATTCCAAACATATTAGTTTTCGCTAAGGGGTGGCATGTTAAATAGGCTGTCCATGCTTCAGGGGCCTTCTACTGGTGGCTAAATCCACTTGATCAACAGGCCGACATTTGCACACCAAGGAGAGGACGCATCTTGTATGCAAAGCCCTTATCCGGCTTAAGATTCATCATAACCTCGAATAAAAAGTTGGATTTCTCGTATAGATAGATGATTCTTGGACGTTCTTTTGAGTTTCGTAGAGCTTTGGCAAGTAATTTGAATTTTTGGCTCATCTCCCAATAGTGCCAGCGCTCTTGAGAACAGGCAAAATTGGGCACTGGTGCTTTGGACGTAGGCTAGATCCTGATGATAATAAAGTTGGCTGGCCCATATTGTAGGCGCTGTCTTGTTCAAGAATTAATTAGTGATAGAGAATTTCGAACGCAACGCGGCAGTTCCTGGCAACTTTTCGTAAGAGGAGTGATCGAGCACAAACTCTTTGACGGTGTGGCTAATCCTTTTTCCCATTAACTTTGCCGAATCCGATGTTTCTTCGCCGTAGATAAAAAAATGAAAATGGTGCACGCATTTATTAGTAAAATTCCTACTAATGACGAAATTTTTCCCTATAATCAAGTCGGCTGCGTTCTTAGAGCGCGGCCATGCCGACCGCGCTGTGCGAAGGAAGATATAATATATTACGCTGATACGCTCGTGGACTGTGAGTTTAAAATACTGGCGATACTATTCTGAGTGCATCATAGTACATCTGTGTTTTGTAACGGAAAGAAGTGAAAAAGTATTTTTTGACCAAAGCACTCGTCGGCTGTTATCAGCATGCCCAGTAATTGGCAGATTTCGATTTTAACCAATTCTATATATCTTTTGAGGTGATTGTGTGTCGTAGTTTTTTGCGCAAAAACCGAAAAGTACACGGCCTAATTTAATTGTAAGGCGCGCACATTTTTCCTTACGGGCGAAAAAAAGGTCAGAGGTTGCGACCGGTGACACACGACTCAGAGCATTGGAGGCGAACAATATGCGGGCTCACAAAAGGTCGAGGAGCGGCAGATTAAGTTGCAAGTAGGGAGGGAGCAGCCCTTCCACGCTCTCTTCCAATGCATAGCAACACTGGCACTGGAATGCCTTTGAAATTTCGACATTCCCGGCTAGATTTAGCCCGCTTTTTTTCAAGCGTATCGGCTTTCCTCCACTGTAATCGCCGCGATGTCTCCAAATGTCGTTTCAAAATGAGGGCACGAAAACAGAATTGGGTCGCGACAAAACATGCGGGCTGCGCTGAACAAGCTACAATTCCATACTCTTGCAACGAGTCTGTTCTTCCTGTCGTAATTTTTTGCTTTCTTTCGTTGTTGCCTAAAAACGTCGCTAAGCTATGTATTCTTCATTTTTACGTGCCTAAATGTGCCGGCATGCTGCTTTGTCACTTTGTTTGTGACGCCAGATGCGGGTAGGTTTATCTAAAACGATCGAAACCACGAGCAACTGTTTCTACGTTAAAGTTTAGTTTTTATGTGGTTTAACGTCCCAAAGCGACACAGGCTATGAGGCAGGCCGTAGTATAGGACTCCGACTAATTTCAACCACCTGGTATCCTTTAACACGCACTGACAACACGCAGTACATGGGCGTTTAGCATTTCGCCTCCATCGAAATTCAACCGCTGCGCATTTCGATCGAGGCTAAATGCCTCCACTTGGTTCATGATCCTGGTAGTTACCTTTGGCGCAATCTATCCGATGTTCTTAGTCAGCTGAAATTGGGTGTGTCTGAAAAAAGCGAGGATTAGGTTCATCAATTGCCACCTAGCACGCTTGCTGCAACCGCCGTCGCCGTGTTGTTTAGTTGGTCGTGGCGCACAGGTTCTCAAATAAGAGTTTCAAATCAACGCCATTCTGCTCAGCCATTGCCCGCATTGGGCACATGTGTCGGTTCCGCAACCCCCCTCCCAGAGAGCCGTGACACCAGTTTTATCTCTATTTCCCCCGAGAACTTGACCCCAGTCTGTCGAGTCAACCTTTGACTGCAATGCCATGAGCCCCAGTTTGCTCCGCTGCCAGCGAAGAAACAGAAGATGCCTAAAGATGGCTGGCGGCCAGTGAAACAGGCCAGGCTGTGGGGTAGAGGCTAAGTTCCTGGCGGTGTTGCGCAAGCCTGCCAAATTTCTCCTTCTTTTTGTCTGTGCCTATTTCCTCATGTTCTAGGGTGATTGGGCGCGGGACGAGAGCTTAATGTCTACTTCTTCTCGCGGCCAGGGGTTTTCCCCTTGGTCGGCATCTCTTCCTCATGACCAGCTCTCAACTGATTTCTTTTTCCGCAGTGGAGTTTCGAGAATTCCGGTCGCTTTAGTGCCTTCCGATGGAGGTGCGATCCTTCTGAACAACCCGGAGGCAGTACAGGCGGCTCTTCAATCCACATCAAAACACTTCATGAGCATTATTGATGTCCGGCAGTTCGGCAGGGGTGCTATTTTGTGGAGGGCACCGGATAAGGACAGTATTAAAGACCTTCTGAAGTGTACGTCCTTCGCGAACCACCCGGTGAGCGCATTCATTCCGCCTCATCTAGCGTGTTCCATGGGCTTGGTTCGAGTGGTCGACTCTCGATTGAGCCCTGTGGAAACGCTCGAGAACCTCTCGCCTGCAGGAGTGATTCCTGTTCATCGATGCAGCAGGATGGTTGTCGGAGTAAAAATTCCTACGGAATCCGTCATTGCACATTTGCAGGAATATTCTGGCTGTCAGTGATTAAGGTGTGGCCAATGGTATTTTGTGTATATGCCTTTAACTCTCGGCCCCTCCAGTGTGAAAACTGCTGGCGATTTGGCCACAGCGGCAAAGCCTGCCAATCGGCCTTACGCTGCTGTGCTTGTGGAGAACGTCATGGCAGAGATGAATGTCCTGAACAGCAACTGGAATGTTTGTGCAGTGGTGCTCACCGTGCTGATTCGCCTGACTGTCCTGCATGAGCACAAGAAGTTCAGGTTCTCGATCTTATAGACTAGCGCAGATGCACGCGGAGAGAGGCTTTTGCCGCAGTCAAGGAGAGAGCCTGAGGCTACTCCAGTGCGGCCGCCAAATTCCCACCCATAATGGATGCCAGTTGGTCCCAGGCTATTACAGCGGCAGTTGAGAAAGCTGTGGCAAATGCAATAGATCACATTATGGAAACCGTTGCCACGTGCATTTCGCAGGTAATAGCTACCCAGATGACCAATATGCTGCAGCTGCCCACCGCTCCGCTCTTGCCTTCTTTGGCTTCGGAAGCTGCTCCGCCTCCTGTGGTCATCAATTGCGCTCCACAGTGCCAAAAACAATATGAGCAACAAAAAACCTCTCAGGCCTCTCCTCCGAACAGCGTTATGGACATATCCTGTATGGACTGTGTGGATATGGAGTCTGATCTCCGCGCCCAGAAGCGAAGTGGGTCTCCTTTGAATATTGCAGGTCCATCTTGCCCCCAGTCAAAGACACAGATATGTAACGTGGGTCAAAATCCTAAAACCAGGATTCTAGAAAAGGCAGTCGCGGCTGCGACACTCCCGCCAAGAGGGGGTTCTTAAGTGTACTCCAGTGGAATTGCCGATCTATATTCTCAGCTTCAACAGATTTAAATTGCCTATGCAATCAGCTTCTACCAGATTTAGCTGCATTACAGGAAACATGGCTAACTACAAATTTCATTTAACATCTCAAGAATTACCGTCCGTTCCGGCTTGACTGGTCATCACGAGGGGGAGGGTTGTTAGTGCTCACCTCTGCAAAGTTTTGCCACAGGGCTTGCATTTCTTTCCAATATGCGGACAACGAATGTGAAATCGTTGCGGTTGACCACAGTGCCCTGGTCAGCAGCCCTTTACGGTAGCTAATGCATATTTCTCGTCTAGTGTGCATGACACTCGGCCCCTTGACTCACTCATGTCTAGTAGCCGTTCTCAAGTTTCATTACTTGGAGACTTCAATACGCACCATGTGAGGTGGGGGTTTAAAACAGACAGCTTTGGTTCTAGACTATTCAATTGGGCTTCTGACAACAGCTTGATCTGCAACAATTTCGGATTGCCTATGTTTGTTCGGAGTCAATGCCGCTCTGCCTTGGATTTAACTTTTCCTCCCCAGGAGTCTCTGTTATGTCTTGGGCGCCTGTTGACTGTGTAACAAACGGTGATCATCTACCGATTAGTTTCAAATTTGTGTGTAAATTAACTCTTCCTGAGCGACATCAGCGGACGTTAATAAATTACAGTTGCTTTAAAGACACGCTAAAATCAACTCTCCAAATCACTTCAGACCCTTGCGCTGAGACAAGTGCCGAAAACAAGGCTACACATCTATGTTCATTACTAGATCATACAAGGCAAAAGTCTGAATTTTTGGTTAAGGGAACCAAGGGTGCAATCGCGAACAATTGGTGGAATGCTGAGTGCACGCGTGAATATAGACGACGGAAAGCAGCTTGGAAGAAACTGCTCTTCAATCAATGCCCAAAAAATTGGTCGGATTTTAAGTATGTTTGAGCAACATTTAAGCGCACTGCAAAGGAGGAGTATAATACAAAGCGTCATGATTTCCTTTCGCAATCAGGAAATAAACCAGCTTTGTTTAATTTAATGAGGCGCAACAAGGTGATTCCACCGGCTGTCAACATTGAATCCCTCGTTCAGTCCTCTGGTGACATCGCAAAGACCTTAGATGATATTGCGTGTAGCCTAGAGCTTCGCTTTACATCTGCTCTTCCTTCTCCTGCTATATTCACATGCACCTCAAGTGATTTCACTGAGGTCTCTATGCCTGAGCTGTCGCAAATTGTTCTGCGCTTATCCCCAGCGGTTCCTGGTCCAGATGAGGTCACTTCATCTATGATCAAAAATTTTGTTCATTGAATCTCCTGAAGACCTGTTAGCTCTAGTTAACCATTCTATTAAAGGGCCTTGGATTACTCATGAGTGGCGTCTTGCTGAAATAGTTCCACTGCTTAAAAAGCAAAGGGAGGGCTTTACTTTAGACAACATACACCCTATTTTATTAACATCGAACCTAGTGAAATTGGTGGAAAGGGTCCTTCTCAGCCGTCATTCATTTTAAAAAAAGCTCTCTTGAATCCGTGTCAAATTGGTTTCAGGCCGGGTTTTTAATTTTATGTGCTCATACTGACCTAGCGAGTCGCATTAAATTAGCTCGCAATAGAAAACAGTTTGCTGTGCTTGTCACCTTGGATGTCAGTAAAGCATACGACAGCGTTGAGCACTCGACTCTGTTACTCAGGTTACAGGAAATGAACTTCCCAAGCTATTTTGTTGCCTGGATGTCTGTCTTTTTTTTGGAAAATAGAGAATTTTATTGCTGCCAAAATGGTGTTTTCTCAAGGAGATTTCCACAGACAAGAGGTGTACCGCAAGGATCAATTCTCTCACCTCTTCTTTTTAATATCCTTCTAAGCTCAATTCCACGCATTCAAAATGTGAAAACTTAAGTGTACGCCGACGATATTGCATTTTTTGCATCCGTAGGTTACATTCAAACTCTTTATCGAACCCTGCAAAATTACCTCAATGTTCTTGACAACTGGTTAGGAATAATTATTCTGTCCCTCAATGTGAAGAAATGCGGATTGTTAGTATTTCCGGTTTCTGTTCCTGTAAGTATCTGCCTCGTCTATAGAAATAACATAATTCCTCAAGTTCAGACGGTGAAGTATTTTGGAGTAATATACGACTCTACTCTATCCTGGCGGCCACACACTGAGCAAGTTTCTGCAAAAGAAGTTTGGGCCATTGGCATCCTGCGCAGGCTTTGGAGTGCCAGGTCAGGCATGAGAAGGCATACACTACGGATGATTTATAAAATGTACGTCCGCCCAATTTTGGAGTTCGGGTGTGCTTTGTTCTCAGTAGCTTCTGCCTATAAACTTCGCCCTCTTGTGCTCTTGGAGCGTGAGGCGTTGCGCCTCTGTCTGGGGCTTCCAAAATATGTTGCCAATGCTGTTTTGCACATTGAGGCGAGGCGCGAATCCCATCGTTTTGAGCTAGGTTTCGCCTTTTAACAGTTCAAACATTTTTAAAATTGTGTGACTCACCTCTACACGCCTCCACTATAATATTTCTTAGTCAACCTTCCGACTTTTTAGTGCCGCCTGGTCTCGTTTTCATACTCCGAAGATATGTTACATGCAGTCCCTCCTTGATCCCATAAACATTCATTTCACAGATGTCCGCCAAATGTATAACATCTCATCTTCTGCCCAGATTAAATTCGATGACCTTTTCTCATCGAATGCAAAGCTGCAGCCCTTCCCTCTTCTTCAGTGTCTCTTGCAGGACCACCTAAGGTCCTTTCTCTCTCACGTTCTTATTGCTATCGATGCCTCGCAGGACCGCGAAAATGCAGGTGTGGAAATTTTTTTGCCTTCTCTGTGTTGGTCTATTTCTCTCCTTCTTTCTGACTTTACTCCAATTTATCTGACTGAATTATTAGCAGTAATCTTAGCCTTGCGACAATTATAAACTACCGTTACCCAGGCCGTGGTTATGAATGGACTCTCTGCCCATATGCTCTTCATTATCCTCACCCACTGTGTCTCGAGCATTATGCCTCTTTAAGTTCCTGATTCTGCTCCATCTAAATTCGGTAAGGTTACTTTGGGTGTCAGGTCACACGGGCTTTCATTTAAATGAGGTTGCAGATTCCTTAGCAAGAGCCTCTCTCTGCGGCACAATTGTTGCTGTCCTGCCAACCTGTGCATGTACAGCTGCGGTGAGGTTTCGCAGCTACACAATATTTCAAGAATTTGCTGCCTCGGTTCTTACATAATATCCCGAATATCAGCATCTTCAGCACCCTTGCAGTAGCAAAGACTGGCGCTCGCGCAGACTAGAGGTCTCTTTCACGCGTTTGCGTTGCCGGGTTCCCTTTCTAAATTTCTACCTTCACAGATCTGACCTGGCGGCTTCCCCATTGTGCCCTTTTTCTGCCGAACCTGAGACAATAGACCACTTCCTGCTGTTCTGCCACCGCTTCTCTCATTTGAGGAAGCGTCTTTTCCAAATTCCATTTCATCAACTAGGTTTGCCTGTGTCCTCCGTGGTTGTTCTTTCCATTGGCGCTTCTTTGGTTGGACGAAGCGACAGGAGCGTGCGCTCTGCTGTGCAAAATTTCTTTCAAGGAACGCAGCGACTCCCATTCTAATTTCTCTTTCCCGCTCGGTGTCAGTACGACATTGAAACATAACAAGCATTGTATACTATTTTGCACATTAAGCCATTGTCCCATCTTCGATCTCCAAGTGAACAGGACCCGTGTCCTTGCGTCATCCAATCTATCAGCCTACATATTATTACCACTCCTTTTCCCGTCAAAACTTTCCTGTCTCCAGTAATTAACCGCCTGTGTCATGGCCACTCTTCCGCAGTGGGTATGTGCCAGCAGTGTCTGAGGCCTACCTACCTACCAGTGCACCATCGCCTCACATGTGCTAATTGAACTGCTTTTGCAGCCCACTGTGCCGCTCAAGTCGTTTCCTTCGACGCTATCACCTGGACGCCATCGCCTGGATGCCATATCACCTGTGGCAACACTCCGCCTGTAACTGCCAGAGGGCTGCAAGCGTCATCCGCCTTGTTAAAAGCGCCTGCTGAACCACTGACGACCGCATTTCGGCAGCAGTGCACCATCGCTTCACATGCGCTCACTGAAGTGCTTTTGCAGGTAAGAAACTTTGATACTGCTCTTTCCTCCTGCGAACTGTGCACTGCTGCCGAGCAGTACTGGTTATTGCTCTGGTTTTGTGCTTCTTGTGTCTTTGAAACATTTTCCTGAATACACGATGCCGTGAGAGGGGCCTCAAACTGCCAAAGCTATGAAGACCTTCGACGAGAATTAAGGGCAGAGCTTAGAAGTATAAAAGACGGTGTGAATGATGTGACGCAGCTGAAAGATAAAATTGAGGACCTGATAAAGAAAAATCGTGAGTTGAAAGTGAAAAACGCAAAGGTGCAGCGTAAGATTGAAGATTTAGAGCAGTACCAGCGCTCGAACGATATTGAAATCAAAGATATACCTCTTGATGGTGAACAGATAACTGTGAATAAAAAAATTGGTGAGATAATTGAAGAAGAGGTCACAGATGCTGACATCGACATCTGCCACAGCATTGCCACTGCTCGGCACAACGAATCGAACATCATCGTCCGGTCTGTCCGTAGGGCCAAGAAAAACGCCGTGCTAAGCAAGGCCAGAAAGGTTAGGATGAACGCTAAGCAATTTGGTTTTGAGGTGTCGGACACTGTCTACGTTAAGGAGCGCTTTCCTAGACACGAAAAACAACAAAAAAGGAAGTGCAATGAAAGTTTGTTTGGACAAACGGTGGCAAGATCTTCGCAAATCAAGACGAGCAGTCAACGGTCCTCAAGATTACCAGCAAAGATGATCTGAACAAAATGACCGTCCGAGGAGACTGAATTGCTGAAACCAAGGCTGAAACCCTGTTAGCCTAAAAGCTAAAATGTTTGCACACAACGGATGCAACTACAATGACAACTGCAGTTTTAACACATTAGCAAAGGATGCCCACAGGCAGTTCACCATATTTCACATGAACACGCGTAGTATATGAAACAAGCAAGACGATCTAAAAGACTTATTCGAATCACTGGAAATCGGATTTGACATTCTGCTATTCACAGAAACAAGGCTCTTAAAAGATGATAATGCTCCTTATTTCGAGAAATATATGTACAACGTGTTAGTGTTTTCTTGTAGCCGAAAAGGCGGTGTGGCTGTCTACCTTAAGCAGCCAGCAAAGTATGAAGTAATTCAAGAATTCTCCATGATAAATAGCCATTTCGAAAGTATGATGGTTCGTCTAGATGCAGTTTTTGTCGTTGCCTTTTATAGGCCTCCAACAGGTAACAAACTGCATTTCTTTGACTTCCTGAACGACATGCTCTCTTACCTAAGTAGTTCAGATTTCCTGTTTGGTGGTAATGGGTGACATCAATATCAACATGTTATCTGATGATGTTCCATGCAAAAAACTGAATGAGCTCGTGGCTTGATTTGCATGTGGAAATGTTGTCACGAAACCTACAAGGTTAAAAGCACAAACTGAAACATTGCTTGATATTTGTGTCACGAATATGCATGACAGTATCGCTGGACTACTATCGCTAGAGATAAGCGATCATCTTCCGACTTTCTGCTTCATCGCGTACACACACAGAAACCGTAAACTGCAAGAGAAACGTTGTTACCGCACTATCAGGGACCGAGCGCTACAGAAGTTTCGTTCCCTTGTTGAGGCTACTAACTGGAGTCCTGTACTATACGAATGGAACCCAAACAGCGCGTACAACTTGTTTTTTGATAAATTGATCCTATGTTATGAAGAAGCATTTTTGTTACGGCGAAATAAACTTGGAAGCAAAAAAAATTGTAAACCATGGATTATGCCTTCGCTGTTAAAAATGGTAACAAAGAAAAACAATATGTATCACGATTTTGTAAAATCTCGGGACACCAGCACGTTCGCTGCTTTCAAGAAATACAGAAAAGAAGTTAACAGCGAGTTTAGGAATGCAAGACTAACCTATTATGAAAAACTGTTCACAAGAGTAAGAAACTATCCCAGAAAGATTTGGGCTGAGGCTAAAAACATTAGTCGTGGAAATACAAGTCCAACTGTAAGCGTTATAACGCCGTCAGGTTTGGTAAACAAGAAACGAGGCCGCATCTGCACTTAACGATTATTTTCTGAAAAGTTGTGAGAACATCAGCACGAATGTATATCACGCGGAAGAACTTGTGCTATACGAACCTGGTGTTGTAAATTCTATACATTTAATCCCAGTTACTTCAGTTGAAGAGATGCAGCGATGGCGTAGAGGTAGAACATCCGCCTCGCGTGCAAGAGGACCGGGGTTCAAATCCTGGTGCCGCGCAATTCTCAACCAGGTTTAAAAAAAAAATCTGCGTGTCGATGGAATTGCATAACCAGGCATGGAGTGCGGCCTTATCTCGGTGACCAGAACCGACAACGCACTCTGGCACCAGAGCAGGATTTGGCCACCCTGGTGTAGCACTTGGCCAAAACCTTCGATGATCAAACCAATTAACCATCGGCCCTCAGTCCCCAGCGGCTGTAGAGCAACTGACCACGGCGGCGGTCAGACCTGTGACGCAGTGGAGGGTGCTAAGAATCTCGGGCTCCGGACAGGCCGCCATTAGAATCTGAACCTGGCAACGTTTAACGCTAGAACTTTATCAAGTGAGGCTAGCCTAGCAGTACTGTTCCAGGAACTAGCAGGAATTAAATGGGATGTGATAGGGCTTAGCGAAGTTAGGAGGACAGGTGAGGCGTATACAGTACTAAAGGACGGACACATACTGTGCCATCGCGGGTTAAAAGATAGACGAGAACTAGGTGTGGGTTTTCTCATTAATAAGGATATAGCTGGAAACGTAGAGGAGCTCTACAGTATTAACGAGAGGGTAGCAGCTATAGTAATTAGGCTGAATAGGAGGTACAAGCTGAAAGTGGTGCAGGCCTACGCACCCACATACAGCCATGATGACCAGACCGTTGGAAGCTTCTATGAGGACGTAGAATCAGCAATGAATACAGTAAAATCGCAGTACACTGCACTGATGGGCGACTTCAATGCGAAGGTGGGCAAGAAGCAGGCTGACGACCACGCGGTAGGTGACTATGGGATAGGCTCTAGAAATAGCAGGGGAGAGTTATTAGTCGAATTCGCGGATAGAAATAATTTACGGATCATGAATACCTTCTTCCGCAAACGAGAAAACAGGAAGTGGGCCTGGAAGAGCCCCAATAGTGAGATTAAAAATGAAATCGACTTCACACTATGCGCTAAACCTGGCATCATTCAGGATGTGGCCGTCCTCGGAAGGGTGCGTTGCAGCGACCATAGAATGGTAAGGTCTAGAATTAGCTTAGACTTGAAGAGGGAACGGAAGAAGCTAGCGAAGAAGAAGACCATTAACAAGTTAGCCGTAAGAGGGAAGGCACAGGAGTTTAGGATAGCGCTGCAAAACAGATATTCGGCTTTAACTGAGGAAGATGATCTCGATATTCATTCAATGCACGATAACCTGACATCAATAATTACGGAGTGCGCAGTAGAAGTAGGCGGTAGGACAGTTCGAAAAGATACCGGGAAGCTATCTCAGGTGACGAAAGATCTGATCAAGAAGCGCCAAAACATGAAGGCATCTAACACTACCGATAGAATAGAACTAACGGAGCTATCAAAGTTAATAAATAAGCGCAAGGTAGCCGACATAAGGAAGTTTAATATGGAGAGAATCGAGCATGCTATAAAGAACGGAGGTAGCCTAAATACAGTGAAGAGGAAACTAGGCATAGGTGAAAATCAGATGTATGCATTAAGAGACAAGCAGGGCAATGTAATTAGCAATATGGATAAGATAGTTAACGTAGCCGAAGAGTTCTACACAGACCTGTACAGTAGCCAATGTAATCAGAGCGCTAATGAGAAAGACAGCAGTGCACAGCAATGCGTCATCCCGCCAGTAACGAAAGATGAAGTAAAGAAAGCCTTAGAAGCAATGAAAAGAGGAAAAGCAGCTGGGGAGGATCAGGTAACAGCAGATCTGTTGAAGGATGGAGGAGACATCGTGCTAGAAAAACTAGCCACCCTGTATACGCAATGCCTTATGACCTCGACTGTACCAGAAGCTTGGAAGAATGCAAACATTATCTTAATTCATAAGAAGGGAGACGCCAAGGACTTGAAAAATTACAGGCCGATCAGCTTACTATCCGTTGCCTACAAAGTATTTACTAAGGTAATCGCTAATAGAGTCAGGGCAACGTTAGACTTTAATCAACCAAATGATCAGGCAGGCTTTCGTAAAGAATATTCCACAATAGATCATATTCACACTATCAATCAGGTGATAGAGAAATGCGCAGAATATAACCAACCTCTATATATAGCTTTCATTGATTACGAGAAAGCATTCGACTCAGTGGAAACCTCAGCAGTCATACAGGCATTGCGTAATCAGGGGGTAGAAGAGCCTTATGTCAAAATACTGGAAGATATATATAGCAACTGCAAAGCTACTATAGTCCTCCATAAAGTCAGCAATAAAATTCCAATAAGGAAGGGCGTCAGGCAAGAAGACATGATTTCGCCAATGCTGTTCACCGCATGTTTGCTGGAGGCATTTCGAGGCCTGAATTAAGAACAGTTGGGAATAAGAATAAATGGAGAATACCTAAACAATCTGAGATTTGCTGATGACATTGCCTTGCTGAGTCACTCAGGAGGTGAACTGCAAATCATGATCAACGAGTTAGACAGGCAGAGCAGATCGATGGGTCTAAAAATTAACATGCCGAAAACCAAGGTAATGTTCAACAGCCTAGCAAGGGAACAACAGTTCACAATTGGCAGCGAGAGCCTAGAAATTGTGCCGGAATACGTCTACTTAGGGCAGGTAGTGACAGGTTATCCGGATCATGAGAGGGAGATAACTAGAAGGATAAGAATGGGGTGGAGCGCATACGGCAAATTCTCGCAAATCATGAGTGGCAGTTTACCAATTTCCCTCAAGAGGAAAGTGTACAACAGCATAATCTTACCGGTACTCACCTACGGGGCAGAAACGTGGAGGCTAACGAAAAGAGTTCAGCTTAAGTTAAGGACAACGCAGCGAGCCATGGAAAGAAAAATGATAGGTGTAACGTTAAGAGGAAAGAAAAATGATAGGTGTAACGTTAAGAGATCGGAAGCGGGCAGAGTGAGTGAGGGAACAAACACGGGTTAATGACATCCTAGTCGAAATCAGGAGAAAGAAATGGGCTTGGGCAGGGCATGTAATGCGAAGGCAAGATAACCGCTGGTCTTAAAGGGTAACGGAGTGGGTTCCAAGAGAAAGTAAGCGTAGCAGGGGGCGGCAGAAGGTTAGATGGGCGGAGGAGATTAAGAAGTTTGCAGGCAAAGGGTGAATGCAGCTGGCAAAGGACAGGGTTAATTGGAGAGACATGAGAGAGGCCTTTGCCCTGCAGTAGGTGTAATAATGCCGATGATGATGATGACTTCAGTTGAAGTGGAACGACTGATAAGCAAGATAAAAAAAACAATGTTGCTGCTGGTTTCGACGACATAAAACCTGTACCTATAAAAAATGTCTGAGATATAATATCTCCAATTTTATCCCATATTATCAAGAAAATGCTTGGAGTTGGAGTTTTTTCTGAATATTTAAAAAAAGCACACCGTTTTCCCGATGTTTAAAGGTGGCAATGAACAAGCAGTCAATACCTAGAGACATATATCTGTATTGGCAGTCATTTTCAAGGTGTTTGAAGGCGCCTTTAACAATAGGCTTGGAAATTTTTTCAATAAATATAGTGTAGCAAATGGCATGCAATACGTGTTTCGAAAGAAACGATCGTAGGAACTAGCATTACTAGGCATTAAACATGACATAATGAATAATTTTTAGTGTAGACTTTATACACTTGGCTTATTTCTTGACTTGAAGGAAGCATTTGATTCTGTGCCTCCCACCATTCTCTTAAATAAACTAAATACGTATGGCGTGCACAGAATTGCTCTAGATTTAATGCAAAGCTCCTTATCCGACCGTAATCAATACGTTAGCGTTAATCAAGAATCTTCTTCATATGCCAAAGTAAAGAATGGCGTTTCCCAGGGGTCCATTCTCGGACCGCTGTTGTTTTTAATCTAAGTAAATAACCTTTGCAGCGTACCAAACTCCCCGAAAATAATTATGTACGCCAACGACACTAACATTTTTTTTGTGTGAGTGATTTACTTATTCAACATCAATATGATGTAAATTATTACTTGAAACTCCTTTTGAGCTGGCTTAACAAGAATAACTTGCAGCTGAATACAAGCAAGACAAAGTATATGATATTCACACCCACAAATAAACCAATCACCATTAATATTCAGCTCATTTTTAATGGTGTCAATCTAGAGCGGGTTAAGGCACAAAAATGTCTGGCTGTGTGGTTTCAAGACAGCTTTCATGGAATGTCACGTGTCGGAACTGGCGGCCGAGTTAAGTAAGGCAGTAGGTTGCCTTTATGAACTAAGCCCATTGGTACCACAATGGCTTAGAACCTCGCTATATTATACGCTTTTCTACTCCAGAATGTCTGATTGCTCGCTAATCTGGAGAACAATCACGCAGGGCCATTTTCATAAGCTGATTACTCTACAGAAACGAGTCCTGCGCATATTTGAAAACTACCACGGCCAACCACAATATTTGCCGACAGATTCATTATTCAGAAAGTATTCCCTGATAAAGGCTAATCAATTATACTGTTATAGGCTCTTGCAACATGTTCAGAACCAGAAACTTTACAGCGCAGCAAATCCCGCTGCAGAGTACTGCTTCCGCACACATAGCAGAAAAATCCCTATAATCAGGACAAACTACGGGAGGCAACACGCACAGTTCCAAATACCGTCACTACTAAATCGCACTGAAAAACTACTTGGTTTCAACAAGCCAATTCCCAAAAACTTCCTTAAGAATGTAATCTTGCAAGAAAAAATTAAATTCAATTGATTTATTTCTCTTGTTTTTTGCTAGCATTCATGCTAGCAAAAAAACAAAAAAGTGCCTTTCAGTGTTGCTTGTTTTATCGCTTTTGTCCCCTGAAGAATGAATCACTTGTTCGAAATTGTAGTTCAATATGTAGTTCTCGTTCTATTTGCAGTTCTATTTGTAGTTGTATATGTAGTTATTGTTTTCTTGCTAGCATTTACAGCCTTTCAGTGTTGTTGTATTATCCATTTTGTCTCCTAAAAAGGGAATCAAGTGTATGTTTCTCATGCCTGTCTGCTGACTGCATACGAAGCAGAGGCCTTTTTCAGGCTTCTTGCCTTTTGTCTTTGCTCCAGTTTCTGTAAATCAGAATGAAACAAATAAACTGAAAAAAAGACAGTGCCAGAGCCTAACCTTCCGCTCTTTCTGTGGTAGCCTCAATTGCTGCAAAGTTTTAAATTCTCCCCAGGGGCAGATATGAAGAATGGCTAGACCAGTATGACGAGACGCTCTTCAACGTGTAGGCAGGTCATGTGAAACGGTGGAATGCCTTATTCGCCCTAGAGGGCTCTGCACGCGCTAGGTTTTAGAATCATGCAGAGCTTTTGCCTAACTTGGACATCTTCACACGGGAGTTATTTGACAGTTTCACTAGTGTCGTCTGAAAACAAAGGGTTGAACCGCTACGGCTGTCGCGCGTCCAGCGCCCTAATTACACAATCGTCGCTTATGTGGAGAAGATGAAGCGCATTTTACTACACGCCAAGTGGAATACAAAGAGCTTGTAGGAAGTGTCTGTCAGCATGGGACATGCCAGTGCATACCGCATTATTGAATCAGTTGGCACAGTAGATCACAGGAGTATGGAAGTTAACGACAGGAAATGAAAAAACAGCAAGCTAAAACATAAAGAACAAGAATATATATCAGCACACCCCCTTTTTTGTCGTTCAGTGCAATATTAGGTCGACTCTAACCCGCTTATTGAACAAATAATAAATGATACGCCTAAACAATACTGCGACGAAACTGAAGGAAACGGAGAGAACTCGTTCTTGTAACTTTGTCCTGGCACGAATAACATGTGATAAAGGCTCCATTTTTTACGTAAAAGAGATTGAAATTTACTAATGCAGCCTGTAGAAAAAAACCTGCATGGTAGATGATTTTGAATTTTCCTTTTTAGACTTACTCATGCAATTGCGCAACTCTAAGCGCTCAGTTGCTTATATTAACTTCAACGTATTTACTCTATATGAATATTTTTGAGCCGGCTGCCTTTTAATCGCAAACACTCAATACTTTGTTGGACCTGTTTGCAGGAATGAATAATTTGATATCAATTTGTAGTGCTTTACGCCCAAACTACTCGAAGAACGGAAGGGACCATGTCAGATATGATACCCAATACACTTCACTACGCTTGAGCAGAGGGCTTGATGAAGAAAATACAGTAACAGCTTTTACAGATGTAGATCATTTGTAATGTGTACCATTACGCACAAATGCCACGTCACTGTAGTTGCGCACGCCTCGCCGGAGTGGGCAGTTTCCGCTAGCTCCTCCGGGTCGTTGCATTACCAGAAGATGGCGTTGAAGCCACATTGCTGCACTGTTCGCGGTCATTTAGAAAATTTTGCTGGGCATCAGTCGTAATCGTCACATCTGCTGCCGGTTCCAAGGTAAAAGATTCAGCAACCTAACTTGGGATCAACATTTTAATGAAACCTGCAAGAAAATTTGCCGAATTACTGGCATCATAAATGCAGACACTTAATGCCTCAGAAGATTGACCTGCTGCTGCACAACTCGCTAATCCTTCCTGGACTCATTAATGACCATTTGGTATGGGAAACAAGAACCGAAATAAACTTAAAAGCAATTAGTGTGATTACAAACGAAATTAATGAGAGCATTAGCTAACGTGAAGTATGAATGCCACAAATAACTTTTTAAAAGATTTTGAGCGGTTAATGTCGCCCAGTATTATAATAACCGACTTATTGTATGGTACTACGCAGCTTTGAAGAACCACAATCGTTTCTACCACAATATCTCCGCACTGAAGACAGCCATTCGCGCATATTGCGCACGTCATCCAGGTGTGTGGTACATACCAGTCACGCAAAACTATTCCCTTCAATCATTAACTTACAATCTTCCTGTCCTCCTCAAAAATACGCTCATGAGACTGTTGATACACCAGGCCACCTAAAAAATGCTTCTAAATGTGTTCTGGTGATGTCAACAATTGTAACGGCGTGAAAATAGTCAGCGAACAACCTGCAATCAGTGTACTGCTTTTCTTTATGTTTATGTGAACCTGTCAGTGTTGTCTTCTTTCTTGTAAAATTCATTTCTCTCTTTATTTTGTGACTGAAATTATTCAAATTGCACCTATACTGCTGTTATGAGCTTAAGCAGTTGCCTCGTCAAGCGGCGCTGTTGGCAGTAACTTTTTGCAACTGCTCCATCTTAGTACGTTTTACAAAGAACACTAAAATTTGATTTGTTATACACTCCTTTCCTCCTATCGAAACTGATCGGCGCGACCTTTGAGCTGTTTTATCCTGCTTGATCTTGACGACAGCAGATTGGGTGTGAAGAAAAGGGCACGGGCAGGAAGTGCGCAAAAATGAAGATATCTGCCTGAAAATACTTTAAATGAGAAACTGTAACTTGTAATAGTCGCAGCTCCCGCGTTCACGGGGGGAGTTATAATTTTGCTGCAGTATGTTTCTAAAGTAAAACATTTCGTCAGGTTTCGTGTACTTAATGTTCAATATAGCCATTTTTTTAATTAATAAATGTTGCTGCTAGTTTTCTCTTCTGTAGGCAAAGAGAGAAATGGGAAAAACTCAAGAAGGACCAAAACGAGCGCTCACTTCCGCCATAAAACACAACTTTTATCGGGCGGGAAATTCAGGGTTCATTGCCGCTGCACTACGTCGCTCGAAGAGATAAGTACAAAAAGCACGAAAACACTTCAGCGCGCTATTTCCACGTAGGTGTTGCATGAGGCAGGGTAAACGAGAGTACTAAACAAGACTCGAAACTCTTCCCCGGAATGTCTTCTTCAAAGGAAACATTTTAAAAGCAAAGTCAGCGGCGTTGAATACTGCAGCGAGCGAATTTCTGTTGGCAGCGGCAAAGGCAACCATGCCTAAGAAATAGTGCTAAGAATAACCCTCCGATCGGTGCTGCCCGTTCTTCAGGAAGATATACTTTTACGGCTCAGGTTATGGGAAAGCTGCCTGTTCTCCATGGCGGACTTCCTTCACCTCGCTTACTCTAATGCGAATAGGAAAAACTGCGAAGTAACATGCGAAGCGGTTAATGTAGTGGAAACAAGGTTTCCGGTTTCGCGATATTTTAAATGTAGCAGCCTAAAGAGAATTTCTCATCTTGCTTGAATGTAAAGGCTGTTCTCCCAACACTACAACCTCGGCATCGCTCTGGTCTTGAGCGAACCATTCTCTAGAAAGTTCGTCTCTTTTTAACCTTATGGCGAAGAATAGGCGATGCGAAGGAGAACTGCGAAATAAGGAAGGTGCTGATATAAGCGCAGTTTTAAGAACAAAGATGAAACGTACTCAACAGAAAGGCGTCATGCCAGCAACGAGAGAATTAACGTTACTATTCGGCGACCGACATTAAATTGGATCACCGCTTCGGCAGTGGATTGGATCTAGCGGCTGGAACTGACAAAAACAAACAAGAGGCAAAAATTGCAAGAAATGCTTCAGGACACTTCGGCAATATCTATACACTTCGGAATACTGGCACTCTAACTGTAGAAGAAGTAGCATACAACCACAGTAATACGGGATTAAATCTTTTACCCGTCATATGCCTGTTAGCCGGCGTGAGCACATGTAGTAAAAAACGCACCTTGCTAAAAAAACTGCGTACAACATTTGTTGATTTACTGGCAGCATTACTCTTTCTGCACACCACGATGGTGTTGTTCTGACCTTACGAATAAACAGTAAATATTTCCAACTTCCATCATTCCACCAAGACTTGGCTTTCAGCCGGCTCGTTCAGATTTCGGCAACCCTACTGACACCACCAATTCATGTTGTTCTGAAGTTAATGATCACGTTTACGGTTAACATTTCCCTCTACATTCTTGGCTTGAACGAGGTATGAAAAAAAATTCGGCAGAGGCACTCAAGACCGCTTACGATTCGCAATGCTATAGTATTTAAGTGTTGAGGCATGCGTGGTAGCAGTATGACTGTGAGCCATAAGTCTGGACCATGAATATGAGGCATGACTGCATACTTTGTACAAAATCTGCACACTTTACATTTGTTACATAATGCACAGACAGTGGAACGAGCGAAATTGACGCAGGATAAGTCAACTAGGCACACACACGACACCACTGGCACAACACACAAGCAGTCTTGGACGGTTGCTTTTGCCACCTGCAAAGGTGCGACTTGCCACCCCGGAAGTAAAGAAGTGTGACACCGCCGGTTCATGTGGGGACATAGGGCCTTTGTGTCCTCGGTGAATATACATCGCACGAGCACTCGTGCTGCGTAGTATGTATTATGGGCTTTTGTCTACTCGGTGGAGATCTTAAGCTCTGAAAGGTTCTGGCAATTTCATTGCTTGCGATGTCACAGTAATTGCGCCCGAAGGAAACAGAGCGGAGAGTAAATTTCTTATATAGTCCATGGTTTTAGTTACAGCGAAAAGCTGTTCCGGCATAACCGTAAGTTTCATCAGTCACTTACCGACATCACCGCACGAGAAGGAGGAAATTATTAACGGCAGCAGCAGCACCAAGTTGTTAGGCTTCGCGGTCTTAACGAGCATCGTCGGCACTATAAAGCTGCAAATGCATAAGAGGAAAGGCAACCGCGGTGGCTGAGTGGTTATGGCACTCAGCTGCTAAAGTGGAAGACGTAGGTTCGATCCGGGCCGCGGCTGTTGAATTTCGACGGGGGTGAAATTCAAGAGGCTCGTGTAGTGTGCGATGTCAGTGCTCGTTAAAGAACCCCATGTGGTCGAAATTTCGAGAGCCCTTCACTACAGCATCTCTCATAGTCCTAGTTCCTTTGGGACGTTAAACCCCCAAAACCAAACGTAACTAGCATAAGAAGAAAGCATCTCAAACCGGATCACGCATTGCTCATGTAACGCAAAAAAGTAGAGTTACGCTCATCGGCTTAGCGCATTGTTAATCTATAGCGGGTTGGCATTAGCACGACCGTATGGTTGGCCTTTTGGATGAAAGTAACGAGGACAGTGGCGCTGGCACAAGCGTTTATGCACGTGACGAGTTTTCACACAAAAATAGCTACTTCGCTTTGCTTTTCTGTTTACCGCATGTTTAGCTGCTTGGCTTCGCCACATTGTTTATAGCAGATTTTCTTACATGGCTTTGGCCTGCTTCTTTCGAGCACCTTTAGGTATCAGCCACCACGGTGGCTCAGCGGTTATACCGTTCGGCTGCTGACCCGAAAGAAGCAGGTTCGATCCAGGCCGCGGCTGTCGAATTTCCATGGACGCTAAATTCTAGAGGCTCGCGTACTGTGCGATGTCAGTGCACGTTAAGAGCCCAAGGTGGTCGAAATTTCTGGAGCCCTTCACAACGGCACCAACGCGCTTTGTGTTGCCTTGTCAGAATGGAGAATATCCAATTCGGCCAGGGTGCCGCAGCCACTAGCATCCCACGGAGCACACCTTTCGTAAACATATGTCGTGATGTCTTCGCACCTCTCCAAAGCAGCATTTAACTGAACAGTTGCCTCCTCGCTAAGATCACATTATATACAGACAAAAAATGCGGGTGTTTCTTACACGTATTTAAAGGATTAAAAGTCAAAGCTAATATAATTTTCGAAATCGCAAGCTTCGCCATGTAAAGTTGGTAATGTTTCAGAAGTGCCGATTCCAGTTCGAGAACTGAAATTATAAATTAGATAACATATAACCCAAATTGTTTTTATATACCGAAAAAAATATTACTCAATTTGGTCGATGGATATCATAGTACGGTGAGTTAAACATTCTGAAACGCTACTTGGGTATTTCAAAACGCTGTACTGGAGGACCCCGGATTATTTTCGTCCACCAGTGGTTCATTAGCCATCACTGACATCGTACACCACACACGAGGTTTTGTATTTCACCTCCTTGGTAAAGTGAACAACGCGGCCGCTATCTCATCTCGCCAGCTTGACCGCGGAAGCCGAGCGCAAAATTCACTAAGCCACCGTATAAATGCCTTATATGCAATTCAACAAATTTCGGAAGCAAAACAGATCGTATAAATAAGTTACAGAGAAACCAATTTCTTCACATCATTCTGCGGAGTACATACCGTTTGTTTATGTTCCCCAGTGCGCCAAGTCCGCAGTGGGAGGACGGAATAACAGCTGATGCGGGTCCCAATGGCTTAGCACACGTGCGGTTCGTTTTAAAGAAGCGTTAGCCCGGCAGCCTTCGTGCAGCAACTCTGGGAGCGACGTCGACAGCATTCTAACGGTGTTTTGCAGGCCCGTCCTTGGGGCGTCATTCTGCGCACGTGCCACCGGACAGCATCCCCTCAACGTCAGCAGCAGCCTGCCAGCTTGCCTCTCCAACCGCCCCTCGAGGAACGCAGAGAAATTGGCCGGAAGTGCTCGGCTCACGCTCCAGATCTAATTTGGCGGACTCCTTGCCGCGGCTGGTTTTTAGACGCTTTGAGCTGTAGGTGCTATTAACACTAGAGCTGATGGTTGGCGGCTCTCTTTTATCCAAGGTCATACTGTTTATTTGAACTGTCCATCCCATACACCTAGAGATGCAAAATGTACGATGCAATTGTTCTGTAAATGTTTCAATGTCTCTTTTTAAAATCTTCTTCGGGCTATGCGAAGGTGGATGGAATTTTTTTAGAAGCAATCACTCGATTTCACATGGAAGGCGTGGCGTTTATGCCGCACCGTGCTTGTAAGCAGCTAAGGAAGTGCAGTCATAAAATCGCGTGACAATTATTGTATCAAATTTAGATAGTATGCTTGCTACTGGCGGCTGACTTTTCCTACCAGCCGCTTCAGTTTTCTTGGACAGCACTTTTGAACTTGAAGCAACTGCGAAACATTATAAGATACTATTATAAACATATTGATAAGAATGGTATGCCCTTTTTGGTGCGTAAGAAAATCATGGTTTTGAAATTTCCCCTGCACTCACACTGAGAAGTCTGCAGTGCCAAATAAAACCAAAGGATTGCGCTTTTGGCAGTGAATACCAGAAAAGTACGATCGTCGCGAGGAAGGATGTGAGAGTATATACTGGTTGTCAAGACGCAATGTGACGATATGCGGAAAAAAAATGCGTTGCTGAATAGCTACCTGTACAAAAAATGCGCTTGTGCTTAACTTCTGGCTACGAATTAAGTAAAAATTACCTAATCAGTAATACTCACCACACTCAAATACTCACCCGTTATTTATTATCTGTCATAGGTCTGAAATTAAACACCAACTATCTCCAAACAGGCAGCTCCCACGATTTTTAATTGTCTAGTTGTACCCACATCTCCTCAGATGTATACCTGTATATGCACAAGATCCATGCAGATATATTGTCCTGTAACCGCCTGTGGGCAACTTATCCTATATAGGAGAGTGGTAGGGAGCCGCCGCGGTGGCTCAGTGGTTATAGCGCTCGGCTGCCGAACCAAAAGACGCTAGATCGATCCCGGCCGCGGCGGCCGAATTTCGATGGAGGCAAAATTCTACAGTCCCGTGTACTGTGCGATGTCAGTGCACATTAATGAACCCCAGGTGGTCGAAATTTCCGGACTCCTTAACTAGGACGTCGCCCATAGCCTGAATCGCTTTGGGACGTTAAACCTCCATAAACATAAATATAGGAGAGTGGTAGGACACTGATTTTTAACTTGTACTGTAGTTCGTGTCCATGTGTAGCGCTTTTGTGTGTATCTTGCCAGTAAAGAGCCGCGTCATACCTACATTTTTTCGCTTTAAATTACACTACGTCGCTGATTGGTGTTGCATATTTCTTTTGTCCATACATGTTTCTACCCGCCGCCGTAGTTCATTGCCTGGAAGTTCGACTTTCCTGCCCGAGATCGTAATATCATGCCTTGCCGCATTAGCCTCATTTTTAAGGCATCGAAGTGCAACAATTCTAGGGTGTTTTGCAGCATCAGCACCGAAAAAAACACACCTGAAGACCGTTGAAACTAATCCATAGCCCTCCACAACGCGTCTCTCATACCTCATGTACCTTTGGGACGTTAAAATCAGTACAGCACGCCACAATTAGTTTTGCTTTCTGCCGGCCGCCGTTGAGGTGGCCGTAACTAATGTAAAGTTTCATTAGATAAGGCCATTTTATTTACAATCTGCTAAGATCAGTGAATCATAGTCAGCAGATTTTTCCCAACAATTTTTTCAGCGCGGCGCAAGATGGTTTTATTTAAAACATGGTCGCTAGTATGTTTTAAATGCTGTATCAGATTTGACCTACTTCTGTCTCTCGTAAAGTGTCTGAATTATACTTGCAATTTTGAAATTCCTGAAAAAAAGCAGAAAAAAATATTTCAGGCACGTGTTAATAGGCGAATGACCGCTGAAGTGCGAAATTCTGAGCATCATTTTTCTGCACCTCCCGTAATTCCAAGAAAGCCTCTTAATTTTTCGATTTGGCAACGTTGCTGCAAAGCACAAAACCTGAAAAGCTAAAGACCTCAACCAGTGAATGTGAAATTTTGAACTGCATTGCTGTTGTAATGTACTCTCAAGATGTAGAAATTGCGACGTCCGTTTGGGTAGTAGAGCTTTTTTTTTCATCGCTGTCCGTATTAACGCGACAAAAATACATCGACCCAATGGACTCTGCGCATTTTCCCTCTGTCCACTGTCCGTACAGCGAGTTCCTATATTAACGAGGAGCAAAGGCATTGGAAAAGTTGGTTCCCATGGAAATACTCCATAAATTGAGTCGTCCATATTAACCGGGTTCGTACTAACGAGGCGCGACTGTATATGCAGAGCCGAGCAGTTGTACAAAGCAATTCGGACCTCTCCTCGATTCGGTGTTATATATTGCTTTTATTGCGGCAGAGCAAAAAAAAACACAATACCGGAAGAAACGGTTTCAGACGGCAGTCATGTTACCCTTCCGTCCATTACCTTAGTTACGTGCACTGAGAGGACAAACGCCTCCTGCACATCGCCCCATTTAAACCAGCCCTGTGCCAGATGCGGCGACCTTAACTCCGCAAACAATCTAATCTCATGCGCTCATGTAACTCTGCCGCCCCTGTTATATAGGTTTCTCCTCACCCTAAGTGACCACCTGGTGTCTTCTCTTCGCACAACATGCCCTGCCAATGTACATTCAATTTCTTCTTGATTTCAACTAGGATATTATTAATGCGCTCTGTTCCCTGCCCTACTCCACTAACTTCTTGTCTCTTAATGTTAGAGTCGAAATTTTCATTTTCGTAGCTCGCTGCTATGTAGGTAATTTATGTTATACTCCAAGTTCAGGCCACATAGGTGAGTATTGTCAAGGAAAAAATATTATATATTTACCTCTTAAGAGATACTGGTAGGCTCCTACTCGTCACCTTGGAGTGGCCGTCAAATGCATTCCACCTAGTCTTGATTTAACTACCCGATTACACCGTCACTCTCGGACAAAAGGCACCCCGTGTTATCTATGACTGTCATCATGAGCCTTATGCAGCCAAAGGGAAGATAACAAGACATGATTCTAATTAGAAAGACAAGCACTACTGCAGAGAGTTACGCGAGTGGTTAAATGAGAAAACTGAAGTGTTCTGTAAGCAGCTTGCCGTCGAGCGAAGAATTCATAGCTGGTGTGGAGAAGGTCGTGGATTAGCAATCTCATAGTACAAGTGCCATTATAGGTGGAAATAGGACCCTAAAAAATTGTGTAGCGGATTCAGCTACAAATTTATAGATCAACTTGAACTCTGAGGGAATAATTTCTCGGCACTCACAAATACAGAATCAATGTAATAGTAGCATACCATAACATCTGCGGCTTCTCTGACAGCGACAAAAGCTTAAATGTGCGTCGAAATTTGCAAGTCAAAATACCAATGCTGGTGTTTTTCCACTATGACACAATGGAGCGAATTGCTCTATAGTCGAAGACAGCCACTGAACTGTCCTCCAATGTTTACCGAAAAATTACCATCGGAGACGTTTGAAAGCGCAGGCACGTAGAAAAATAAGTGAGGCACAGAGATGTTGACTGGAAGTCAGAAAAAAATACCGAAAGCGCTGCATGATGTGCAAATTATCAGGCGTTAACGGGTATCATTGTGAGTTTTCAAGTGCAAAGAAAACGAGAAACGAGGTAAATTCATACGGAAAAAGAAGTGTCTAAAAATCAAGTTCCTGTATCGCGCGATTTGTTTCCTGTTTCTGGCAGTGGTTTTCATGATTTAGCCTAACAGTCTGTTCTCCGGAAATTAAAAGTGTATTTACCGTTGTATAACGTCGATGGGGATTTGACTTACGTGTGTCTTGCCCCACTGCCGATTACAAAGCCACAAGAACTATTGTGACATAAATTCCTGGGTTAAACATGAGTATTCACCCGTAATGGCGGACACTTGGTCCGAAGTAGTATTTTTGACGACCCGGCACTGACGGCCGCTGGATCGTTAGCGTCAGAGCATAGGATCTAAGGAACAGAAATGAATAATATAATTACAAAAGCCCAGATTGTATGCGAAGCTTCGAAAGAAAAACAGCAATTTGGAAGGAACACTTAAGCTCCGTCTTAAGGATGACACGATAACGTATTGGGTTAATTCCCGTATACGCAGAAGGTGATTCTATAGTTTACATTCATAGATACCTGAGAGTCCTCGTACCCCTCCTGGCGCAGTGGTGCAGCGGTTAAGCGATGCGCCACTGCCCTGCGATGGCACGTGCTACCGGCGGTGGGCCTTGTGCGGCCCAGGCTGATCTTCCCGAGCGACCAATCATTAATTTAATTGCCATCTCTCACGGTGGTCACTTTGCCCACTATCCGATGGGCAGGTTGTGATGACGCCGCAAGGTCACGTGACCTATTTGGCCCATCTACCTCCTAGCTGCTCTCTGGGGACCACCTTCGTGATCTATGTCCGTGATTATTCGCTCGTACAGACGACAACCCAGACACCAGACTTTCTGGAGAACAGGGTCTTTAACGATTTTCGTTAAAATACTCAGAATGCCAGTGTTCGTTGCCTTATAACTGCCACAAGCTGAATTGCGGACAGAAGGCTACACCTTTCTTCTATTGTGCGGTAGATAAATTTTAAATCAAACCACATCAACACGCTATAAATAATTTAACACAACCATATACCATTATATCTTCAAAACAAATCTGCCGTAATCAAGGGTCGATCTTGAGAAAGAATTCGGCACACCTCACCTCGTCATATATATCCGTTTCCTGCTTTTCTAAAGTTAAATACCACCGCCGAGCCGTTGCGATTGCTTGAAATCTTAGGAAAGGCAATCAACAAAGCATACAAATATCTGCAAACGAATATTGTTTGCTCAATGAGTGGCCAAATATCATCATCTCTCACTACTATGTAATGTGCACGAATAGGAGCAGCGCAGTTCATCGTCGAAGTTATTGCATTCACCATTTTACGGGTTCTTATGATGTGTCTCCATTTATTTTTTCACGTTTTTTGTCTTCGCCGAGAAAATGGGGATTTTTCTAGTAACGTCCTGTGTATGAGCAGAAAGGCTGCGCACGTGTTCTACCACGAACTGTGTTTGTCGGCCAAGGAAACGACGCACTGGAGGATAACAATTCGGTGCAGCGCTAGGAGAACCTTTGCAAAAACTTTGTATGTCACCTTTTCTGCATAGCAAAAACACCTGCATAGCACCTTTCCCGCATATCAAATGCATCCTTCCTAGGGGTAGGAGTGGCGTATAGCTCTGAAGACTGGCACAGCTGCATTTCACCCTTCTGTCGCGATTGCAGCGCGGGGTGGGTGTATTTCATCTGCGAAGCAATGGCCTGTCAGAGCCGTGGCTAAACCGTTAATCCCTAACATGAAGATTGGGTACTGACCCAGTCAACAACGAAAATCAGTTTCGGCTCCCACGCGGGACCGTTGTTCACAATGAGACTGCCTCTCAAAGAGGGAAGGCTATATAGGCTTCAGCACCCTTGGTAACATTATCCCGTATATAAGATGAATCGTGCCCTGAATCTTGTTCAGTGTGTTGGCCGTCGTCTGGATGATTAGGGACTCGAAGTTTATTCTTGCCAAAGTCTTTCTTTCGGTTGCTAGGATTCTTGCCTCATCCCAACAGATCCCGCGGCCGATGGACTGCACGTGTTCTGCAATCCAATTCTTTGGGGCGCGGTTGTTTCTTACAACGCCCTGGTAAATCGTTGTGCGTCACTGAAAGTTTCCGGTTTCTTCAAGGTGGAGGGAGGGGAAGTCGCTGCTAAGAATTCTACAAACACCGAGGAAATTGGCACGTGGTAGCCGGTCCTACACATTGACAAGTTCAGCTCACAGCTTACTTGTTGGCATGTGTGCGATGTGCAGAAAACACGGGTTGCACATCGCACACCTGCCAACAACGAGTTATTCAATGTGGTCAATGTGGAGGCCCGCTACCACGTGCCTAGTGCCCCGCTGTTGTTTATATAATCGCTGGCAGCGACGACTTTCATCAGAATTCCTGAAAATTACCAAACCGCTCAAGGAGCTCCAAAAAATTTTGGTCAACATTGGCCTCACAGTTGGTACGGCAACGAGCGTTGCAAAGATGCACAAGCAAGATTTTTCTCGGCTCTGACGGTCGTATCATTTCTTTCACACTAATAAAGTTAGTTTATTGCATGTGGCGCGCTTTTGCTCTGTACGATTTCTTGCATGTTTACGGCAATAACAGTGGTTTTATCATGCACATAGAGGGTGTTTACCTTCTTACCATCTTTCCAGTAAATACACATTAATGTGTAACTTCATTCCAAAGCAAATCAGTGGCCGAATGCCTTTCAGAATTCTTTACAGATTCAAAATGAATATGCAGCAACAAAGCGAGAGCGAGAAGGTTCGTAAATAATGTCCAAAGAATTTATGAAGACAGTCATTGCATGACTTCTTTTCGATGTCACGAGTTCAGCTTATATAGGAGTTTTGTGGCCAATTAGTCATTAAAACTCATTACACAAACCTTATGCATAGTAAAAATGACAACGGTACAATTAAATGACTGGTTCAACTGGATTTGTCTGCAATTCCTTTAACGAGTTCTGAAAGGGTGCTGCTACAATGTTTATGTTAACGGACATTTGCCGGGTTCCTAGACAATACAGTGGTAGATATTGAAACCCTGGACCAAATTTCTATACAGATTAAAAAGCACCACATTACAAAGAAACGACTGCACTCAAAAAGATTTCTAAACGAATTCTTCGAGGAGTTTCTAAAACAAGACATTATAGTTGGTTTTAAAGAACATTAGCCGTGTTCCAATAACAATGCGGTGCGAATTAGTTATAGAAAATCTGCACCACCATATTCTGCAGATCTAAAAGCAGCACACTACAATAACACCAATAAATTTAAAAGGTTTTCTAAAGAATGGAATAACAAATTCTTCTTTAGAGCGTTTCAATATTCTATAAATGCGTCTGCTTGTTGTGACAGCGACACCCATGACAACAATATCAAATTTTTGTTGTCAGCAATGTTCGTTTGGCTCTTTGAAGCCATGTGAGCGATCATTAGGGATGATTTCTAAGCCCCTAGGAATTCTTATTTTAAAAAGGAATATTTTTTCGCCATTATGACAGTCATACTGCTAACGTTGATGATTAGACGGCAGGAACTTGCGATTGCATGATCACTGCGTAAAAGTCTTTAGCGGTTGAGGTAGAAATATCCGATTTTTTCTCAAAAAGAAAAATTGTTCACATCGCCTCTATATGAAAACAGTCTGTTCATGCGATATGTCTATTTCTTATCTTAGCCTTTCCTATTCTCTGAAAGTTTCAGTTTGAGTGAAATCTGGCTATTTGTCATTCGTACGCGGTAATCAACCGATGCAGGCTAAGTTCAATTTGTCTCCAGAATACAATTGCGAAGTTTTTGCGTAAATCAATATTCCGTTCAGTTCCAACTAACAGCAGCCTTTCTGCAGTTAGGCTGTGATTCCTGTGATCAGGCATATTACTGAACACCCTGCAACCTTTTCCTACCGGATACGCCAGATTTAATAGGTGATGAATTCAGGCCCCATCACATGATTACTCGTTTTAGTCCTGTGAGGGTAAACCACAAGTGTCTGCCTTTTTTTCATAGCAAGGAGGCGGCCCTGCGGAAAAACCGTCTGCAGATTGGTGGTTTTTGACAAGGCCGGTCGCATGAGAAGGATAGTTGGTTTATTTCATTCGTGCATAAACACAGCAGCCATTAAGGGCAATAGGAATTAGAGAGAAAATAAGTGCCTCAGTGCGCACAATTAGGAGACTGTACGGAGCACAATGCGACATGCCGTACTGCTGATTGAAGTGCCATCTTTACCACGTTGTCATTTTAATGGGGAAAAAAATGGCCAAGATAAATGTGTAATAAAGGAATATACGGTAATTATAAAATTATTACACTTAAAAAATGATGATGTCGCCATCGCTAATTAAATAAAATATGTGTTGCTATTCACCAGCAACATCAACTTCAGTTTTTTTTTGCCAATATTCGGCTAATGAAAGAGTTATTTATGTAATAACTAATATCAGAGAAAACTATTCACGCACGGCTCAATTTCGCGGCACTCCCTATGGCCATAGCGAGATGAAATTGGCATTCGAGTGTTTAATGTGACCTTAGCTAGAGTGGGTAAACTACATGGGGGCGCACACGCTAGATATTGAGAAACGAGTTGGACTTCTCTATGTATATTGGAAAGGCAAGGCAATCAAAGAAAACAGCAGCATAAATTCAAGTTTAATTTCAATTGTTAGGTGAAACAAGTTGATCTTCCCTGAAAGAAGAATACATCTCTATCATGTCGATGACTTTTGGCACCAAACAATTAACAGCTGCCCGTAGATTAGCACCGACCAACGTATTATTTGGAGTGAGCGGTATAAAAAAAATGTCAAAATGGTATAGGATATACTATAAGGACAGCAAACAATGACAGCCATTGGTTGCGATGGCAGTCACATTGCCGTTGTCACCATCACCCTATTTGCTTCCATCCGCCGTGGTGGCTCAGTGGTTATGGCGCTCGGCTGCTGACCCGAAAGACGCGCGTTCGATCCCGGCCGCGGCGGTCGAATTTCGATGGAAGCGAAATTCTAGAGGTCCGTGTATTGTGTCGTGTCAGTGCACGTTAAAGAACTGCTTAGGGTGCCGCCTGGGGTGCTGTTCAAGGTGCAGTGCTTGTAAAATGGGAAAAGTTCCACGCAGAATCGTGCATTCGCTCTTTGTTTTACCATGCTGCTCATGATGAAATCGTTGACATCGTAATGCATGTGCTCAGAAAAGCAACTATTGCACAGCTGCCCACGTGGACGGAACAATGTATTTTCACACACTGACTTATGAAGGTTGTTGCTTTTGGTCATTGTGCGTGCAGCCTTGTGCTGCCCCTTCCTTGTTGACACCATCTCATATGCCAGTGCTGCGCAAGGGATATATAGCACACGCTTCATAGAAGCCAGGTGGCCGTGAATTGAGGCGCTAGAAACGTCCCAGATTTATCCTTTCAGTTCAGAATTTAAAAAAAAAGTACGGCCGCCGCGGTGGCTCCGTGGTTACGGCCATCGACTCCTAACCCGAAAGACGCGTGTTCGATCACGGCCGCGGCGAACATACTGCGATGGAGACGAAACTCTAGAGGCACGCGTAGTGTGCGATGTCAGTGCCCATTAAAGAACCCCAGGTGGTCAAAACTTCCGGAACCCTCCACTATAAGGCGTCCCTCATAGCCTTGGTCGCGTTTGGACGCTAAACCCCCCCTAAACCTTAAAAACCTAGTTGCACCCACTGAAATGGCGAAACTTGAAGTGTTCAATATTTTGATACGTGCCTGTTTGAGAGAATAAATAGAATGTTTTCTGAAATTGTGAGCAAAACGAAGAAAAATTTGATGAATTCAGAACACGTTTCATTCTGTTTACACTTCCTATTGCATAGGCAAGATGATTTCCAGTGTACTCTTCCTACGCGAACACTTCCACTGCATTTTCTTTAGGGCAACAGTACGAAAAAATGCAAACAAGTCGTGTGTACATTGTCTGTTTGGCTGAAAATTCTCATATCAAAAAAGAAACAGATTGGTCTACTTTCCTTTTTGCTGGCTGATAATGTACTGCGTACATTTTTCTGCCTGGGCGTACTTTTCAATAGTGTGCCATCTCATCAGATGTTTTTTCTTGCAGGTGCACGCTCTGAACCAGACACCATGGCTATAAGTGGGGAAAAGGGGCAATATTTGATGTAAAGAATTCTTCAGGAACACAAAACTATTCTGCCCAAGTGATATGCCAGTTCTCCTTTTTCCCCCTCAGCTCACTTACTACCCTGGAACCGGTGACGTCCCGGTCCCAGAGAGACGTTGAGACGTATACTAAGCAGAAAAATTCTCCGCCAACATTGCTTCAGTGTTCGACTTAAGAGTGTTAGCTACGGGAGCTTCAAGTGCTTACATCGGTGTGTTCAGAAAACGTAGAGAAGATCGCATCCAAACATCCGCAGAAGTTTCCTTTCCGGAAACATCCCTTCTAAGACACAAGCGGCGCTATCTACCCCTAAGAACTGAAGGAGTGCTGGAACTCCTTTCGATAGAGTATACTCTTGTCCCATATTCCACTTCTTTTTCCAGAGTTGCCGCACTCCTTCGAAGTGCACGCCCTCTGCACGAGTAGAAGTACTCCTTTATTACGATGCTACCGGGAAAAGAAAGAAACTGCGGCGGAGCGAGGAATCAAACCTTGTAACTTTGCGTTGCGAGCCAGTTGCGCTACTTCTTCACTAATGCTGGGACGAGTGTCTTTGGTTTTAAATACATATAAATGTTCTCATTATGAGCTCCGTGGCGCTTCCTGTGTATGTTTAGTGAACTTCGGTCGTTTGAGTTCACGGATCGCTGTCGCGTTAGTTGGCACAGCTCAGTAAATGATGAAACAGTCCAGACAGCAGCTGCGCGCCACCGATAATATTCGTTCGGAAGTAGTTTCACGGTGCAGGGTATGTTGAAGACTATCCCTTCTTGAGCGAGATAAGTGCTGTCCTGTGGCATAGTTCTTTGCATTAGAAATGATGTGAAGCTTCACTGGAGCGGTGGTCGAGCATTCGCACCGTATCAGCATTGGAATAGCAAGTATTTAGAGTGATGTTTAGCGGCGAATCGAGAAGGTTTACGGGATCTGGCAGAAGTGCCTTTCCTTGAACTGAAGCATCGCTTGTTTCTGCCAAGCGTGTTTCCTCGGAAGGTTGCTGTTTTGAAACAGATGTACTAAAATGAGACTGGCAGGCGTAAATTACTTTGCGATAGCGCTGTTTCGGATAAACTATGACATTTACAGTACAGTCACTTCTCACCTGCATGAACGTAAAAGCATGCTTTCGCTGAAAGGCACTTATTCAGAATCTTTGCTCAGGCATATCGCTTCTTTTTCTGCAGCTCAAAAGGAGAGCTCTTTATTTACGTTAAGCGGAATCAAGGGCGGACCTAGTTTCCGTGATACTCGAGTCGTAGGTGACTAGGTAGCTCCGCTGAATTACAAAAGAGAAAAAATAAATATCTACCAACTCCTTGCCGTGGAGATGGCGCAGTGGCAGTTGAACTCTTTGCCGAAGGAGGCATTTAACTACTTAGGCTATTTTGAGGAGTAGAATGCTGCTGTAGAGAGTACAGTAGCCGCTATACTCTATCAAAGAGAGTACCAGTTCTTAGAGTGTATCTCATGGATTTAACACTAATATTCCGATTTGCAGCAACCTTCGATATATGCGGTATATTTGTTAGTTATATTAGGTAATAAATTTCATAAACGTGCGCATTACAACATCACGAGTCGTTTGAAACCATCCGGAACCCCCTGCGACAGACGGTTCGGCCGTAATGGCTGTCCTCGGAATGGACGGTTTGGGGCGGAAATGCCATCGTTGCGAATCCTACGCATATTTTGGGCTTCGTTTTAATTTGTAATTTTACCCTCACAAACATTCCAAGTAATTTGACACCACTTCGAACATTCTGCGTCAGACGCGTGGCGCCCAAATTTTATGCAAATGGTGGTCCCGGGGTGTGTCCCATTTCGATTACCGCTGTACTGGCGCATATATAACGCATCGAAAGTATAGATATCAATTGGCGCGGTACACGCCCATTGTTACTATGTGGTCACTTGGTTATTGCTTTGGTTATTTCGACCTTCACTGAAGACGGACGCGTCCTTGACAAACGTAAGTAGTAAGAGCTAACGCTCTTAAAAAAAACTGCCTCTAGATGCGATGGTGACAAATGGAGACAGCTTTGATTGGCCGCAGCTTGATTCGCGCCTTCAGTCATAAGCCTCTATAAATCCGCGCAATGTGCTCCCTGGTACTAAGACGTCTAGATTGCATCTCTGTCCGAAGGGAGGAAGTCATAAAAGAAGCAGTGCCAGTCACACGACAAAAAACAAACCTCCGTCCCGAATGAGAGAACCTGGTCCTACACATCAGACAAGTAATCGCAGCCCTGAGGGTCGGGGGAAAATGTCGCATCTGTAATGCCCGTGGGAGAAAATATTGTCTTGAATTCCCGTGCTTTCATTCACACCACAAAAAGGAAAATGGGCATCAGTGATGGCTGCGAGCAGTGAAGCCATAACGATAAAAAGACTCTCGCTGCTTTTAATGTCCCAAATCGTCTCGGGGAAATAGCCTTCTTTCGGACCTAACCCTATGAGTGAAGGCCTGCTATGAGGTGAAAGGTTCCCTTGATACTTTCTTTTATGTCATCTTTATGTCATTTTATTAATTTTTTTAATAAGGCCTTGCTGCAGTAGAGCGCGAAGTGTTATAAAGTATCACATCGTAAAAAAAAGCAACAGACGCAGCAGGAACACAAAGCAGAAGTCGTTAGTTTCCTTCATAACCCACCCCGGAAGAGCTGATGGCGATGAATCACGGAAGGCGCTTTCAGGTCCGGGGTGTAAGTAGAATGAACGAATGATGAAACTTTTATTGGCAATGGAAGGATTGCCTATGGCCGTAGATGAGGAATGTGAAAGAATAAGAAATGGTAGGGGCAGAAATAGTTCAGTTCTAAATCTTGAGGGAGACGCGTCGGAAAGATAGTCGAAGTAATACACTAAGATCGGTGAGATGCTCTGCCCCACACTACTGGTAAATGGCCGCTTCCGCTACTATAGAGATATAGTAAGTCGAGGCAACGAAATGAATAAGAATAATGGCCTCTCCTGCACCACTACTGTATCACGGTGTAATCCCAATGGTAACATAAAAGATAAGGCGCTAGGGCAATTGTAGGTTCTCTTGTCTCCGGCGGTCAGAGCCCGTTGCGTTGGCTGGGTGGTCGGGCATGCCGTGAGCGTGGCCGCACAATTGGGAAATATTGACGCCCTCCCTGTTCTGGCCAGGCCGGCCAGTAATAGAATCGAGACAATCGAAGGATCTGAACGAAAAACTCCGCTGTCCCTATTCCCCTCCAAATTCCCATAACCCATTTATCCAACACCTTCCTCTACTTCCCAGGGGAGATCAGAGGACTCTCCCTGAGCCCGCTTTCCCTGCTGTGGGTGCTATATAGCATTATTTCATTGATTTCTTTCCAAAAGGTCCTGGTTAATGCTTCAGAGGTCAAAAGAAATTAGTTGATTAAAGGCATTGCCGTTTGTGGGAGTCGCATGTTTGGTAGTCAAGGCGACCTTGACACGATGGAACAGTGACCAGTGCCATGTGAGGAGAAATATGTCTGGCTTACAATTAAAGTAGCAGCATGAGCAAAAAGCATTCGGCACTACAGTTATTATGTCAAGACAATTTTCCAATAGTATAGAAGCGATTAGAGTCAAGCTGAACGATAGGAAGCATGCAGATTAGTTCTTGGAGTAAACGGGTGTCGCGAAAGTATATTTTACGAAATAGGCAAAGGCTAGAAAAATGTGTCCTTAGCGGAAAATAAAATTTTATTTGATGTATTATAACGTAAAAACATCAACTATAAAATATTACCTGCTCCTGAAACTTTAAAGGACAGTAAATTAAAATTTCCACGTAGCAGTATTCACACGACCAAACTGAAATTAAAGTAGTAAAAAGTGTTCACCTCTTATCAATAAAATATTCTGCGTTCTTTGATAACATTATTTGCCTTTTTAGTTTTCATTTGCCGTCGACAATACGCGAACACGAACACTGATCTATTAAATCAATATACAGCAATTAACACTCCGGTGTTACACGCCTCGGTGAGCACTGTTCTCTATTCTATTCTTGACGGCGAGAACAGTAACGCATCTTCGAAATCGCACTCGTGATCTTTGCTGAAAACGCCGTGCTGCAAAGCGATGTTTCAAGACATGCTTTCTAATACCATCTCGATTATACACAGCAGCGTCATGGAATGAGAGCCATGGCACTCGAAATGTGTTCCGTTTACACCGACTGAAGAGTGAAATACACCGATCTAAGTAGCCGGCCACCTCCAAGATTCTGCATGCCTCATGTAATGAAGAAACAGTTCTCACAAAAATCTCTGGAGCCTGTTCTTTTATGGAGGTGAAAGAGTTTTGACAAATCTATGTGAACGGCCTTTACGTCAGGCGTTTAGCAGGCCGTTGTCCAAGGTGACGAAGGCGCATTGCAAGGTCAGCTACCGAGAGGCAAGCCAGACAGGTCAAGGGAAGATTGAGGTGAGGGGTGGGAGGATAGTCGGGAATTGGTAGGTTTTCAGGCAATGTTTGGGTAATGTAGTAGCGTGGTGACAGATTGCATCTCATTCGGGTCCAGGGAATGGCACTCGTTTTGTGGCACCCATATATAAGAATGAAAATTTTGCCTTCGCCGCACTGATTTTTATGTCTTGCGTGCATTATTATCGGTGCCCGAATAGTGCTTTTTAAAACCAAATCAAACACGAATATTGTAGTTTTTCTCCCGAATTGAATATAAACAATGCTGATCAAAATTGAATGGAGTATGACCCGCCGCGGTGGCTCAGTGGTTCGGGCGCTCGGCTACTGATCCAGAGTTCCCGGGTTCGAACGCAAACGCGGCGGCTGCGTTTTGATGGAGGCGAAACGCTAAGGTGCCCGTGTGCTCTGCGATGTCAGTGCACGTTAAAAATCCCCAGGTGATCGAAATTATTCCCGAGCCCTCCAACAGGGCACCTGTTTCTTCCTTTCTCCTTTCACTCCTTCCTTTATTCCTTCCTTTACGTCGTGGTTCGGGTGTCCGCCGATATGTGAAACAGACACTGCGCCATTTCCTATCCCAAAAAACCAAATTTCAATACGAATCGAAGTCATAAAACCGACTCGAATATGAATCGAACATTTCTGAAATAGTCGCTTTGTCTCATGCGTAATAATGCGAAACTGCGAAGTGTAAGTGATGGGGATACTGTAAAGCGCTGTAACTTATGAAGGCAAAGCTATGACTGCCAACAGACGCCGAACTTCACGCCACTAATGACCAAGAAGAAAGGAGAGAGTTATCAAACTCATAGCTCTGCAGATATTCGTATACAAAAATAAGCCTCTTCTGCTGATAAGAGCGAAAAATTTAAATCAGCAGTGCCGTAGATCACATGGTGAGAGAGCTGTGTATGAGCCATAATTTCCGGGACCTGTCCATAAAGCAGGGTTTGCTCAATCTTTCTGAGCCTTGCTAAGTACGCCTATTTTGGAAGCCACATTTCAGCGGTATCATTTATCAACGATGCGACTGAACTGAACCGCGTAGCTGTGTCATAGTAGCCCTTTCTTCGAAACTGTTGTCGAAGAAAATTTTTGAATGCCTGATTAGACCTTATAGCTTATTATCCACAAACTGTTCCAAAAGCTGAGGATACATTGAGTAAGTTTTGAAAAGTATTGAACATACATTATATCATCAAGTGGAACAGTTGAAAATCTTGAGAATGCATACATACCACCTTAAGGGTACGCCGAAATAGCGTTAATGAGTCTCTTCAGCCTCTTCAGATATTCTTTGCGCATCGCTTCGCATACATGGATGCTGTTCGTTTTTTCGCTAACACTTAACGCTTAACCATATATTAAGTGCACAAAGTAATAGTCTTAGTCATCCCTCCCGCTCAAGTACTCTTTCTCTGTCGAATAGGTTGTGCTTACCTGCCTGCACATGCGGAATTGATCATTCTCTATTTTACGTCCATAGATCGCCAGGACTTCTCATACCACTCCTGGAGCAGTGGCGCAGTGGTCAAGCGATTCGCCACTGCATCGGGTGGCGGCTGTTTGAAACACAGCCACTGGTGGCTCTTGTAAGACCCAGGTTGCTCTTCCCGGACAACCTCCCTCGACGAATCATGGATTGGATGATGATGATGAATTTTTATTACGCCACGGCATCTGTGGCCAAAGAGCGCCATGGCACAAGGTTTTACAGCGATAGCTGTTAGGCCTCCGTCCCTGGCTTGCGCGTCGTAGTCACCGTCGGCGTAACCGGTGGGTGCGTTAATGACATCCGCCCACCCCACCAGGTGGATGCCATTAACGGATTCACTCGTCATTAACCCTTTCACATTTTATCACGGTCAGCCTGGGTCGCATAAACCTACGGGTGGCTCTGTTTGCAACCGCCGCCTACCGGTGCCGGGGTGCATCACTTAACCACTACACCACTGCGACATGAGGTCACTGTGTCTTTTCGACTTCAAAATATCCCCAAATATAAATGCCTAAACATCTATCGCTGAATCTCGCGTTACAAAGTCGTAACCATCCTGTGAGTTTTTTTTTTATTTTACTCAAGGTGAGGTCGAAGGCCCATTTTCTAAGCATTTCACCCTTAATACTTAATTGAAGGCCACATGCCACGGTGAGTTGTTTTCTCAGTCCGGTGTGCTGGTCCCCACTTGCCACGGTTGGCAGGTTGTGATGACGTCGCAATGTAATGTGGCCGAGGTGGCAGGTGTACCACATGCCCTGACGACGAAGGCTACGCCTCCGACGACGCGGGATTTCCCGCCTAACGGGAACGTCAGTGTTCTCGCGGTAATAAGAAGACAATCAACTCGCTATTCAAACTTTGGAATACTTGCTCCGACGTACCAATCACCAAAAATTATACATATGATATTGGTTAAAAGGTTAGAAGTGCTGTGTCATGAACTACATTCAAGTCGGTTTGTGTACCGTGAAACATCTTGTCGCCACGGCTTGAGTGTAGCTTAAAACAAACCACGAACCTGGGCCACCTGTCAGCTTGTTTTCGGTTATCTTGGTTTAGCATTGATATGAAGCTATTTTGTTCCGACGATTGCGCACGGCACACGAATTCAATAGCAATTTTGCTTTAATATACACTGAAACATTCAGATACCATTACAGAAATCACAGAAAACGCTGATCCTTCCCGAGGATACAGCAGACGTGAATGACAAAAAGAGCTCTTCCGAAAAGTAATAATGAGGACTGCCTTCCTTTCAGTGCGCCAAAAAATTCTTTACTATAACGTATGAGCCTTGACTTTGTTGCTTGGTCTGCCTGTTAAACCATTTGCTTCCCTAAACAAAAACAATTTTATTGAATTTTAAAATATCATTGACAACCACAGTTTTCTGCAGCACATGTTCTGCAGTACACTAGTCTTGACGGTTTCGCAATAAGTTTTAAATATGAAGTTCGCTAACACGAAGAAAAATTCTCTTTCTGCATTGCGCTTCTACATAAGCGTCGCAGCGATGTCGGAAAATGTAACTTTGTGATGAGAGCGACGTCGGAAAGGGCGCTCTCATCACGAAGTTACTGTTGAGGTTTTTTGTTGCGTACATTAACAAGAGAAAAGGGAGTCGACAGTTGGGCCAGAACCGTCCCACCTAGCCTCAAGCTCAGGCAGCTCACCATACGATTTCTGTCACTGAATTGACCTCTCGATAACACTCGTGAAACTTTACCCTAGACCAGCCACGGCTGACCATATTATCTTCTTAGTTGCATGGAATACTCGTAGCACCCCAAGAATACAGTGTTGAATCCATCAGCTCTTTTCATCGCCTAGACGTCGCTGGGTGATGAGTTAGCCCTCTTAAATATATCGTTGCATGAAATGTGTGTACATCATTGGTGGCATACCAAGCAGCTACCGGCGGCTGGCGAATGTCCTCGCTGTAATGCTTCACTGGATGTGTGTGATCTGGATACTTGTTCTGGCGATGCGGAGTGGCGGCATATGTGCGCAAACGCTTCCTTAAGCTGGCATGATTGCGGTGGAAACAAAAATGGGACAGCAAAATATGAAGAATAGAGAATCAGTATATTCATAATATATGCAATTTTGTGAGGTAAACTGGCCTGCACTCCTTCTTATAACGTTCGCCTACATCCGCCATTCCTTTTCCGAAAAGCTGTACGGGGCCTACCCAACAATTCTGGTCAAAAGCAGTTTTAAACGGTATAAAGTTTATGAACGCAATTTTTTATACATTGTAGGGTTTCACTATCGCAATCAATATATCCGCAGATCCGCGGACCTCCCTTCGACAGGCTTGCATTTTTTCCTTACATCTTTTTTGCTGTCGTGAAAAGGGTTCATCATTGGTTTCCAATGGCACTATGAACTCTTCAAGCGATGGAAAAAGTTTAAGAGACAGGTTTTGCTGCACATCCCAAGAATATACCATTGCCTTCAATATTTCCACGGCAATACCTAACAATTTTTCAATATTCCACTTTTTTCCAAGAATGTCGGACATAGTGTTGAATGAAACAAAAACAATAATCATGAATTTTCATGAAATATTATGAAATGAGATTATCACCGTTCACTAAAGACATGACAGCATTTTCTAGGCAGCTAGTACGGGTAGCCTGCTCTGTCGAGCCCTAACAAAATGATTGCCGCTTTCTAAGCCTTGGAAAGTGTATGGGAAATCCTGCAGCGGCCTTCAAGTGTGTTAATTCTTTCTCACCGTCTCCGCTGAAAAGCTAGCGAAAGAGAGGAAGACAGCTTGAAGTGTGCGCTGGGGGACGTGAGTTGGGACGTTCTGGAATCCACCTTGGGTTGGAGTTGCACGCACTAAAGCCCCATTCTAAATACAGTCACAGAGTTCACTCTTTGAATGGCTGCTCGTGGCCCCTCATAAACAAAGTGAAAGGGCGTTGCGATGAGTTTCGCAACTCTCTGCAAGTTACTTTTGTCCATCAGGTCATTAAATGGATGGTCTGCAATTACGCGGATTTATGGCTGTTGCGTACGTAGAATGGTACTATTCTAGCGCGCATAAAACGCTTCACTGGAGCCTTCACATTGCTAAAGGCGGAAGTTTATTCAAGAGGCCAGCCGTAATGACGTGTTTGGAGTCACGACAACAAAGCACAGTAAATAATACTATGGCATTAAAGCCCTCGGTGGGCAGTGTTTTCTTTTGGTGCTGGGGAGAACAGTTAGGCGTGCACGAAGCTGCTCGGCAGTTTTTAGTTGAAAAACCCTAACTTGCAACGCGATGTTTCAAGACCA